>NC_067202.1:3602614-3958448 GCF_000699445.3 Schistosoma haematobium
GAAGGGAACTACAATGACAACTGGAATTTTGTGTTTAACGCATAACGTATGGTACACTTGTTGACAAGTGGTTTAGATTAGACTGTCGAGCTACGCATATATGGAGATATCACCTACGACCCTATTGGAGATTGCAACTTTTCTGAGAAAGTGCTATGCGATGATTAAACGCAACACATAGACTGTCACAAACCATAACTACTATACGGTAGCTTGTGATGTAACTCAGCTAACAATAATATTTCAGTGGATACGCTTTCAAGTGATGACTATCTGTTGGGTAGGACTTAGGTGTTTAGTCCATAACTCATAATTAAAAAATAACCAACATGTTCCGCATAATACAATACTTTGGAAGATTTCGGAATGTAAAATGTGCAACTATTGCTCTTCCAGTTAGTAAGACAGTTATGTGAAGCGGAACACTAATTCCAACCCCTTCGGAAGTAAGTTCTGGAAACTCAATATGAACCACCAATTCATTACAAAGTAAGTCCAGAAAGTGTATGATTCACATCGATTTTGAAAAGAATTACTCGTATACATTCTCAATGGTTTCTATTCGATTTATTATTTGCAGTCCACCAGTTGAAGTAGGCATCGATCTTGTCTCGTGGGATCTAAATGATGAAGAGCTGTTAAGGTATTACACTTGTATCTATACGATTACCAGCAATGGTAAATATGCAACAGAATGCTTTATTTTAATTCGCTAATCTTAGTTTGCTTCAAAATTACATGTGTATGGATGCAGTGCTTAATCTTAATACATTGTTTGTTTGCAAGTTTTTGATTCATTTTTGTGTGATTTAACACGGTGGTTGTGTGTTTTCTGTCAGAGATTTCTTTTCAGGATTATTGCACTTACATGTCACTATCCTATGCTTTCTTGCTGGTCTGTTCGGATTTGTGTTTAGTAAATAAAGTTAATTTTCCCCGTTTGAAATCCTCTTGTAGTTTAAGTCATAAAGAGCCACGAAAACGAAGACCAACTCAATGCAACCAAAATGTACACACTGACGTTTCTTTCCAAAACAAATGCACAGAGATCCCTACAAACTCACGAACACTAAGCCACATATCCAGCACAGTGTCGACAGCAGCTGTACAAGTACGTGATCAAGCTATCAATTTAGGCAGGAGAGTTTTGTGGACACAAAGTGCTGATGTGTCTTACTCTATCATCTCACCGATTTTATCTGATTCTAAAATCACTAACTCCTCGAGTTCATTTGATGAGAAACCAAAGTTTTTGGAAACCTAGTTCAACAAACGAAACTGTTTTATAAGCAGCTACTTCTTATAATTACTGGCAATGTTGCACATTGTATCATACAAATACAATACTCTTATACCTATGGTTACATTTCTTTTAAATATAGTCATCGAGCTGTTGTATAAATAGCGTAGGTGTCAAAACATTGACTAGAATGTAAAGTGATAAGTTTATCTGGTTGATGACTACTTAACTACATACTTTCCAAACACATACGTAAATAGATACTATCGTGAGCTTCACATTTTACAACAATTAGCGAAACAGGCAAAAACAAGTATATATTATGATAAAAACTACGGGTAACAGTTTAAAACAGAAAGTATGTACATATGAAAGAACTATGGTACAGTAAAATCAAGCAGTTACAAGCGACGAAGAGAAGATTTCATTAACCGGGCTCGGGCTCTTGGACTGCGAGTTGGGGATGCTCGAGGCTGAATGGGAGACAATCTAAACAAGATAAGGTATTATATGGATTTTCGGCAGTTCAACATTGTGAGAGTAACAACTAAATTTCGAAATCAATCATTTTAACTGGTTGAATCAGTATTCATATGACAAATGGCAGGTTTAAAAGTTTATGATTAGCTAATGGACTCTGGGAACGCTTATTATGTACCTCGTCATAGAAGTATCTTACGTTTTGATACCTGAGAAATTTATTCAAGGTTAATGAAAGTGTGCAAGCAAAGGGAATTTTGCACATTATAGTCCTTGGGACAAGTCTTAAATAAAATAACCGGTAGCAGTGTATTTAACCTACTCGTGTCTAAACTAGCTGCTGTTATTAAAATCAGTCACACGTTCTTTCAACTAGTCTTGAGTCATATTTGTTGGTTAGGGGGTTGAGGTACTTACTAATTGGTGAGTCATAGGTGGGTTGGCTCTGGTTAGAAAACGAGCGTGCAGGTCGTCCATGTGATACTTTTGGCTATAGAAAATAGCTGTTTCATGCCGAAGTCAGATTTCGTTCACAAATAACAGATAACATTTTGTGTCAGATCTAGTCATGCACGTTATATTAAGTTTTATAGAGGCAGTGTCGTCAGTTAGTAAGGAGCTTAATCGGTGGAATGACAGTTAAGCTGGTTCTGGGATTTAAGTGGGGATGAGTTTTTGCTAATTCAACATAAAAACCACTTCGAACAAACAGACTAGTGTTTTAATTGTTACATGTTCCCATTGTGTGATTTTTCTGTCAGTGGGATGTTAGCATATACAAGTTTTTCATGAATTCAGATCCTGAATCAGAACTTGCTTCTTATTGACTACATATCTGAGTACACTTGAACACGTGGTTTTATACTCAATACTAATATATATATTTGGAACATCAAACCTGGAATCTATGACTGTATTTTTATTTAAACATGAACACGCCTTTGTCCGTACATATTCAATTATTACTAAGATCTAGTTTAAGGAACATTTTCAAAATGTATCGTCATGGCACCACTGTACACTAACTTAAAGAATAGCTACACAGACACTTGATATTGTACCAAAGTGACGATAAATTTTGAGACCTCGAAATACAAAAAACTTGAAATAATTTCTGGAGAAAATCAGACGTACAATACAAAAAACCATACCTGTATACTGGCGAGTTTGGTGTCATTTGACATTTATCACTGGGCGAGTGCTCCCGCTGACAATTAAAACAAACAGAGATACCACAGTCCAAAGCCTGACAATGCAAACGATTCGGCCATTCGTTAGGTCTATAAAACGCCACTCCAGAGCATACGGGACATGGATGCAAAAACTCCTTTGTGATAACAAGAGATTTAATGAAGAAAGTCGTAAATAGAAAATCAAAGGCTCACCAGAAATCAAAAATAGTTACAACGTGCATTTAGAAATGGTTTTTGTGAGTAGCAATGCCAATGACCTAAAATGGCGAATTGGCCGATTTTGGCTACGTTGGTTCCCATGAATGTGGTCTGAATAGTGAATTAACTTTCTAAACAAACATTTGATAAGTAAAATCACCCTACTATCCTAAAACAAATATTTCAAATTACAATGGGAGTATAGAGATCATTACCCGCTAAACTTTGGTAGCAATTAAGCATTTTAAAAACAGAACAAGCGTACAAAGTAAAAATTACAAAGCTTAGTGATCAAGAAATAATAAATTCTGTGTAATTAGTAGTCTTTAGTGCTTGTGACACAACCCGGTGTGGCAACGACCTAATTTAACTGGCATTTTTCCATCCATAAACTAGGGGGGGGGGTGTAAATGCAGATATTCAGTTCAAGAATCTAACTCAGGGGGAAATTGGTTTAAGTCACGAGTTGCATTTTTATTAGTAAATAACGCTCTTTGGAGAACAGTACAACTATTATTGTCTAAAAGCATATTATGTATTGGCTTGGGACCAGGTGTTTCCACTACAATTATTTAATACCACCTACCCCATAGTGGTAGACTTGAAATGAAATATGCAGTTAACATGTATAACTTTTGCATTTTGCCAATTAAACTAGAATGTTGGATCCTAATGTTGCCAAGAGCTTCTGATTGTCCAAATATATAATGCGAATTTTGTGAGACATATTTACAATGCGCCATTGTAAAAAGGAGATTCCCTCTGCCAGCCTTATTGAAGATAAAAATCTATGATGAACCGTGGTTTAGTGAACCCATTGAGGGTGTCTAAACACATGCTTACTAAACTGACTGACTTATCCGAAATTTACACCATATTTAGCGAATTTGCAAACTTCATTACCTTAGCATCAAACTTATCAACTCTATTCTTAATTGTACAGGAGTTGGGACAGTTGATCGCACTCAACGGTTTACGGCTGGTTGTTGATCTTTGTGAACCCTTGGCCGAATTCTCCTAAATTCAGGTTTATAAAACATGTGCAACGTACCTTTAATATCATTTCATGCTTTCTACTAGCGGTAAACAGCCGTGGAAAGCGCAATTTCAACGAATACCAAGACTTACAAACACTGAGTACTGTAAGACGGTCAGAAATAGTTAGGTAACGAAGAATTTTCAGAAGTATATATTCCGATTTTTCAAAAGACATCAGGGCAGACAATATATCAACACGCCGCTTACCCCGTAAACTGAACAGTGAGCGAACAAAGTAAAGCAACTCACGAATTTCTAATGCCGGTACGTCTATGAACTTCTATACTTTCAGGGAAAATATCTTTCTCCGAGGTGCGGCCGGGACCAAGGAAAGTCGAAGAACGAGTACCATAACCAGTATCCTGCGAAAAATCTGGAAGTGATATGGATTCACGTTTAACGCGATATGGTGTCGAAGTATTTTGTAGCAGCGGGAAGCTGATTTTCTCTAGATATTTATGGAACATCCAATGAAAATGTTAAGCAGTTTCAAAAAGGGATATCTCGAAAGACGCGCCGTCACCTTGCGTACGAAATTTCGATACAGAAAAACCCCTACAATTAAATTATACGTAATTATAGTGAAAATATCATGAAATTTATTCACTGATTTTCGAGCAATCAAGTTTAAGAGATATCATTTATATCATCATTGTCACTCATTCATTCCTAGCATATATGACTAACATCAGATGATCAATTTCTGTCTCCTCACGTTTTGTCATTGATCAGAGACCTTGAGTGTATTTAATTATTACAGTGAAGTCCGTCTGTCCATCCGAATCTATGGTCCTGAGTAATCGGACACCTTCATTAAAAGGGGACTTTCTCCGTTTTTCCAGGGAAAGGGGACCCTAGAATTTTTTGTAGTGAGGGTGTGACAAGCCACTAACCATCACTTTGGGTTAAGATCAAATTAGCTACTTCAGCTGAACAATCCTTCTCTCCCTTACGATCTTTGTTGCGGAAGAGAATCAGTTACAGGTATAGCAACTCCACCTCGTTAGAGCAAATCTCGTTAAAAAAAGTTACTTACCAGAATAAAGTCACTTTAAACAATCGGAACTTTTACTAATGCACTTACCAGGTCCAAATGCCCTGGATGGCCGAGAGTGGAGAGAGTTTTCTCTCTCTCTCTCAAAATGCTCTGACATGGATCTGACATAACTACTGTCAGGGAAGTCCTATTCGCTGCTTTCTCGTAGCCGGGGGGTTGTTTACGAGATTGAAAGGATCAAAAGCGAATGTCCGGTGCTTTAACCAGGTTCGTTGATACGAAGGATCTACCTAAAAGAGTTAGAAAACCCTGATTCCAAACCAATGGTGCGCATAGGCTCCAGGATCTTGAGGAAAACGGTGTATGAACCTATTGTTGGTCACCGGCTGCTATGAGACTGCACCTCCTAACGTTGCTCCACTGCCTTGTGGATTAGACCTTTAGGTCAAAGGCTCGGATTGTGGCTCCCTAAGAAAACCATCTGCTTCGGTTTGGGCACCCGTGCAGTATTTCAGCCCTCACACAAATCGAACGGTTTTTTGTGGTGCATATGTATTCGGTGCCTCATTGTACCAATGTTCATGTGCTTAGATAGTAATAATAATAATAACAGCTTTGGCTATGATTGTGTTCAAATAACTAGATAAACTCGTAAGAAGTGGAACAAATTGGACTCAAGTTGGACAGGACATGATATATTCAGAAAAAATGCTGTTTTTCTCTCGTCACGAAGAAGAAAATGCCCCACACACAGAGTGAGCTGCTTTGATGTTTTCCAAAAGAGCACGTAATGCACTTATAGAATGGTAATCTCACTGATCCAGGATCATCAAAGCATGCCTCAAAACAAAGAAGGGAACTACAATCAATGTTATCTAATGTTATGTGCTCACGAATGATAGCAGAGAATATGATAAAGGACATTTTTTATGAGAGGTTGCAATTAGTTATAGCGAAGTGTTCAGGGAAAGACCTGACTGTCTTTATGAGAAGCCTAAACGCTAAAGAGAGGATGGATAAAAACGTTTATGAAGATATCATGAGAAGATTTAGACTGGGAGAAGCAAAAATGGGGAGAGATCTTCAAGCCTGTGTGCATGCAACAAATTAGTTATGGGCGGCACAATATTCCCACACAACCGCGTAGAAAAGCCCATGGTTCTCACCAGATGACACCACAACGAACCGCATAGATCATATTTGCACCACGTAAAAATCCAGAAGAGCAATATAAGATGTGAGAACTATGAGAGGAGCTGACATAACTCCAGATCATCACCCGGTTGTGGTCAAGAGAAAACTGAAGCTAAAGAAGCATAGGACAACTAGATAAACAGCACCAGAAAATTTTTATGTAACTTTCCTCTGGGATACTAGCGAACTCAACGAACCCGAGATAACTCGCTAGAACAGGTTCCAAGCCCTAAAATATTTACTTGAAGAAGAGAGAACTGCCAAAGATGCCACTTGGAAAGAGATGAAAAAGGCACTATCTTTAACGTGTCCGGAAGTTCTTGGCAGCAAGACGCATCATCATTAGGAGTGGATCTCTATGGAGACTGTGGACAAGATTGGAGGAAGAAAGAAAAAGGCAGCAATTAACAAGGGTCGAATAACAACTCACTTAAGCAAACAAATATGTGAGGAAGAGCATTGCATCTGACAAAAGGAATTACGTGGAAGACCTAGCAACGATTTGAGGAACTCTTGAATAGACCTCAGTTACAGAGGCACCAGACTACTATCGGTGTCAGGAAAAGTTTTCAACAGAGTGTTGCTCAGCCAGATAGAAGATTCCTTAAGGATCTGCCGTGCACTGACCGAATCTCTACACTACGGATCATTGCTGGGCAGTCAATTGGATGGAATTCGTCAATGTACACTAACTTTCTTCATTATGAGAATGAGTTTAACGGTGTGAATAGGAGAACATTATGGAACCTTTTTCGACAATATGTTGTACCTAAGTAAATCATCAATATCATACGGAATTCATAAGATGGACTACAGTGCAAGGTGGTGCATGGAGGAGAGCTGGCAGATACATCCAAGTGAAAATCGATGTCAGGGAAAGCTACTCACCCTCTGTCTTCTTTTACTACTAGTGTTTGACCGGATTATGATAACCCCAATATTCAATGAGAAGCACAGAATATAATGAACAACTTGGAATCAATTAGATGATTTGGACTTCGCAGATGACCTTGCCCATCTATTCCATACACACCAACAACTTCCGATGGAAACAAACGATGTAACAGCAGCCTCTGAATCAGTAGGCCTCAACATACATAAGGGAGAAAGTAAGATCCTGAAATACAACGCAAAGAACACCAACCCAGTAACACTTGGTGACTAAGTCCTTGATGAGGTGGAAAACTCACACATCTGGATAACATCATCGATGAACGTGAGGGATCCGATGCAGACATAGATGCAAGGACTGACAATGCAAAGACATCATTGTTATAGTTGAAAAACATGTGGAACTCAAAGCAAATGTCAACCAACATCGAAGTAACAATCTTCAGCAAGAACGTCGAAACGGTCCTACCGTTCGAAGATGAAACTTGAAGAAGCATCACAATCATCGTTGAAAATTTACAAATATTTACAAAAAATTGTCTAGGTAATGTGCCCAATGTCCGTTTGCCGGATACCTCAGGTATGGTCAGCCAATTTGATTTTTTATACGAAGTCAAACAGTAGCTCTGTAAAATATGAAAATCGTACATCACACACGTTATTTCCATATATTTCATCACTTTTGCCTTCCACACTTCATCGTTCTTTCGACCTTGTTTATATTTTGATCCCTATTCCTTTTGCTGTCTCTTCTCTTTATTTCACTTTTCTAGTGGTAAGCAGTTTACCTCCACTTCCAGTTACACACTACTAACATCTCTCTGAATGAGTAGTGCATCCAATAGCACGGAATCATCCTAAAAATATATTAGATTCACAAAGGGATAACAGGTGAAAGATAATACTACTTCCGAAATTACTCTTGTTAAAATAAACACAGTAGCCTGAGAGTGCCAAAGAGATACGCAAGGTAGCATCCCACTGTGTTTTACAAATGCAATCCAGTAGTGTTTTTTGAGCCGATGATTTTATAAGCATGTTCATACAATAGTGTAACAACTCTCAAGTTAGAATTTTCTGTTAGAGAATATCATCCCAAAGAACTAAAGAAGTTGGACCGTTAAACGTCGAGGTGATATAAAGTATCGCCTTCCTCAGCCAGATTAACTTTGTAAATACAGTACCCGGAGGTTTCGCCTTCCCATTCGCTGTTTGCAAAGCGATGTAGTGGTGTTATAGTCTAGAATCTTTAAATTCAGAGAGGTGATAAACGATAAATTTTCAAGTACAATAGTTTTCTGTAAAACGTGGATTACCACTGCTCACCGACGGTGATCTTTTATCGGACGACTTCACTGACTAAATGATGTCAGCTGCGACACTATAAAGCATTACCTCATGGGGTACTCTAGTTACTTCTTCCGATTTTCATTTTTCAGATAGCCAACCATACACTGGTGTAGAGTTCTTTTCCAAAACTTTAGGTAGCGTGACCTCCGAATTACTTGCGTCCGTTTTCAGTGTTTGCTGTATGTGTCATCTGAAACCAATCTCTGCATCGTATCCCCATATCTTAACAAACATGTTCTTTTGTAACTTGCTGACAAGTATTTAAAGAGTTACTGGTATTAAATATGAACACTGCTTAGCTTCAAACTTTTAGTCTGTGCGTACTGAAGTATTTAGAAAAAGTATAATCAAGGTAGATCACATAACTCATGATTCTCTACACCTTAAAAAATGAATGTCAAAAAACACTTAAGAGATTATCTAATGAAGATAGAACACGACCGATGATGTGAAGCTTCCTGCTGGAAGTGATCGCGACGAAAACTCCTACCTTGTCATTAAAAAGAGGGCCACTGTCTAGTTTAGTTGTATAGGTAATGATAACGATTACTCCATTTTCTATTATTCTATGAATTTCATCACTGCCGATTGTTTTGCTTTGCCCATCTGATTCAGGAGTAACATAAGAAGAGCCATGAACGCCCGTAATTGAGAATGTCCTCCTACTATCCAGACACGGATTTGATGGAATGGAAAGTTTTATAATTCTGTCTACCAAAGTTTGAAATTTTTAGATTTGTTTAATCTGGTCACAAAAATGGTGGCGATCGAAAGATGGCGAAGGATATTGGTAGGAAAGGTACATTAAAGAGTGTTTTTCAAACCAAATCTGCCTTTAAAGGGATCATACTAAGTGAAGTGGGGAGCAGAGCTTCTACTACAGATAAAAGGCAAGGCCTAGTATAAATCGCAATTCTGTAGGGGCATTGGTTCCTGGTCACATGATCTCTGAAGCCGAGCATATAATTACTGGAAAGATGTATATTCAACATGCGACACTTAGCGAAGTTCAGCACTGGTGAACATGGAATCATTCATTCAATCGGACGGCATGACTCAGCCTTCTGAACGTGGTAATCAATTGTAACTTATTACAACTCACACTAAATATATTATCTTATCCCCAGCCAAAATGTATTCATCAGAAGTACTAAGTATCATATTGTTATTTGTCACGATAGGATGTGTAAGTGCAGACTATGATGTGAATTCCACGTAAGATCTTAGGGGTTAGGTAGTCACATTATGACAAATCAACCATTTTGGGACTAGACTTATTATTAAAGTAGTACTAATATCAAACTAGACCATAATTCTACAAATCCTCCTAAATGTTTCAGAACACAGCTATTTATGCGAACTGATATAAAGATGAAGTGACAAATTGAGATTTTAGAATATTAAAGATTCCCATTGTGAAAATTAGAACAACACATATAAGCGAACAATTGTTTTCAATTAGATCGTCATCAGGCTTTACTCTAATATACATGAATATTTATACGAAAATCTTAAACCAATCAAGGCAATATGAGTCAATAATCACAATGAAATAGAATAAGTCACTACACATAATAGGTAAAAGTACAAGTTGATAGTACGAAGACAGGTGAACAGATAGTGGTAAGAATAATAAACTACAATAACAAAACTCTTATCAATAGTTAATCGTTGGCAATAGAAGGTTAAACAAACATGGGTAAATAGACTAGGAATAGTAATCACAAAACATTAAAAATCACTACGTAATAAGATGTGTGTAAATAATTTGATAGTGAAGAATACAAGGAGGCGGATAATGACAAACAAATAATGGATGTGGAAATAAGGTTAACAATAACACAGATAGAATAAAATAAATAATGATAATGATAAAATTTAAAATAAAAAATAAAAAATAAAAAATAAAAATAAAAATTGTTAGTTAAGTTATAACTGGCCATGGAAGGGATAGGGGAGTCACGTATTTCTTCTGTACACATAGATTGGGGTTATATGTACGAATTCCAATGGCTTCAGCTATATGTAGGAGACGGGAACGGACTCCATCGGGAAATGATGGAGGTATACGATAGATAACTCGAAATGATTTCAATTTATCTACTGCATGACCGCTATCAATAAGATGTGCTAGTATAGAACTGCGAATAGTTTTTCTCTGACCCTTTATGTACCAAGTTGGTAGATGTTCACTCATTCGTTGGTTAAGTTGCCTGGTAGTACGCCCTATAAAGCTATCTCCACAGGAGCAGCTGAATTTGTAAATGCACATGGAAGAGGCCAACTCAGGTAACTTATCCTTCGTTTGAGTAGACATCGCTGGTCGACAAGAGAAGGTCAACGCAAGATTGGCTGCGTAGAATGTCTTGGTGATTACTTTGGTTAACCTATATTTCAGAGTGTCACTAGCCACATCCCCGTTGAATTGCACTTTCATGTATAAAGGTTTCTTACGAACAGTCGAAGTCTCCGACTTCTTTATTATATCCTGCATGTATTTCTTAATGAACGCGCTGGGGTAGCCGATCTCGGTCAGTGAGTTGTTGAGAAATTCAAGCTCTTGACTTAGAGTGTCTACTGTACAGATCTTTTTTGCTCTGCTCGTGAGACATCTGACCAAATTTCTCTTGTAACGGATGGGTGTGAAACTGCAGAAGTGAGTATATTGGCATGAAGAGGGGTTTCTTCTATACACGCTTCTACTTAATGTGCCGTCACTTCGTCTGCTTAGTGTGACGTCAAGGAAGCTCAGCTTCTTATCATGCTCGCTTTCACCAGTGAAGGTGATCGCTGGGTGAACACTGTTGAATTGGTCTAGGAGTTCCTCTTTACTAGTGTTTTGGTTTACGATAATGAATGTGTCGTCAATGTATCGGCAATATAAATCCAGTTTCTTAATAGTCTCATTGAGAGGTCCGTTTTGTTCGCTTATATAAATTGAGATTTGATATGAGGCATTTCCAGACTAGGCAATCAGCTTAAACACAAAATAATCCGAATTACCTACATAGGTATGTTCATACTAGCTACACTGACTCTCGATGTACAACTAGACTAGAAAAAGCGTTTAATAATTTGAACGCAGTACAACACGAGAAGCTGCCATGCACAAAAACATATCATCATTCAGTCAAGGAATATAAGAAATATGATTCTAGCATGAAATAAGGAACTACTTTGCAAACGTCTGGCACCAAAGATCTTACTTTGGCAGCAGGCTAATAATTGGTTCCTAATCACTTACTTTTGGCTGCTTCAGATCCAAGTCGACATGGAAGCCTATAAGAAAAGGAGGCCTGTGCTCTCAAACAGACAGGCGGGGTTTTTACCAGTCTGAAAACGAAAGAATCTTTATTACTTATTTCGTCACTCAAACAAACTGGGAGCTTACTGGCTAGTTATATCCTTCTGTTCTAGCATTAGGTGATGGTTTGGAAAAGGTTAATCTCAATCCCAAGTAAGTCAAAAAAACGGAAACGTTTCGGTCAGGAATTTCGTTGGATATTGCAAAATCTGCTCCATGATCCTGAGGCAATGCACAGAGATTGCCAGTGTACTGACATATGCTTGTTATGCCAATAAACACAATAACGGTGACAGAAAGAAGTATGGTAACAATTTATTCTCCCTGAAATTTCCAGAGGGATTAGAGGAAAAACCAGCTTGTTACTGACCAGGTGCACTTTTCCAGTACTGCTGAAGGAACTGAAGGGGCTGATTAGTGATTAAACGAGAAAATACGTTTACAAAAGCAACTACTGCACTCAAACCTTGTAACGACGATTGCGATGATGTGGTTCACCAACCGAACTTCGCTTATCTCCGGGTGTTCTATACCAAAGGTAAACAAAAAAAGTTAGCCTGACCTCGGAATCAGGAATTTAACGAAACCACTCTTGCTTGTGATCTCCATCATCGACCTCCTAGATAAGAGTGGTTCACTGACTTCCATACATGGCTGTAGTGGCATCGGACCGTAACCATACGACCTTTGAAGCCATGTATATAATTATTGAAAAGAGTTGTATTCAACAATTGACACGAAGAGGTGTTTAACAATAGAAAAGGTGGGAAGAACTAACTTAATTCATCGGGTGGCATGGCTCAGCCTTGTATGCGTGGTTATTCTGTATAACCGGTTTTTACTCACATTAAATATATTAATATAATCAACGATAGCTTAGACGCCAGCTCCAACTACATGGGGTTGCAACAAGGCGAATGTAACGCTTCATTTTATCTGAAGACAAGTAAGCAACATCACACAAGGACTATTCCTGACACTGTAAAACGTACTTATGGCACCACTTTGAACCCCGCAACATTAATGTGTCCTCTCTATTCAAAAGAGACAAATCTCATGGATCGAATACACGTCTCTTCTTATAAATTTTCCCCACCTATTATTCTTACACTTCAGTCCATTGGTATTGTTTGCGCTATTAATTAATTAATCGATCAATCCGTTTATTTCACCTGACCATCGTCTCCCTTAGCCCTTCCTCAGTCTAATCCTTTCTTCTAGGATTTTTCACATTGGGATCAACCAACCTCATAGCTGGTTCCAGAAATCTTACTGCCCTGAAATAAACACTCAGATTTCAAGATACACAAATTCACAAGTTACTGCTGAATCAACCAGAACTACTGAGGTCCCCATGAAGACACTTGGAAAGATCTGGAATTCAGTTGTAACAATCATTAAGGAGCAAAAGAAATTACATGATTTACACTTACTCTTCCGAAAGTTATTGGATACTGAGAGACTGGGAATTTTGACTGTTGAGGGTCATTGGTCCACATTGTTTCATAACGGGTTAGCTTTTGCTTCAATAAGCTATAGTTTGGTGAGTTTGGATGCGTGAACATCCCTTAATTCATTTAAAAACAGTCTCTTACGCTTTCTGATCCTGGAAAAATATCCACCAAACTAAGGATTCCATCAGTAGTATATTTAGTGATAAAACTTATGATTAAATCTTAACTTCAGAACAATTTCAGACCCAATGGATGAACTCTAAATTTATAAGTCTTAATCTAATTTATCCCTGTTGTTCGATGTATCATGATAAAGATAGATTACGACAATGCATAATTAACCCCATGGGGTTAGGAATTAGAATAATTTTAAGTCTGTGTTTGTCCACGGTTTTCTCGAATTCAGTAAACCTTCGGAAAAAAGTTTGAGCGTTTTGTTGAGGTTTTCTCGTCATACTTTATTACTGACTTTTCAAGCAATAATACTTAGTACAAATTTTTCTCACAGATCCTATACTCGTAGCGATGCCGATTGCTCCAAATACATATCGGGGCGTTTCTCAACCATCATGTTTAGCCAAAGTAAAGTTTGGATTTTTAATGGGGTTCTGTGTTGGTGTAGCAACTGGTGCTATATTCGGCGGATTCAGTTGTTTAAGGTAAGGTTTTTCAAGACCAAATTCTCTACTGTTACTGATGTTTATCAGTGAAATTTTCATGGAATAACAAATTTCCTTTAGTTTTCTAGAAAATTAAACTAGAGTAGACTTATTAAAACACCGGTTTCCCAGAATACCATCATATAATTAATATCACCTCATGCCTTGGCAAGTAAAAATCGTAAGATTCGCTTCTCACCTCTTTGGATGAAAGGAAATTGGCATACCTACCTACACCTATTCATAATCGTACCTTTTGGTTCGAATACTGTATTCTTTCTCATGCTACTTATCTTGCTAGTTTGTTCCGTTCGGGCTAACGTCATATTTAAAAACTTTTACTAATGCACTTACCAGGTCCAAATGCCCTGGATGGCCGAGAGTGGAGAGAGTTTTCTCTCTCTCTCTCAAAATGCTCTGACATGGATCTGACATAACTACTGTCAGGGAAGTCCTATTCGCTGCTTTCTCGTAGCCGGGGGGTTGTTTACGAGATTGAAAGGATCAAAAGCGAATGTCCGGTGCTTTAACCAGGTTCGTTGATACGAAGGATCTACCTAAAAGAGTTAGAAAACCCTGATTCCAAACCAATGGTGCGCATAGGCTCCAGGATCTTGAGGAAAACGGTGTATGAACCTATTGTTGGTCACCGGCTGCTATGAGACTGCACCTCCTAACGTTGCTCCACTGCCTTGTGGATTAGACCTTTAGGTCAAAGGCTCGGATTGTGGCTCCCTAAGAAAACCATCTGCTTCGGTTTGGGCACCCGTGCAGTATTTCAGCCCTCACACAAATCGAACGGTTTTTTGTGGTGCATATGTATTCGGTGCCTCATTGTACCAATGTTCATGTGCTTAGATAGTAATAATAATAATAACAGCTTTGGCTATGACTGTTGGGGATAATATGGAGCAAACTGACATGATTTCATTGTCCAAACCTATGAAAAATCTATGTTTACGATGTATACTGAAGATTTTTGTCTATATTTTTTGTAGATACGGTTTACGTGGACGTGAATTAATTCAAACGGTTGGCAAAGGCATGTTTCAAGGTGGAGGTACATTTGGCATGTTTATGGCTATAGGAACTGCCATCCGTTGTTAATAATTCTCTCATTAGTTTTTTGACACCTCAATTCCATGTATGCCTTCTTCGATCTGTTTTGTTCTTCTCAAATGCAGAAATGACCTGTATCTACTAACATTCTATGGTGTGCTAATGATGAGGAAACAATGCTTAGATTTAGGAGTCATAGTATTTTACTATCTACTTATCTCTTCTTGTTCCAAACATTGATTCGTTTTAATGTATGACTGAATTTATTGGGTATGAAATATTTTTTAAAGTTGCTGATAAGTTTTTTTCAATAATCCATGTACATAAATATACATTACACCTTAGTGATTAACGTCTCTGTTGTATGCTTTTGTTTTCAGTAAATATCGTCATTTTCATTTTATTAATGTGTGGGCTGTGATACTGCCCGGGTGCCCAGACCGAAGCAGGTGGTTTTCTTAGGGGGCCACACCCCGAGCCTTTGACCTAAAGGTCTAACCCACAAGGCAATGGAGCATCGTGAGTAGATGCAGTCCCATGGAAGCCGGTGGCCGACAAATGGTTCATACGTCATTTGTTCCCTCAGGATACTGGAGCCCATGTGTTGGTCATATCTTCACGCTCCGCCAAATGTTAGAACACCGTCATATTTATCAAAGGCAACAATCGTAGTGTTTCTTGACATCAGGGCTGCCTTCGATTCATTGGACAAGACTGTCCTCTGGGATTTTTTATTGAAGAAGGGCGTGCCTAAGAAGTTTATTAACATCCTAAAGGCCCTATATACAAACACCTCAGGTAGAGTGAGGGCATACAACCACTTTTCTCCATTGTTCCATTCACGAAGTGGTGTTAGACATGGGTTGTCTAATCACACCAATCGTCTTTAACTTTGCCATGAATGACATTCTGGGAACAGCTCTGATGGATGTAAGTAATGGCGCTGTGGATCTGTTGCCTAGAGAGACTTCTCGACCTTGAGTATGCGGATGATATTGTCTTACTGTGCGATAATGCCCAAGGCATGCAATCTGCACTTAATCAGTTGGCAATCAATGTCCATAGGTACGGTATGTGCTTCGAAGTGCAGAGTACTTCTACAAGACTGGCAGGATTCTAATCCTGTACTCATACTGGATGGTGAGCAGATAGAAGTAGTCGAGAAGTTCGTGTATCTAGGTAGCTGCATAAGTGCTGGTGGGGGTGTGAGTGATGAGATCGATTCACGTATGGTGAAAGCCAGAGCGGCTTATGTTAATCTAGGCCATCTTTCGCGCCTTTGTGATGTCACTTTGGCTGTAAAAGATCGGATTTACAACGCGTCGGTGAGCAATTTTGCTCTATGCTTGTGAAACCTGGTCTCTCCGAGTTGAGGACGTTAGACGACTCTCTGTGTTCGATCATCGCTGTCTCCGAAGGATTGCTGACATCCAGTTGCAACACCATGTTAGTAATGCAGAGGTTCGGCATCGTGTGTTCGGGCACAGAGACGATAATGCAATTGGTGTCACCATCTTGGAACATCGACTCCGGTGGCTTAGACGTGTTCTACGAATGTCGTCCCAAAGAATCCCACGTCGTGCATTATTTATCGACGCTGGGACTGGTTGGAAAAAGCGGAGAGGTGGTCAGTATAGACATGGTGTCGTGGTATGAAAAAGAGTTTCAAAGGGCTGGGTTTTGTTGGTCCTTCTCGACTCCCTGGTTGGGGTCCGAGGGATGATGTAACACAGTGGCTAGAGATGTTATCAGCTATGGCTCAGAATAGAAGCCAATGGCGATTCTGCTGTAACCTTCTTTTACTTTCATCTTGAAACATGGTTGTATCTTCCTTAACTGAAAGAATTCTTCTAGTTGTACCTTTCCGTTTCCCCAATTATTATTATTATTATTATTATTATTATTATTACGCTACCTTACACTAATTTGGTCGTTATTGTTCTTCTCCTTTTTTTCTTTTACGCTCCTTCTTTCTTCTCTCCTCCCATTCTCGTTGTTTTGTGTGGCGCATATATATTTAGTGCCCTCTTGTACCAATATTTACATGTTCAAATAAATAATTAATAATGTACGCTTTTGTTAAATACACTTCAGGATAAGTTTTACACATGTGTGATATGTTCTACGCCTCGATTCTCAAGGCTTACTCTTAATTCAACTGAATCGGAAGATAAATATTCTGAAATATTAAAACTGAACAGTAAAATCTAAAAGTATTCTGTACTTTTTATGTATTTATTATCTATTTAAACACATAAACATTAGTACAAGAAGGCACCAAATAGATATGCGCCATATAAATCATTCGATTTGTGTGAGGACTGGAATACTGCATGGATGCTTAAACAGAAATAGCTGGTTTTCATAAGGGGCCACTCCTTGAGTCATTGGCCTAGAGGTCTAATCCACAAGGCGGGAAAGCAACATTAGGAGACGCAGTCCCATGGTAACCGGTGACTAACAGTAGGTTTATACGTCTTTTGTTTCCTTAGGATCCTGGATCCCATATGCAGCATTGGTTTGGAATCAGCGTTTTCTATCTCTCTTAGGTAGATTCTCTATATCCACCAACCCGGTTAAAGTATCGACTATTCGCTTTTTGTCCTCTCACTTTCGTAAGCAACACGCTTTCCATGAGAAGGCAGTGAATAGTACTTCTTTGACAGTGGTTGTATACGCGTGGCCATGTGAGAGCATTTCGAGAAGGAGAACTAACTCTCCCTACCCTTGGCCGTATCACGGCATTCGGGGGCTTCTATATAGTGACTAATGTACATTGTCCACTTAGGCGTCTACCTTTGTCCGGTGAATAATTCACACTATGTATCATTCTTATGTCAACACTTCTATGACTCACTGTTAAGCTTACATGTGACGCAATTTTGATATGTATATGCTGACCATGATGTCGTAAATAGTAAAACAATGGCTGACATTCATAATATTATTTTTTAATTAATGGTGCTTTGATGTAGATCATGGAGAAACTATGTTCATTCTACACTTTGGTCTGTACATCTTGATTAGTCAATACGGATATATCGCGTTTGTTTTACATCGTATGTACCTAGTTTGAATGCCGTTTTCTTAGTGATCTTATCACATGTACAAACGATGTAAAGGTTTTTGTTGTGGTCTGGTTTAATGGTTAAATTTTCGATACGAAGATTAACATGTTTAAAAGTCATTAAAAAAACGAACGATTAAGGGATGTTGCAACTATAGGTCATTAATTTCAATAGAATTAGTGCCTAACTATCAGGCTTAACTCTTACCTCATCGTATCGCTTGCTGGCAAGTGTCATGTAGCACGAGAACTAAGTCCAGAGTTTACTGTCGACTGCCTGTAACCACCTAAAGCCTTTTATAATAATATAATTACCCTATCGGTCTTCACCTTTTGATTACTTTGTTACTTGTTTGTCATTTTTCTGAATCGTTGTTACATGCTTTAATGGTTGAAGAATTACATTCTTATTGTGGTAAAACAACACTTCCTTGGTAA
Organism: Schistosoma haematobium; assembly: GCF_000699445.3. Lineage (NCBI taxonomy): Eukaryota > Metazoa > Platyhelminthes > Trematoda > Strigeidida > Schistosomatidae > Schistosoma > Schistosoma haematobium. The sequence goes on from NC_067202.1 coordinate 3,621,177, forward strand.
ATAAATTAAGAAATTGGGTATACTGTAGGGATTAAAATTAATTAAATGCCCTGATATGGCCGAGAGTGGGGAGAGTCCGCTCTCCCTCTCGAAATGCTCTCACATGGCCACGCGTATATAGCCTCTGCCAGGGAAGTCCTACTCACTGCCTTCTCGCAACACGGGTGTTGTTTATGAGGATGAGAGGACGAAAAGCGAATGTCTGGCGCTTTAACCGGATCCCAAACCAATAGTGCACATGGGCTCCAGTATTATGCGGTTGCAAATGGCGTATGAACCAATCGTTGGTTACCGGCTACCATGGGACTGCATCTCCTTACGATGCTCCACTGCCTTGTGGGTTAGACCTTTAGGTCAAAGGCTCGGGGTGTGGCCTCCTAAGATTACCACCTGCTTCGGTCTGGGCACCCGGGCAGTATCACAGCCATCACACCTATCGAATGAGATTTGTGTGGCGCATATGTATGTGGTGCCTCCTTGTACCAATATTTATGTGTTAAAATAAATAAAGCGACACTAGATATAGTTTATGTTCATACGTAGAATATCTGTTGCCTTCCGAAATCTAATTTTTTATTATCTATGGTATATTTCAGTAGCACAACTGGAAGTCGGATTGCTTTGATGCAGTTGCCTTCATCCTTTATCTTTCATTTTGGTGTTCTGTCCCACAACCTTGTCTGTTACTTTTAAAGTATATTTTTTATGTTTGGTCTTTCACTACGGTCACTCATGTTATGATACCAAATTCTTTGCTTTTCATCTTATTAATGTCCGCTTTTATATACTAATTTTTAGTACAAACATGAGGTTAATATACATTAGTGAGGAATCTTTTACTATTTGCAGCTGTTGAAATAAGACTTTTTCTAAACACAAATACATGGGATCACAATATTATGTAAAATATCAGATGGCTGACATCAAGCTCTATTAATTGAGGTTGATACAGCATAATTACCAACCAGTTAATCATTATATTTATTTCATTATTGTCAAAGTTACTAGTGTACCGCTAGGTCTCTTCCTAATAATAGCCTCTCCCATTTCGATGCTGAAAGACGCCCTAGTTTGAAAATTGAAAGGAAAATCTGTTTTTTTTCCGAGGTTGCACAGATTAATGGAAGTAGATATGACAGATACATATTTCTACTTAAAAATCAACAATTAGTTAATTGAAACGTAGAACTTGGCACATATACGATGGGTTCGAATTGCTACACTAGATCAGCACAGTTAAATGGAATTATGAAGATAAATACCAGAGTATTTGAAATGAAAGCAGCATCAGTGGTAATATGAAAGACTAGCCATAAAAAATGTTATCTAAGGAACAAGAACAAAATTGTAGAATAGAAAGTAGTATTTTAGAGCTCAATATCTAGGGAAGAGTAAAGAGTATATAAGTTTGCGCTTTGGCGAGCGACTCTGACTCATGCCACTTATTAGCTAAGATAATCACGCAGATCCTAACCTGGTAGTCAGTACCCACCAACTCGACTCGGTTTGAGTCAGTAAATCGTCACCATGTTTTGATCAGGCAGCCCCTGGTTGTCTTCTAGCTTACTATACAGAATTCATGTTCTAATTATTATCATTAGTCATCATAAAATTGCGTTTTTTTAAAAAAATAACTAAGATAATGATATTTGGTGCATAGATAATTCAGTTTATTTGGCTAAATTTAAAGGATAACAATGCACACTCGCATATAAATAGATGAAAAGTGTACCAAAATCGTATGATCATAAGTAAGCATAACAATAAGTAGTATAAGTGTAATGAGTATGGAATGCTTTCAATAAGTAATAAGGTAAGATAAATAATATGAATTATATAATATTATGCTTTGTGTTTTTCATTCTTCTATCTGGTTCTTCCATTAAAAAACTATAGAAGGTTTTGGTCGAACAACCAATGAACGCATACGTAGCCCACCATCAGCACCACAACTTAAAAATCGACAAGCTGTTGATGCGGCAGTTATTGAGCATTTCTGATCATGAGAAGAGTGTGTAATAGGTATTTGGTTATTTAGATTTGTCGAACAATCATTAGTTTTAGTAGAATTACTGTCATTAGTATTATTACTGTTATTGACATGAATCAATGCTGCTCCTGTAACTGTCGGCAATAGACGAATATCTGAAATGCCTGGATTAGTAGCAGCAATTATAGCTGCTGATTGATTGCCTCTGAATAGAGCGGCGGCAGCAACCGCTGCTGCACCACGACTTGGGTGCAGGTCACCACAGAAACTAGTCAATAATTCTCGTTCAGATAGCCTCCATATCTGAAAGAATAAATAAGTAAAAATTTGACATGTTTTACTAATGATGAAATAGTAATATACTACTAACTTGGTTAAGTAGTTTCTAGTTGTAGGGCAAAAACCACTGTGCTTAGTAGTTTTGGTTTTTGACATGTGTAAATGAAATTAAAATATGATTGGGCAGTGAGCGTGGACAACCAAGCACTTCGCCTACTGACTATTAAATATGTGATTTCCTTCTCACTTATTGATTTCTATTGCGAACTCACTGAGTGTAACTGCTTATAATTGTGTGGAATAAGGTATTATCTAGTGTTAATCTGGTTCTCTATTCTGAGTCGTGAATCCTGGATCTGATATAACTTGACTAGTCTCATCATCATGCTAACGCATTACCGTAGTATACCTGAGAGAAAAAAAAATTATAAACCATCCATTATACCGGTTTTCAAACAAATCATCAATATGATCTGGAACTAGGATGTGGTTAATTTGTTTTTGATAGTTCAGAAGGGTGTCAGCTTATCTGACCAGTTATTAGCAACATAGACTCCGGTAAGCGTATTTATCGATAACTAATGGTATATGAAGATAAATATAAAGTCATTGGAGAAGCGTTTATAATGGGGAGAGAAGCAAAATTAACAAGTTATGAGAGTGCTTGGTCGTTAATAAGGTGACCTGGAGTATTACTAAAAGTGTGTGTGAATGATGGTCGTCTCCTGGTCCCGCACACCATGATAGGCTACTACTGTTTAATGGAACTGAGAAGCAAACTGGTTTGGGAGTGGTTTTGAGAAACCAGGAGGACCATGAGCACAAAGCTCAGTGGTACTGCCTGTAACTATAACACATATTGATGTGGGTCCGAATCTCACGGCAAGGTATCAGTTCTATCAAGATAGCACATATGCCTGGCTATGTGGCAAGTAGCGCAATATTTCTTATCGATTACATCCCACCATCGAAAGCTGAATTTGGTAATATTTTGAGTCTACTGTATGATTTCGAGTACAAACGATTACAGTACTAAGCTCATTTTTCTCATGGATTTATATAATTAAATCGAATTCACACAATAAGAGATAGTTGAATGTCAACAAACAATCTATTAAACATACTTTAACAATTCCATCCGCTCCACCAGTAACTAAACAATCAGTTGCTGAATCAATACATAATGTTCTTATTGGTGCATCATGAGCTGAGAATTTATGCAATACCTTTGGATTTCGCATATCCACAGTACATATATCACCATTTTTAGTACCAACAATAACGGTTCTATCATTATTGGTGAAGAGTCGTTTTGAATTAGCTCCCATATTCAGTGAATTTATAATATTGTTACTAGAATAAATGTTTGTATTGGACGGCCAACTATTAGTGTTTGTAAGTGATCCACAGTAAGCAATTGATGTGCATGGAGCATCCAATTCTGGGTCAAGAACACCTTAGCGTAAATAGGTGAAGTAAATAAAGGAGAAAAGTTGACGTGATTATCTAATCAACACTATGTATATGTTTGAATATAATAATAACTGACATCTAAATAACAATAGAGAATCATGGAAAAGCTTTCCTATCTTAGTTTAGGACTCCTTAATGTGATAATACACACCAACAAACATATGCGTCATTGGTCCGGCCGATAAATCACTGTTCACTAGTTGGCAGTATCATTACGTCATATATTGATAGGGGCACAAGGTCATAAGTTATAACACTTTCAGTTGTGGTTGCTCTTTTCATTTTCCTCTTTTGTCAGTAGGAATTCTACTACTTATATTGGCCGGTGTAAGTAGCACATACCACATATGTACTCACCAGTTGTGTAGCGATAATACTATCTGCGTCCATACAGTAAATTAGGTATTCGCAACAGATTTTTTAGCATGAATCCTATTATTTAAAAACTGAATATACTAACAAGCAGTAAGCAATCATTTCAAAGCTAAATTAAGAATTGATTATAATACTGAAAGTGGTTTTAATAATTTTTTCTGGTTAGCGATTTTTTTAGCGAGTTAGTTTTCTACGGGATGGGGTCGCTAACCCCATGCCCAAACCCTCCTCTTTTATCCGAGCTTTGGACCGGCAGTAGCCCCAGAGGGGCTCCAGGTGGAGAAAATGAACAAAAATTGGATAGAACTAGAAAGGAAGGCCCACGATAGAGTGGGTTGAAGAATGTTGGTCGGCGGCCAACGCTCCATTGGGAGTAACAGGCGTAAGTAAGTAATAATACTAGAAATATGGATCAAATTTTTTTCACTACATTGGCACCGTCATAATGTTGACATATACTTTTTATTGACACTAGTTTATGTGAAGGGGTTACTCCTTGAATAGAATAATTTTTGAAGTGAATGACAAGTATCAAGAAAATGAATGCGTTCTTTGCTATCTTATGTCAACTTACTGGTTTATACCTAAGTAAGTGTTCGGTAATATTATGAAATATTGAATTGTACTAAAAACATTATAGCTTATGCTGCATACAACATATATGTAGGGTAGTAAACGAAATAGCAGTCTGAAGTGTTAGGGCTTAAATAACGCTTAAAACTGATTGCCTGGTGTCGGAATACTATGACTAGACCACCAAGATTATTTTTATCGCATTTGCGAAGTTTTCATTTTTCCGACTTTTCAGACCCTGGCTATGTAGACCTGAAGGTCTCATATGAGACTAGAGGTTCACCATTGATATTGTGGGTGGTTCGGTATGACTTTGGCAAGTTTTGCTGACTGTTCATGAACAAAATTAGTTTGCTGGTTAACCGATTTCATTCATACTGGTGGTTGCTTTTCAGTGTTCTCAAGGGCCATTGCCATTGGGACATTATAAGGCATGTCACCATTAATGAGTTAATGAGTTTGACTGTCGTGTAAGCGGAATAGGTCAACTTTGGCCTGTTCATGCTATGCATAATTGATTCACGCGACCATTGATCGGAATGACTAAACATGTGATGTGAATTTGTATATTAATGGTGCGAATGGTCCACCAGCGTGCTTGGTACCTGTGTGGTTGCGCCACAGGATTGAGCTGTACTATTCAGATTGTAACGTTGAAGCCAGTACGGTGTCTGGTTCTCCTGTGAAGCGGGATTGGACCGTACTATTCGGGCTACAAATTTTAAGCCTGGGCGGTATCTGGCTCTCCTGTGAAGCGAGATTGAGCCGTACTGTTTGAGTTGTCACGTGAGAGTCTGGATGGTGTCTGGTTCTATTGAAAACCAATGTACAATTACGCTGGCCCATAAGGGTATATTATATAATATAACTAACTAACTACATCAAAATACAAACACTGTTGTCAGTAATACCTCTTTGTATCTGCTTTATTTATACTTTCAGGTATTTAATGTTTAACTCCGCTTGTAGCTCTTCTAGGGTTACACTACCGGTCCAAAAACTTGGGTAATGGAGGAGGGTTAGGTATAGGATAAGCAACCCCATCTCGTGGAAATTAACCTTGCTAAAAAAACGCTAACCAAATCAAACAATTTGGTGTTTACCTCTAACTGGATAATTGACTGTAATGACAAGTCTCTTTTCAGTAAAAAAAGATAGAATAATCTGTGTTCCATTCAGTTGGGCAAAACAAAACATTCTGCTCTATGGTGGTTTAACAACCAAAGAATTGGTTAATTTCATTTATTAGTAAAGTAATATAAATATAATAAATGGATGAAAGTAAAAAAATGAATTACTTACGAATAACACCACATCGATTCGCTGGTAATAAAGTATCCCATAATGTTAAATGTGATGCATCTTGATCTGTATTAACAGTTCCCCCGGAATAACTGATACCACCACCTCCGCCGCCGCTGCTACTACCACCTATGATATTGGCAGAAGTGTAGTGTGTTGGCCCACCAATACCACTATTGCCGCCACCATAATTAAGACCACTACCAATGCCACCTACACCAGCCCCACTGACATCTATTCCACTGACAATATGTGGAGTTGTTGTAGGCATCCCGCCATTGCCAACTGTAGCTATTAGACTACTACAGCCAAGGAAACAAAAATCTGCTAAACCTTTTGCATGGCAACGACAACGCTATAATACAAGAATGGGAGAGAAAGAATGAATGGTCAAGCTACGATGGATAAACAATAGGATATTTAGAAAAGCATAGTAGAAAAGAAACATGACACTGGTCACTCACTACTCAGTGACCAATCAATTATAAAAATATCACAGTCTATGGAAGGTCATGAGCTAACTAAACAGTATCTCAGTGGTAACCTCCCAGACATTATGAAGCTGGATGACATAGGTTTGAATTCATCGGCGAGCATCAGTTTCCTAAAGATAGCAGGTACACCTTTCTGTTATGAGCACCAGCCAGTACAGAATTTAGTTCAAGAGAGGTTTCCTACCGGTCTGCCCTAACCACCTAGAATCTCTACATAGTGCACACATTGTTGAATAATTTGTAATAGAGGCTAAATTACAAACCGATTGATAGAATTTGATCAAGAGGACTAGATAAACAACATATTGGTCACTCACTACTCAGTGATCAATCAGTTATAAAGAGTCATGTAAAACAAAAAGCACATGCTTTTAACTCAAAGTATGAAAGCTTAAGTTGCATATTGTATTTTATACAATGATTGGAAGTGAAATTCACGATCCGTATTTTGTTAGCTGGTGATGTACGCTGATACCAAACTGTTGAAGTATGCAGTGAGATACAAATTTTGTACCTAACACCTTAAATATTTATGGGTTATCCGATAGACCACTGAGTTCAGATAGCCAACAACTTTTTTAACGGGCATGATATTTTATTATGAGTTATAAGTACTTGAGCTTTCCTGTTGTTGATATTCAAAACGACATCTGCACACTCTCTGTTAAAATATAGACAGGGTTATTGTTGACGGGATACCTTGAGGACGACATACACACCCTAAATTCTATTGTTACACACATTAACCAAAACAGAATGCATTTATCGTCACGAAAAATTCGACGTATCCGTTAAAGCTTCTCATAATTGGTTTATCACTGAGTAGTGACCAATGTCACGTGTGTGACTGTGGAGCTGGGTGACACGGGATCGAATCCGTCATGGAGTACCAGTTCCCTCAAGATTACAGGTTCCAGTATTCCTCTTCACATACACCTTTTCATGACATCGTCTTGAACCATATTCTTAATAGTTAATGTTTCTCATTATCATTGCTCCTGAGATTATTTCAACACCTTTATTGTTTTTCTTGTTGAAATTACACCTTATCATGACAAGATGTCCGATTATAACTTGGATTAACTCAGTACATTTATGTCGAGTTCTGTGTTGATTACAACTGATTGAGTAATAATTATATGAGCCAAAATTTATTGAAATCATCAAATGATTAAAGTGAGACTATCACTGACAACTTGGAAGTCATATACGGTCGTTTCTTCCAAGTACGGGACTACTATTCAGCAATGCGCATCTACAGCTCTACACGCTGGAATCAAACCACCAGGACCTTCGATCTCACACGCGAATATTTAACCTCTAGGCCTCATAATATCAATGAAATTCACAATCCTTTACTGACAAAAATAGAATTATGATTATTAAAGTTATTAGATAATACGAGTTGAATTAATACAAGTAAGTATTCGGAATGTATAACTAAACTACTTACAAAATATGGTAATTTGCCTGGCATAGTTGAATATAAATTCCATAAACCGAAATTTCCTTCAGAATCTCCACAACCAAACTTGATCGATACAAGATGTTAAATTAGACATAAATAGAATAGATTACGTAACACATTAATGATGAAGAGAAGTAGCAATGAGTAGAAAGAAAAAAAAAAGAAAGAAAACATCAAAAGTAGATGAAACATAACATGATAATTTTAAAGTTAACATTAATTTATCTAATTCCTGAACAGTTAAACGCACATGAAGGGTAATGTTAAATCTTCTGAAGTGTCTAATCTCACGATTGAGATGCACATGAAACCAAAGCTTGAAGAAAAACGGCTTCCTTACGCCTGTTACTCTCAATGGAGCATAGGCCACTGATCAACATTCTTTGTCCTGGACCTTCGATCTCGCGCGCGAACACTTAACCTCTGGACTACTAAGCTGGCATCCAACGGTTTTAGTGTCTAACTTCAAAAACAATCCACGACGTTGCGCGACTGTCTACCACTGTTTTCAGTGAGTAACTGTCTCACAACAGACACGGTTTGACTCCACTGGTCACGTCTACTCAATAGAGCTCTAGGAAACACATCTTGAAGCCAGTCACTAGTAAACACATGAGAATCATTGTTAGAATGAGGGTTTGTGGACATTGTAGTAATTTAATGGCTGAATTAATGAATCGGTTTAAGATAGACCACCTTGAAGATATCATGATTGATTAATTGAAATCAGATTTTTATTTACAGGCGAATCACATTCCTCTCTTATTTCATCCTGGTCATAGAATCTCCTTCGCATTCTACAAATCGTGAGCGTCAATTAAATTTCATTGAAATCGAGAACTGATCCATGATAAACGACCAATGAAAGTCTGGAAGCACCGGACGGCCATATTTCTCTAATATGGGACTCCTTAGAAGTGTTCATCCACGACACCACAAACGGGTATCGAACTAAGAACCATCGGTTTAGCGTACGAACACTTAATCTCTAGACCACTGAGTCAGAATTCAATGGTGTTCAGATCAGCAATCTCCCGAGCCTCATTCTCGGTTAATTCAGACGGAACTGATTGATAAGTATATGCACTGATTTATACTAGAACAAAACGACCATCCAGCTTTTCAATGGTAATCTAACTTAGATCGGTACATGATTTAAATAAAATTCGAAAATACCCACAACTCCATACTAAGTATAATCTTATTGTCCACTTGCACTTCGTAAAGTAAACAAATATCTTTTTATTTTTTTTCGATAAATTCTGATTTCTTATTATCACTGAGAATATTATTAGACTGACTACTTACAAATTTCTTGAGTAGTAAACTATACAGCGAGAGAAAAAAACAGTTACATGGAAAAAGAGAAGTATTTGTAACACAACATTACAACATTAAAAACAAACTTACACGATATCCACTATCATCAAATTGTAATGCTGTTACACGTGCACCTCTAGAACCAGCTGGAAATTGTCCTAACATACCAGCAGTTGTTAAACTATAAGTATTTGTAAATCCAGCAACAACTGGTACTGGAGTTGACCATTCGAACATATGCACTGAACCGGTACCTGTTCCACATAGATCTAAAATATAGAATAATAACAATGAAATTTAAAGAAATCCTGTAAAGTTTTTGAAAGCATGAAGTTTACGTCAATTTGTTATCAATAGACGAAATTGAAAGGACGAAAAGTGAATGTCCGGCGCTTTAACCAGGTTGGTGGATATAGAGGATCCACCTGAAAGAGTTAGAAAACTCGATTTCAAACCAATATTGTACATAGACTCCAGGATTCTAAGGAAACAAATGGTGTATGAACCTATTGTTGGTCTCCGGCTGCCATAGGACTGCATCTCCTAACCTTGCTCCACTGCCTTGTGGATTAGACCTTTAGGTCAAAGGCTCGGGATGTGGCTTCCTAAGAAAACCATCAGCTTCGGTTTGGGCACCCGACCCGTGCAGTATTCCAGCCGTCACACAAACCGAAGGATTTATGTAGCGAATATGTATTTGGTACCTCGTACCAATGTTTATGTGTTTGAATAAAATAATAAAATAAATAAATAGACCCTATAACACATGGACTCTGTATATTAACATATATGGAAAATATGAATCAATCATATGGCCAGAAACCGACAAAACAAAACTTTTAAACAAGAATATGAAGACGATAAAGATTACAAACCATCCGAAAACAACGATTCCAAGACAAAGTCATCAAAATAGACTGACTTAACACTTACAGGATTAAGTGAACAACAGATTTCTATATGAGGGAAGCTCTCATTACAATAATGAAAGCTTTATAGTGTTAAACCAAATACACCTAAAACAATACTTGAATCATAAATCTTCTCACATAGTTTTTTTTGTTTATCATATTAATCGTTTATTCATAATAAACAGACTGGTAATAATTGAGTTGTATGATAAGGAAAAAAGTATAACAATCTAATTCTGAGGATTATTCGTTGAATAGTTTCAGGACAAGTTTCTAACGGCCTGTTGTCTTATAAGATCCTGCTTTGGTTTGGGCACGCGGGCAGTATCACAGCCCCACACACACACACAAATCAAGTGACTTGTGAGGTGCATACATGTATTCGGTTCCCCTTTGTACCAATATGAACTTAAATTAATTGTTAACTCATAAAATCAATTTATATTTCTCAATAGAAAATACAAACAAATAAGTTAAGAATATTCACACTGGAAAACGAATATTAGTCAGTTAAAATGTAGAACTTGGTACATATGTGTAAATCGGTTCAAGTTTCCATACCCTGTTAATATATATAGATGTTGTCAGGTCAAATCGAAGAATAGTAAAGGTAATAACAATATCAATAGTAATGGAAAAGACTAAGCATCGAAGATATGATTCGAAAAAAAAAATAAAAATTAGCGAAATAAAAATAAAAAAGAAGTAAAGAATTAAGGATCTCAGGATCTGGGGGCAGACAAAAAATGGATGCACTTGAGCGATTGCAAATGCTTTTGAGATATGTCATTCAAAGTTTCTAACCATTGATTACGATGATCATGTGAACTTCGACCAGGTAGTCTATACCTATTAGGATGACTAGGTCCAATTTATCAGTGACTTCATGGACTGATGGCATGTTTTGGTTTGGTCCCCCTTGCTTTCTTCCAGTTTAGTCTTGTACCAGAAAATATCGTCTGTCGAGGTAGGCGGTGGTTGGGTACATGTAACATATGTCCAAACCACCTCAGTTGATAAAAATTTACTACCTCGTCAATCGAATCGTTATCCTTACCTAGTACTCAATTCCCAATCCAAGAAGTGTTCACTTCATGGTCCCAAAATAAACGAGCAATGATTTGTAGACATTTATGATTGAATACTAGTAACCTACGACTATCCTCTACCCTTAATAGCCATGTTTCACATCCACAAAGTTGAATGGACAGAACTGCCGAGAAGCAAACTCACCCTTTGGTTGGAAGAAGGATATCTCAGCCTACGCCGCAAGTGACGCAAGTCGCCGAAGCCAATAAAGACTTCTGAATCCCTATCGAGATTTCAACAGACAGTAGGTCATCACTACTGATGATACTCTCAAGATAAGTGAAGCGGTCGGTACGTTCAACTACTTCACTTCTTATCATTAATTCTGGAATAACGAACATATAAGTTCTATTTAAGTTTAAATTTCTTTCAATTTCTTCCAAACACTATTACATAAAGGACCTAACAAATTACAGTGAAAACGTCAAATTTCATTACATTTTATTTATTTATTTAAACACGTAAACATTAGTAAAAGAAGGCACCAAATATATATGCACCACACTTCGTTATCCTATTCGTGTGAGGTCTGGAATACTGCACGGGCGCCCAAACCGAAGCAGGTGGTTTTCTTAGAGCCACACACAGAGGCTTTGACCTAAAGGTCTAATCCACAAGACAGTGGAGCAACGTTAAAAGATACAGTCCCATGGTAGCCGGCAACCAACATAGGTTCATACACCTTTTTCCTCTTCAGGATCCTGGAGGCCACGTGGATCATCGGTTTGTAATGAGGGTTTTTTAACTCCCTTAGGTGGATCCTCCGTATCTAGCATCCTGGTTGAAGTGTCGGATATCCGCTTTTTGTCCTCTCAACTTCGTAAGCAATATCCCCGCTGCGAGAAGGCAGTGAGTAGTACTTCCCTGGCAATGGCTATATAAATGTGACCATATAACATCATTTTGAGAGGGAGATAGGACTCTACTCACCCTCAGCCGTACCAGGGCGTTCGAGGGCTAGTCTTGTTATTCTTATTTTGTTTAGATTTTTTGGAGGAAATAAAAACTATTCCATTTTAATAAATTTGACCACAGATATTAAATAAAAATCATAAAAACAGTAATGAAGTTGATAAGTTTTGCTAAATGAACGCACGATCTGATTGTCTACCCGCTTGTAATAACTACAGGCTAAATCTACACGGGAAATCTAACACAAGAGAAAAGGCAAGAAGTATGGAAACGACGCTTTACTCCAAGCTTAGTTTATGTACAGAAAAACGAGGGTATTTGTAGAGTTCCACATGACACTGAGATACTAGAGGTTTCTGGAACCATACTAAACATGGTAGCAGAAAAATGACACGTGATTCTTCACTTTTTGGATGTTTCTGAGAGGCTTCTATTAAACGCTGATTGGACAAAGTGTTTCCAAGAGTTTTCTGGACCCATATGGACTTTTCTAAGGAATACTTTGAAATTTCCCAACAGAAATAATGATGCCAACTCGGTGGGTTTTATAATGATTAAGCGTTCATCACGAAATCGGAAAATCTTTGGTCCCATCCTTAACGAAGTGCACACCTCCGATGAGGTACACACTAGGATATAAAATTTACCCAGTGCTCTATATTTTTCAATGATACTTCAAATTGAGTTCGATCTGTCTTCGAAGCATTGCTCGTATATCCTGGGACTACAGAGTAAGTAATTCAGTTGTTAGGAAACGAGTACTAGGTAAGGATGGCAAATCAATCGATGAAGTAGTGAAACTTCATTGGTTGAGATGGTTGGGACACGTGTTACGTATGCCCAACCACCGACTGCCTCAACGTGCGATGTTCAATGGTATAAGAGTAGGTTGGAAGATATCTAGGGGCGGTCAGACCAAAATATGGCACAAATCCATGAAGTCACTGACAAGTGGACTGAGCCATGTTGGTAGGTGTAGACTACCTGGTTGGGATCGGCAAGACGATAGCAACCGATGGTTAGAGACCCTGAATGACATGGCTCAAGATCGTATGCAATGGCTCAGGTGCATTCACTCTTTGTGTTCTCCCAAATTATAATCTTCTGAATTCTTCATGTCCCTTATTTTTGCTCTGTCTACATTTATTTCACTGTGTTATACTCCTTGAATAACATATTCAAACTGTAACGTTTCCGATTACTGCTTATACTTTTACTACCTCTACCACTATGGGATTTGAATCGACAACTGCATCTCTGTGCTAATGTGATATGGCAACTCGAACTGATGTATGTACGTAAGAAATTCTAAGTTGTCACTGACTGACTGACTGTGATAAATGCAATCCACAGATAATAATAATAATAACCATTATACATAATTGAACTTACAATATGGCAATGTTGGATGCGAAGTTAGACTATAAACAGCGGGCAAAGTTCGTTTTAATATCTGTGCCAACAGACAAAAGGAAAAAATCATGTTAAGTAGTAATAGTAGTAGTGTATTACGAAGTAAAAAACCCACAACGACAACGATTTAATTAGACAGGGCTAAAACAACATCTAATAAACAACCACCACACATTGGATACATGAAAGTATATTGATGATAATTGATGCATTTTCACTGTACACCATTACTACAATCATTTTTAAACTTAATAAAAGAAAACAACATTGATGACAAACAATTGAATATATGACAGTAATGTTAAAAGTATACGCTACACTCATGACCTTGGGTGACTTATCAGCTAATTAGAAAACGCTGTCCAATTACAATTCAATCACATAACGGTGGAATAAAAGTTTTGATTGTAATAATTAACTCTCATAAGTCAAATTATTATTCTTTCTGTAGTAAAGAAGGAAAGTCAAATTAACATACTAGGAGTTAGGGTTACCGTCCTATAGAGTATTTGTCACTAACTGACATCGGTTATAATACAAAAAGGTTAAGGTTTAGGTATTAACAGTTAAACTGAAGTTTTCACAATTGAGTTTACCAATTAAGGTCAGGGTTTTTAACACGAACTGATATCAGTTATCATGCGATAAGTTGTTACATTCCTGTTTACTTAGGGTTGAGATTTAGAGTAAGAGTAAGAAAAGGAGGACACTATTTAGCTTCACTAAACACTTTTGATTACTCTGGAGTGACCTACTTTTATCAAGAGAACGCGATGGGTTCAATGGAAACAATCATTGTTATAACCAATTGTACCAGTGATTGTTTTACTGTGCTCGTTTGTTTAACTGTGTTAAAGACAGCCATGTTATTACTCCATTACTTTCCTGTGGACTTTGACCTTGTACGCTTGTACTCTCGCCCACTAATTCCGCTTGTATTCCTTTTGGCACGATCTCAGTATTCGTTTGATACCACGAGATCGCCAATGAAATAAATCTGGTTACGGTCCATCTTCGCCTTCTGGTTTCTCTGGTACGCGCTTTCTTGTAGTGGTGTTCATAGTCAATCGCGACTCGACTCCACGCAACAGCTGGTGAGCCAAATCTTGGAACACGTCTCAACCTCTGGTCAAATATTCCAAAGAAGTCAATTCGGTGAGTCTATCGTTTATCTATCCACGTCTGTCGTATATTTTCATATTAATATTTTTCAATATATAATATACGCGACATGACGGATAGCGACAAGAATAGTATTGATGTCATAGACTCAGACGTACAGGCCATCCAATTTCGACCTGTCTCATCTATTCCCCACGACCCAGAGGTTTGGTTTGCCGCATTAGAGTCTCAATTCGAGACCCGCCGCATCACGAGCCAAAGGCACAAGTATGCCTATGGCCTCGAATCATTACCCGGGGACCATATAGTGGCTGCCTGTGAGGTTGTCCTCAATTCCAATGTACCTAATGCTTATGATCGCCTCAAAGAGGCAATTCTCAGACATTTCCTCCCATTAAGGGAGGAACGACTGAGGACATTATTAGCACGTCACCCTCTGGGTGATGCTAAACCAAGCCACCACCTCACGCGCCTGCAATCTCTTGCAGGACCCACGGCAGCTGACTCCGAAATTGTCAAAGAATTGTGGCTCGAATCATTACCAGCACACATCCAACCTGCAGTGACGGCCCTGCTCCAGGACGCACCACTTAACCAGGTAGCCCTCATAGCAGACAAAATTTCGCCGAGGACTAGTAACCGAGAGAGCTATATAGTTGCCACAACAGCACGTTCGAATGCAAACATGGACGCCGGTCACTCCTCGGCTCAAGGCGATCTCGAAAACTAAGACATGTATGAATACACCCGTCCCTATCGCCTTGAGCCAAGTGTAATGATTCGAGGCCATAGGCATACTTGTGCCTTTGGCTCGTGATGCGGCGGGTCTCGAATTGAGACTCTAATGCGGCAAACCAAACCTCTGGGTCGTGGGGAATAGATGAGACAGGTCGAAATTGGATGGCCTGTACGTCTGAGTCTATGACATCAATACTATTCTTGTCGCTATCCGTCATGTCGCGTATATTATATATTGAAAAATATTAATATGAAAATATACGACAGACGTGGATAGATAAACGATAGACTCACCGAATTGACTTCTTTGGAATATTTGACCAGAGGTTGAGACGTGTTCCAAGATTTGGCTCACCAGCTGTTGCGTGGAGTCGAGTCGCGATTGACTATGAACACCACTACAAGAAAGCGCGTACCAGAGAAACCAGAAGGCGAAGATGGACCGTAACCAGATTTATTAGTACTTAGTCACATAATCTGTCTTAGGAGTATTAGCTTAAGAACCATGTAAAATTCACTTTTCGGTTGCGCAATAGATAGTTTCATTGATTCTAAACATTTTAAGAACCTAATCTTGTCAATTTTCACTTTCTCAGTAAAAACATACACATTATCTATCACTGAGAATACATGAGGTGTTATCTTGATTATGACTGGCCAACTGAAGATGGTCAATATTCTATACTTTTACCGACAGTAATTATCTAATACATGGTTTATTAGAATTACAGAAAGACAAATAGCATGACAAAAACAAAATCAAACTAAAGAAACAACATCACTCTAATTGATTACTCACAACAAAGAGACAAAACCACTTTTGTACATGCATAGGATAACAGATACATATATGAGTGTATACCCTTTAAAAAAAGGGATTTAATAAATAAATAAAAATGATATACCGTGCTAGTTAAACGTCTGCTACGGTCCAATGCATGTTTAGATAGATTGACCAAATTTGCATGTAGGGGATGTAGGTTTATACTACGAAACTGTACATATATATGTATATATACATATGTATAAAGACGAAAGTATTTGAAGAAATAATGAAAAGAGATTGCAAAACAGAACAATATCTGTATATTTTATAAGCAAGATGAATTGTGGTTAGTAGTGAAATTAAGTACGTGTATTTTGTCCGATTCAAAACTTATTTCATACACATAGTTCCCTTTATTATCTTAAACAGAGCAAGAACGGAGATTGGTGCAAAATTGGTGGTCAAAGTTAAACAACCAGTGCCCCTCGACGGACTTGATCCCTTATCATTTGGGTCTACGTTGAGAGACGTTGCCAATATACTGCATCAATCTTCGTCCTCGCTCTTTTCAAAACTTATTATTTGAATGTACACCTCTGTATGGCTCCCCTGGAGCCCCTCTGGGGCTACTGCCGGTCCCAAGCCCTGATAAAGAAGGGTTGGGCATGGGATTAGCGACCCCAAAAAACGCTAGCCAGAAAAAAATTACACCTCTGTATATATCCTAGTGTTTAGATGTACATTGGGAAACAAAACCCAGTACCATGAGTTTTTAACGCCAATGAGTTAAAAGTTTAGGGTAAACAATAACTTGTTTAATCGGTATGATGTTTATATCATTATTAGAAGAGGTTTGAACCTATCAGGTTCTTGATATTAAAGACTGAGTTTTAATCAGTCTTTCTTGGAATATGTGGATATTGTTTACATATAGCCAACTCGTTATAAGTCTATCAAAATAGTTGGATTGAACGGGCAGTAGAATCCCGGATGTGTTTCGTCTTGTCTGAGATTCATCAACTGGATGTAAAACTGGATGGTAATGTTGATGTGTTGTAGTGGGAATCAAATCCAGTACCTTCAAAAAAGATTGATACATCGAACAAATCAGAAGTGATTTCAATAAAAACTAATAAATCAGATTGAAGTTATTCTGATAAACTATTCATGGTTACTGGCTGAAACTTTTAACTCATCTCAATTATTATTCAACTCGTAATAATTACATTGAATTTTTGAAATACCGTTCAACTTCTTCGGAATATTAGTGGATGCCTAATTTCCTAGGTCAAGCAATAAACGATTCTATTGTGTATACGATTGACTCGTTCTATATTGGATATTTAAACGGTGAAATTATAATTTATAGACGACCTGTCTCTTCTATCGCACACGCAACAACAAATGCAGGAGACGACCAGTGTAGCAGCAGCCCTAGCATTGGTAGGTCTCAACATACAAAAAAGGAAAAGCAAGATTCTCCGATACAACACAGCATGCACCAATCGAATCACACTTGACGGATAAGCTTTGGAAGATGTAAAAACCTTTACATATCTGGGCAGCATCATTGATGAACACGATGGACCTGATGCAGATGTGAAGGCACGGACAGGCAAAGCAATGGCAGCATATCTACAATTGGAACTCAAAACAACGGTCTGTCAACTAAAACCAAATTCAGAATTTTCAATACAAATGTCAAGACAGTTCTGCTGTATGGAGTGGGAACTTGGAGAAGTACGAAAGTCACCATCCATAAAATAAAAGTGTTTATTAACAGTTGCCGACGCAAAATACTTGGGATCCGTCGGTCAGACACTATCAGCTACAACCTACTGTAGGAGAGAACAAACCAGATCCCAGCGGAGGAAGAAATCAGGAAGAAGCGCTGGAAGTGGATAGGATACACATTGAGGAAAGCACCCAATCGCGTCATAAGAAAAGTCCTCACTTGGAATCTTCAATGCCAAAGGAGAAGAGGAAGAACAAAGAACACTACACCGAGAAACGGAGACCGATATGAGAAGAGTGAACAATTATTGGATATAAATAGAAAAGTAGGCCCATGACAGAGTGGGTTTGAGAATGTTGGTCGGAGGCTTATGTTCGATTGGGAGTAACAGGCGTAGGTAAGACGACTAAAGCAACGCCAAAGTAACCTTGAGAAAATTCACCTAACTACTAGGGTTTAAAAAGGATTATAAATTGGTATGAGAAATTAGAATCGGGATTTAGAGTGGGAAGTTGGGATTAGGAATTAAAGTTAGAATTATCATCACGAATTGACATCAGCTACAATGCCAAAATGACTATTTGGCCATATGGATGAATGAACTTCACGTTAAAATCCACGACTCTCTATCTCATTATTTCGTCCATAAATTATAATCACGCCTAAGCAACTATCAACCAATCTATGACAAGTTAACATAACTCGAAAAAAAGTAATATCTTTGACTAGTACACATATGGATCAATAATCTATCCATTACAAAGGATAAGAAAGTATGTATGATAACATCAGATATCCTTCTGGAAACCTCAACCAATCTCACTGTCTACTTTTTATTTTTAATGTTACTTTAACTTACAAATTACACACGTTAACCGCCTAATGTACCCAAATGCCCTGGTACGGCTGAGGGCGAGGAGAGTCCTATCTCCCTCTCGAAATGCTCTCACACGGTCACGTGCATACAGCCACTGTCAGGGAAATCCTGCTCACTGCCTTCTCGTGGCATTACTGTTGTTTACGAAATTGAGAGGACGAAAAGTGCAGCGTTCAGGCTTGAATTAGTGGATCATCAAAGCCTTAGAAGTGCATAAGCTTTTTGATTCGACCTACCTTTGATTGAGCAGATTGATTTGAAGGAAGACTCATTTGGAGCGATGTGTTCAGAGTTGATTAAATGCTCCAGTATTAAACTGGTAACTATTTTACATTCTCCTTTTAAAAGCCAAGCATTTGTAAAGTGATTGCTCTGTGCAGCCAACGTAACCTGCTACACAGGAGCAAGTAAATTTATAAAAGTATATTGATATGACCCAGAGAGGAAGTTTATCCTTAGCATATCCATGAATGGTAGGTCGACTTGAGAGAACAATACGAAGTTTAGCTGAATAAAAGATTTTATTCAGGAATACGTCCAACCTCTCATCCTTCCTTGGCTTTAATTCCCTTCTGTAGTATGTTTTGGTCTCGTTTTGTTTTTATTGTTACTTTGTAATCAGTTACTAGCATAACCTTTATAACCCATGAATTGTTTTCATCCACCTAATCTTCTCTAACCCATTGATTATTATGCAATCTCCTTTTAATATTTGAACTTACGAATCATTTCATGATGCAATCTTTTCTTTCTTTCTATAGACATATATACTTACCAAACAACTATAAATATGAATGTACAACTTAAGTAAAATGATTTCGTCGAGAAGAAAATTTTCTTCACTGAATCATGAGGCGGGGTCGTGGATGCACACTTTTGAAGAGTCCCACGATAGGACGAAACAGCCGTCTAGTGCTTCCAGGTTTTCCATGGTAGTCTAGCTTCGATTGGCTGATGATCTCAACTATTGAATTCTTTTTAGTTTAATTTTGAAGATAATTAACGCTGAATTCAATCGATATCCTCCCAATGGTTGGTGTATTTTCTTCTACGTGTAATTCTCTAGTGAATGAAGTAGACATTTTAGAAACACGAAGAAGTCTGTTTGGATTTCCCTTATGTCGGTTGCTTTTTTGAAAATCTTTATGTCACATTTTAGAATCCACAAATTATGGTCTCCATTCTCTAGTGTTAGTAATTAAATAACAGTAAATCTTTACTTTGCTTTAGATAAGGTACATGCTGTCCACTATCCGGTTCTAAAAATTCGACAGTCAGTATCTTAAATTTAATTGATCCATTAGTAAAATATAATTTTGGTTAAATAATTTAAACGATATCATGGGTATTGAATAATTCGGTAGATGTAATAGGTTGACGGCATAGTGTGTGTGGTTAGTGGCATGGTGTGTTTGAAGCCAGGGGGCAAAATGAGTTCGAATATTAGTCAGTTATTTATACGCAACCTAACTCATTCTGTGTCGGTTCAAATTGCCATATCACATTAGCACAGAGAGATGAATTTATTTCAGGATAAGTCCCCGAGAAGCATCAACAGTATCGACTAGTAGTGTTCGAGTAAGGAGCCTTCATAAGGTTTATGTACTTCTGAGGTACGCCTTTCAATGACAGACACTGCCACAGAATCTCGCGGTCTACCGAGTCAAATGCTGCTTTTAAGTTAAGAAAGACCACCATTGTCGGACGCCGATAAGTATGCTTGTGTTTTAGAACCTGACGAATGGTGAATATGTGGTCGATGCAGCCACGACCAGGTCTGAAGCCAGCTTAATTCTCTCGCGTTTGCAGTTCACGAGTCTTAGTTAGGCGTCTGATAATTATCGAGGCTAGTATTTTAAATACTATATTAGTTAAACTAATCCCTCTATGGTTGTCACATGATGATTTTAACCCTCTCTTATATAATGGGACGATAAGAGATTGTGACCAGTCAGATGGGATAACGTCTAACTCCCAGATCTTAGCTAAAATCTTAGTCAACCTAATCGCTAAAATTGGACCACCATCCTTAAAGACCTCTGGAGCCAATCCATCTGGAACAGCCGCCCTTCCTCGTTTCAGATTAACTATAGCCTTTTGAACTTCAGCTAGAGTTGGGGGTACATAAGGTGATTTCAGGGCTCATGTTCTAAGGGAAGATAAAAAATCAAAGCATCTGTGCCACTGAGGACGATTTTGAGTCATGTCATTCAAAGTCCTTAACCATTGGGTACGATAATCACGAGTATGTGAGTGGGTAACATTTACGCTGGGACAACTCATAAAGACGTATAAAATAAAAGATGTATCCTGGATTCAATTGTTAGCCCTTGTTTACAAAAGCATTTAACAACCGAACTAAACTGCGTAATTTTAAAATGATAGAGATTTACAGCTCAGGCAAAGGTTTTAGTGGTATTTGGTTCTCCGAGCTAAATGACTGGATTGTGAAAATCTTATTATCGTTTCGAACTTTATGTAGAAGTGAGCTTTTCAGCTGTTTCATTCAGATCAACTAAGAATCGACGAGCTTGTTGACATACACCAAATCTGTAAACTCAAATGGAAAAAGTCAACCAATCATATGACCAGAGATAATCGATATGAATAGAAGAACAAATGAAGAAAACCAATTACAAACAAGACCATCGGAGCAAACTGATATAATACTTCCTGAATAACTAGAAAGTTCGCTTCTAAATGAAGTAGGAACTGACAAAGTTATTTAGAATGACAATGATAGCACCGCAGTTAGATTATCTAGCTCAGAAAACGCAACACCGAAATATTGCATCATTATAATTACAAACTTACCACATGTGTACCGCTAGGATTACTATCACTAGTAGATAGGGATGTGACTGTTGAAGATGTTATATTTGATGTTGTAGCCTCCGATTGATGATCATTACTACCAACTTTTGTTGGATTTGTGTCACATACAATAAAATCATCAGTCCCGCCTTCAGGGTGTCGACGTAATTGGGGTCTGAAAAATAATGATAACAGAATTAGGAACAACAAATAATGTAATCACTTCTGTTTAATCGGTATATATGTGATTTCTAGATGAAGATAGGGGGTTTATAGAGATCTTTTAGATGATAATCATACTACATCGCAGATTGATTGAAGTTAGAAATTTATACCACTAGACACTAAACCTTAGTGGTTCTATTGCTTAGACATTCATCGTAAGACTAAAGAATCTTGGATTAGACCAAGCCCACCGACTGCATATTCCAGTTTGGATCAGTTCAACAATCTTCCATGTATATATGAGCGAGAATTGTGTACATCATCATTCGGCTACAAACATTTATTTATTTGAACACATAAATATCGGTACAAAGGGGCACCAAATACATATGCGCCACACAAATCTCATTCGATATGTGTGGGGGCTATGATACTGTCCGGGTGTCCAAACCGAAACAGGTGGTTTTCATAGGGTGCCACACCCGGAGCCTTCGACCTAAAGGTCTAATCCACAAGGCAGTGGATCAATGTCAGGAGATGCAGTCCCATGGTAGTCGGTGACCAACGATTGGTTCATACGCCATTTGTTCCTTCAGGATACTGGAGCTCATGTGCACCATTGGTTTGAAATCAGGGTTTTCCAACTCCCCTAGGTGGACTCTCCATGTCCACCAACCTGGTTATAGCACGGGACATTCGCTTTTCGTCCTCTCAATTTCGTAAACAACAGTAATGCCACGAGAAGGCAGTGAGTAGGACTTCCCTGACATTAGTTGTATGCACGTGGCCATGTGAGAGCATTACGAGAGGGGGAACGGACTCTCACCACTCTCAGCCGTACTAGGGCATTTGGGGGCTGGCTACAAACAGCATAGCTTCCAATGCATTTTCAGTCTTATTTTACACAGCTAGTTGAGGAATCATCTGGAAAGCATGCATGTTTAACTAGACTAGACCGTAGAAAACAAAATTTTCTAAACTTTTCATTGATGTAAATTATACTTACTTGCGCATTAATTCCAAATCGTATTCAACTTCATCAGCATACCATGATGGTAAATGAACAAGATTTTCAATATCTAACTCGATAATTTCTTTCGGTGTAGCGATTGCAATTGCATTGTAATTAACCTGTGACAAAACAAGGAATAATGTCATCATAACATATGATAAAGTGGTTGAATACTTAGATCGATCATAGAACTGATCTCTGCTTTATTCTATATACTTGAATAGAGTATGGATCTGTGTCATTTTGGAAGGTTCTAAATGATATCACTGAAAGTCTTCATCTGTTATTCATAATAATGGCATGAACTTGAATTAGATAGTTTGTAGATATCAACAAGGCTCAATTAAATAGACAATAACTTCACAGACTGATTCCATGTCTTGTTTAGATCGCTTTTATCTTTCTTCTAACCTACCTCTACACTAGCTAACATCATACAGAGTGGTATGTAAAAATACATCAGTAAAATTTACATTTCTAATAAAAAATAGGAAATTCAGTGAAACGAAATGAATTCGTCAATCACAATGTAATTATTAGTTAACGTATTTATTTTCAGTGAATACAGCAAACATCTACAGTATTTTTGATTCACTATTTGTATTAATTAAAAACACTATTTCTTAAGGTTGGACAACGACTGACAGGGAAGTCCTATTCACTACCTTCTCACGACAGGGGTGTTTACGAAATTGAGAGGACGAAAAACGAATATCCAGTGCTATAACCAGGTTGGTGAATATAGGGGATCCACCAAGAGAAGTTGGAAAACCCTGATCCCAAATCAATGGTGCACATGAGCTCCAGTATCCTAAAGGAACAAATGGCGTATGAACCAATCGTTGGTCACCGACTACCATGGGACTGCATCTCCTGACATTGATCCACTGCCTTGTGGATTAGACCTTTAGGTCGAAGGCTCCGGGTGTGGCACCCTATGAAAACCACCTGTTTCGGTTTGGACACCCGGACAGTATCATAGCCCCCACACATATCGAATGAGATTTGTGTGGCGCATATGTATTTGGTGCCCCTTTGTACCGATATTTATGTGCTTAAGTAATAATAATAAGGTTGGACAGTCTATAGTAGTGAAGTTTAAGATGTGCGTTTCATCCTATTTAGGACTCGCTAATAAGATGTAACTCCATAACCCCATACTGAGATATGAACTCAGTACTTTTCGCCTAAAACACCAACAGTTTATCCACTAAACTATTGAATTCAGATAGCTACTATTTTTGAACTCAATCACACAGTTGTATATGTAAGAGTTTGTTAATATTAAAGTCTGAACAGTCGCTATCGGGGTATTGAATTCTACTGCGACCCACTAGCCAACATGGTAATGTGTACCTATATGGCATTACAGACTGATCAATCGTAGTCCTTAAATATTGACAGTGAGAAAATCAAAATCCTTAGAAACTAAAAACATTTGATTTGTTAGTGTAAACAGTAGGTACTAAAAAAAAAGAATTCCTTAAATTAGACACCAATAGCAATCAATCTATTAGAGAATTAATAAAAATCACAGTAACCTATTCATTGCATAATAATAATAAGTGAATAAATGGATAATTCAATGTGACGAATTATATAGTAGTTTTAAGTCAGGTGAATAATAAACATATTTTTGTTTGTCATATCCCGATAAGTAGGAAAATTGTGTTTCTAACGTTTCGTGACTTAATGTAAGCCACTTCTTCAGAGTTTAATGTATACAATGATGAGTTTCAGAGAAATTTTTTGGCATACTCTTTTTGTATAACATAAATGATATATAACCATAGCGAAGTTAAAAACATATACAATGAAGGATATAGAATATATATAACTAAGAACAGAGCAAAAAACACCCGAATAAGTTAAATAACAAAGCATTTCTTTTTTTGGACTACAGCGATTAGCACACCAAAAACCAAGAAGATGAAAATCATAGATATCAGAGCCTCCTTCTTTCTCTATTCCCTTTTAGTTTTATTTATTTCAGAGAAACAAACTAAGCAACCAATTAACATTCAAGCTAGCTTACCACAACTGCCTTGATGCGAAAAAAGAAACATGTATAAACACTTCAGTTTTTCTAATAATTGAGGGAAAAAATATACATATAATAACAAATTCATTTTTTCACAGTTAAAATCACGAGTTGACCTAAGCTAGACCATTAATGAAAACGTGGAAGCACTGGATACTCGTTTCATTTTCCTCAACAATGAGTATCCACGGTTGCAAACGCGAATGCTTAACGTCTAAACCGCTGAGTCGGCATCCATCAGTGTTACTATTTAACTTCCATCAATCCATGGTCTTGAGCAAACCGTCATCCATTACTTGAGGTCAATATTTGTCTCACATCCGACAAGGATTGGACTTCGCTGATCACAGCTTCTCATTAAAACTCCAGAAGTAACATCTTGACGCCTGTCATCTTTCCAAATTCACGACAAATTCTCCATCATAACCACGTTGAGAATAATTCTCTTAATGCCTATTATAATCAAGTGGCATTATTATTAGCTCTATTAACGAGACGAAATTTTTTTATATCCAAGTGAAGATTTAGTTACGGGTAACGTCTGTAAACTATTAATAGACTGAATGGTTATTCAGTAACTAGATTATGTATATTCATATTCCTTTTATTTTAAGATTTATTTTAACTTAAAGACTATTATTATACGACTTACTGTTCTTAAGTTATGTCAAGTTTATTAATTATTGTCTCCCACGTTCACAGCCATTTTTTGGCTTGATCTTCTACAAATGTTATTTCTTATTTTATAGTATGATGCGGCCTGCTTGACTGGTATATAAACCAAGTGTGTTTAAAAGTGGAAACCGTGATTGGCGTTCGGGACTCAATTGGGCGGGTTTGGCGAACAAAGGACTAGTGAGGACGCTGGGCCTATACCGGGTCGAACGTCATTGGCTTGGCACATTATTAAGATACAACAAAATCCTACTACTACGCAATTTATTCACATGATTTATTTTGATAAGGATTGATTTTAGAACCTAGTCGGAATCAATTTTCTTTCGCCTTCATCTTAGATGGCATTTGTTTTAGTTAAAGATGATTAGTTTTCGCAGTAGTGTATATTCATGATTGGACCAACTGTATGATTATGTAATCGAATTGATTTTTTCGACTTTATAACCTTTTTCTACTCTTCTATTTGTTTTTCAGAAAAAAATCATTTTGGATCTGGAGTTTGTTTGCAAAAATGTTTTTCAAGTTTTGTCACCTTAGATCATGGGATATCGGCCCCACCATAGTGATTAACATATTCAGATTGTCCCCAAATGCCCTGGTACGGCCGAGAGTGGGGAGAGTCCGCTCTCCCTCTCCAAATGCTCTCACATGACCACGCGTATACAGCTACTGCCAGGGAAGTCCTACTCATTGCCTTCTCGCACCACGGGTGTTGTTTACGAAACTGAGATGACGAAAAGCGAATGTCTGGAGAGTCCACCTAGGGGAGTTGGAAAACCCTGATTCCAAACCAATGGTGCACATTGGCTCCAGTATCCTGAGGGGACAAATGGCACATGAACCAATCGTTGGTTACCGGCTACCATAGGACTGCATCTCCTTACGATGCTCCATTGCCTTGTGGATCAAACCTTCAGGTCGAAGGCTCGGGGTGTGACCCCCTATGAAAACCACCTGCTTCGGTTTGAGTACCCGGACAGTATCACAGCCCTCACACAAATCAAATGAGATTTGTGTGGAGTATATGTATTTGGTAATTTCCTGTACCAATATCTGTGTTAAAATAAATAATATCTAAATAAATTCAGATTTCTAGCCAACGTTATTTGTACAAGATAATAAGAGTTTGTAGTTTCTTATTGTTGATATTCAAGACAGAAAATGGTTAGTCTCTGTTGACGTATGTCCATCTTAAACAGATTGCTTCAATACAGCGTTACAAGGTGAAGAATATTCGATTTCTTGCTAGCAGTAAATTACAGGATATACGTTGTACTTCGGGCTCATCATACAGGTGGGTCTACATTCTAGTATAGATATGAACATCGAGACTCGATCCTAGTAACTTACATTTCATATGTCGTATTGTCCACTGGGAGCTACTGTATATATATATATATATATTGATTATTGAATTAATACACACAAACACATATATGAAGTATATAATGTGATTGATCTTGTACTGTACTGTATCTTAAAAGCTTATGGTATTATGTCACTAAGAATGCAGCGGAACCATTTCGACTTAGGACATTTGCAAATAGACATAAATCGTGTGTTATTAATTATCTAATCAATCAAATGATCAAATCATAATGGTGTGATCTAAATACTACGAACCTCAAAGACAACGATAATGATGATTAAGTCGTATTAAATCGCAAACCGATTTTAGTTAAATAACCATTGAAAACTTGGGACTCCTAATTGTCAGTGCGCATACACGACAACGCAACAGGTTATTGAATCCATGATCTTCGGCTCGCACAATAATGTTTAGCCTCTAGACCACTAACCTGGGATCCAAAAGTGTCAGTATTTAAGTCCAAATTACGATATTGCACAGCGCTGACCTATTTTGTCCGCAGTGAATAGCTGTTTCAGACACAACATGGTTGAACTCCACTGGTCATAACTTCTCAATAGAACTCCAGGATTTGTATCTTGAATACAACCAAGTTGGGTGTGAGACAGCTATCCACTGCAAGCAATTGATTAGGTCTTGGCAATATCGTAAATTAATTGAAATAAGACATTAAGACTATTCGATCCCGTGAGCAGGTCTTGTGTTCGATTCACGGCTGCCGAGCTGCTAGTGCACACTGCTGGTAGGTTCTACAATAGAACGGTCGTCCAGTGCTTCTACGTTTCTAATGTTAATCTAACTAAGATCAATGATCATGACTTAAACTTCAAAGGTTTCAAAATCTCTCTATGACTAATAAAATTGTTCGATACAATAGAGAAAACGAAAAAGATCTCAACTGGATGCTTTCGCTAACGTCCAGTAGTTGTTTGAATCGACTGATTCAATAGTGATGTTTTCACTAATTATTTTAGGTAAATATAACCAATGTTGCTTACTATTGTATCCAGAAGAAATAAGAGTGCAACATTTTACAATGACAATTATTGATTACATAGGATGCAATAACATTAAGATAATTGAGGTAAAATGTCGATTTTTAATATATTCCATATTATATTACATTATTAGTTATTCAAATGATGAGTTTGGGAAATTCGCTTTTGATCAGGATCATTCATTGTGAAAGTAAACAAAAGTTTTGTCAAAAGATATACTGACTGACTTCAATTAGACAACTACTTTACACCAGGGATCATTGGATAGAGAGCTATTCTATTAGTGTTTGAATTTTTCAATAGAGTACATCTACCATCCTGTTAGGAATAAAATTCGTTAACAATTAATCGACCACGGTGTAGTCCCAAATGTTATGTTTTCTTCAAACTGCTTAGCGTTGATAGAATTCTGTAGACCAAGTTGTAATATAGCCAAAAGTCTACGTGATTCGACATCGTCTTCTCCATATTTGATATTAGGTGATTGGAGTTAATCGACAGGAAAGCCTAGAGTTAGACTTCGCTCTAGATGACACTCGTAGGTAACCCGATCGATAAAACCCGGTCGACAGTAAGCGCCTAAACAAACATAACATTGATCACCATTAAGTGATTCACCAATTATAAGTATCTCAGTCCTATAGGTCAGTCGCGCCTCGAAAATCTCATTGGGAACACTATAGACAATGAGGTTAGTTGACGCGGGTTTCGACCCCACAGAGAGCATTAGTTCGCCCGACGTACCTAATAACCAGTTTTCTATCGACTAAGGCCAATTGCTTAACATTGTTTAAGAAATCGAGAGGACGAAAAGCGAAGTTCCAGCGCTTAAATCGAGGACCCCTATAGAGGTGGTTGGAAAGTCCCTATTTCAAACCAGTGGTGCTCATGGCCTCCAAGATCTTGAGGGAACAAATGGTATATGAACCTACTGTTAGTCACCGGCTTCCATAGGATCACATACCTTAACGGTTTCCCATTGCTTAGTGTATTAGATCTATCAGTTAAAGGCTTGAGGATTAGCCCCCCTAAGGGAACCACTTGCTTCGGTTTGAAGCCCGGACAGCATCACAGCCCACACACAAATTGAATGATAACCTGTAAGGTGTTTATATTTTTTGGTACCCTTCTGTACCACTGCTTACGTGTTTCAATAAATAAGTAGACAAACAATGGTCTTAAAATAAAAGATTAACTACGATGTTTAAAGAGATTTCTTGGGTTCGATAACCGACGAACAGTCCCAAAACAAATACAAAATTGATAATGATCATGATATACAAAAACGTGTTTTCAATCATACAAACACTGATACTTTTACCCATCTTAAATATACTGCTTATGAGTAGGTTGAGTATTCTATTGAATTTATTGAAAAACCAACGATCTATCCCCGTTAATTGAAACAAACATAACCATAAAAGAAAACTATTTCTAACAACAAATAGTTCATGAAATTTACCTGATTAATACACATAGCTATAAGTGGATCATGTTCTTTATGAATAAGACGAACAGCATCATTAAACAGTAGAGATCCTGAAATAGTTTGATTTAAAGATTGGGTCTGTTGTTGTTGTTGTATTCTTGTTTGCTTCCCTGACGATTTTTGAATATCAATCTGAAACGAGACCAAGAACATTCAATAGGAATTATAATACATATGCATAAAATATGAAAGATGTTCGCTATATAATCATTTTATATCTAACACAACTAACTACAATTGACTGACATTTGAACGAAAACGGAGATTGTATTGGCCTAATTTAACATCTAACCAGTTTAACACTTATATGTGATACAGCCATACTGGTGTCAGCAGACAGAAGAAGTTTGTAGCTGTGTCTTAAGTGAATGATTTTCCATAATTCGATTGTATGTTAGATTATGCTCACATGAATTTATTTCGAGTTATACAGTCGAATAAATATTTCAAGGGGAAATACAGTATGTTTACCTTGAAGTCGAATACAACAACCTAGAGAGAGAGAGAGAGACGAATTAGTTTATCATAGTAAAGACTCCAAGAAAAATGTATTTGTAAAAGTAAACTCGCACAAATTCAATACCATGAAACGCTAATAAATGCTTAAGGTGGAGGTAGCTTACATAAGCACGATGTGAACTTGAAGCTTAAGCTGTACGCCAATTAAACTACATATTGATAGAATCTGGTCTACATTAGGAGCTAAACAAATACTACGTTGGATACTACTTAGTGATTTTAATTCTATAAGAGGCTAGCCATGGACTGGAGGACTCATTGAGAAAGTTCTAAACTGTAAAGATGAGTGATACAGGTACAAATCTCACAGGGAACATTAGACGTCTCAAGGTTGAAAGTATGTCTTGTTGACGGGCATCAACTAGCACGAAACCCATATCAAGTAAGATTTCCGGCAGAATATCTCCAACCACCTTACAACTGACTCAAACTAACTAAGAATATCAACAATATTTTAATAAACTCAATAGGAACAGTAAATTTTCTTACCAATGCAGCAGAGGAAACATTTTTCAGATTAGACGATGATGTAGAATTTATCAAACTAGGTAGATTGTTAAGTTCCGATGATCCAAAAGCAACTGATGATGATGATAACGAAGGTGATGGTGATAATGTTAATTTAATATTCGGTGTAATAACGGACTGTATAAGACATGGTTTACGAAATACATGACGTAAAAATATATCATCTATTCCAGGTTGTCGAACTAAGTAACACCATAAACGTTTGACAGGTAATGAGAATGGATCACGTGTTCTACAGAAAGTACAAGCGGAGAGTTGATAAATAAAGAGATGCTGTACCAATGCTGATATGTTAAAATTTAGAAGTAGATGTCCATATATGGGTTAACGAATCAACCGTGACATAAGAACACACTGAAAACCAGAGATTAATGAAGAGGCGTATCATTCTTAATGTTTGGGACCCATTATTGATGATTCATGGTCACGCAACGTCATGAATTAATTGAAGATAGACATTAACACCATCGGATCCCGGCTTAGTAGCCCAGAGACTAAGAGTTCGTGCACGAGACTGAAGGTCTTGGTTTCGATTCCCACAAGTGGGATCACCGATGAGCACTGCCATTGGGGAGTCCAATACTGGAACAAAACGGCCAACTAGTGATCCCAGGTTCTCAATGGTTGTCTAACAAAGGTCAGTTCATGACTTCACTACAGATTAAAAAAAGGTGACTGAAAAACTTACTGAAATGGAGTATTTTTAAAATTTATTAACTTTTTCAAACGTAACATCGATCTTGTTGCTCCGGGTGAAGGAAAGTCCAATTTTGACACTTCAACACCAACTGTCAAATTGCTACCAGTTTTAATTGCAGCAGCCGTTTGTGTAATCGAAGAAGAAGATAAATCTTCTTGAATACCTGGTAGGAAATCTGTCGGTGGTAGAAGATGTTCATTAACAAATCCTTTATGCTGCAATTTTAAATGAATTGGATTCAATGCTGGTGGTGAAGTTAATTCTGAACGATAACCAACCAACCAACAATCAGCTAGACGTGTTAACGTCATTAAACCTGGTGCATGAACAGCCAAATCTATGTAAATACATAAAAGATTATATATTGACAGATTATGAAAAATATTGGTTTATAAGTTATAATGTGATTGCTTCACTACTGGTGAAATACATATTCAGCTAAATTGTGTCGGATCTGAACAATTTACCCATGTGTTAGGGATGCTGAGGAATATACTAATCATTATCATGTTAGGTCTAATGATGTCCTTGGACTCTAAATGGGAATTCCCTATTGGCCATTATTTATTTCACTCGTTAAATATTGTACAGATGTTGTTTTCTATTTTTATGGTACGATGTGGTCTGTTTGGTTAGTATATAAACAGAGTATGTTTGAAATATAACGATTCATAACTCAGAGGCTGTGACTTGCGTTCTGGCTGGGCCAATCGGGACTCTAGGTCGTCCTTACGTGTTTTAGGTGTCACTGATTCGATCGATAAATACGCTGCTCCATAATCTGCAATCCACACGTTACAACACCATGAAAGACAATAGATGGCCGTGGAATATCATGGATTGACTGAAGTTGTACACCACTGGATTCAGGATCAGTTGTCTAGAGGGTTCAGAGTCAACACAAAAGCGAAGACTCGGGGTTCGAATCTCAGTTTTGGGGTTCGGGATGTGCACTCTCGCTGAGTAGTTCAATACTAAGACGGCCATCCAGTGCCTGGGAATTTTCAACGTTTGTCTAATATGAATCAATTCGTGATCGCAATAAAACTCAACAATCCCAATAACGATAATTTCATTTTTTTGTTTATAGAGAGTGGATTAAATCAATAACATACATCACTGAGGCTTTAATCGAATAAATCTTTGGTTGCCACAACAAATTTACTTTTGAATGAAACCTCATATAGGTGCTTTCCATGCTATTTAAGACCAATCAAATGGATATATCTGCATCCCAATGTTGATATTCACGCTGGAACTTACATCCAGAAACTTCCACAGCAAATGGTAATACTTTATTACCTGGACTGAGAAGTTTCGATAGACAAATTATTAAATGGGTTTTAAGTTATAAGTATCTGTAATTTGCCGTTATTGATACTAAGAGCTGAAATTGATCAATCACTCTTGATATACTTGATATATTGACCAGTTCGCATGTACCTAACTTTGTAGTTACAATTTTATTTCATTTGTATTGTGACTAACCGTGGAATGAAAAACACGCATTTAATCATGCCAATAGAAACTGATCATAGAAATCACGAACCGCAGATAACGAAAGGTGGTCGTGCAATGTCATAAATTGATTGAACTAAGACATTAACTCCATTAGATCCCGACTCAGTAGTCTAAAGACTAAGCGTTCGCACACGAGACTGAGGGCCATGGTTACGAGTCTCGCTTACAGAATCATGGATGCACACGTCCACTGACGAGTCTCATACAAGGATGAAATGGCTGTCTAGTGCTTCTGGGTTTTCACTGGTTGTCTAAAACTGATAGGTTCATGATTTAAGTGAAATTCAACAATCTACACGACCATATACTTACAAGAAACTGATCAATTTTATAAACCTTAACATTGACGAGTGAGAAACAGAAAAAACGGATTAGATCTGTCAGAACACAACTACTAATAATAACATTAATAAAAAGGAAATCACCTTCTCCACTGAAATCAATAATTTGTATAAGTCTATTCAATTCTCGTTTAGCCAGTTGCATTAAACCCAAACGTATCAGTCTCCACGCGTAACTATCACTGTAAGTCCATTGACGGTCATTTTCAAAAAATGCTAATTTACGATTTCCTAAAGCATCGACCGTCAGATTATAATCATCTTCTTCACCAACATCCTCATCCTCATCATCGTTATTGTCATCAGTTGGGTCACCACTAACAGTAGAATTAAATTCGGTAAAATCTTTTAAATTAGTATGTGTTGCTTGTCTTTTGTCAGATTTCATGTAGAAAATATTCAATGCTTCATAGAATTCCGATTCTAGTCGACTACCCCACCAGGTATCCATAAAATCTGGATTCAAATGTAAACGTCTTAAAATCCACTGTGGTTGTAAACTGGAGAGATTTAATTTTGTAGGAGAGGATACTACTTTCCCAGAATCATCTTTCCCTTCAGTTAGTACGGCATTTTTAACCCCATCATAATCTTGTAAATTATAAGGATGATCAGAATAATGTTGACCATCATCATTGTCATCGTCTTCAACATCATTAACATCCAACTGTTCATTAGGATTCATATCAGCACCATCGCCATCACTTTGGTCATGATTATCATCGGTATGATTCATAAACTGTCCAGTTAAACGATAATGTAACGAATTTTTCAGACGGTGTCGTACAGTTTTACGTTGTTTTAAATTAGAACAATGTTTGATAAAGCGTTGTACTCGATTAATACGACGTTGTTGTTTTAATAAAGCTCCATGATATGTATCGTATTCATTCTTTGAAGATGGTTCACTAGCATCGGAATCGAAAATCTCACTGGGATCATCAATTAAGTCAGTTTGTTTTGGAGGCTACAAACCAGAAAAAAATGATTATATACATCATAAAACGGATACTTATAGTTAGTCTATACGTACATATTTATTTAAAAACACAAACATTGTCACAAGAGGGCATCAAAAATATATGCACCCCACTTGGCCATCCCATTGGTGTGAGAACTGGAATATTGCACGGGCACCCAAACTGAAACAGCTGGTTTTCTTAGGGGGCCACAAACCGAGGCTATGACCTGGAGGTCTAATCCACAAGACAGTGGAGCAACGTTAGGAGGTCCAGTCCCATGATAATCAGTGACCAACAGTAGGTTCGTACGCCTTTGTTCCTTCATGGTCCTAGAGGTCATATGCACCATTCGTTTGGAATCAGGGTTTTCCATCTCCCTTAGGTGGATCCTCTATATCCACCAACCGCGTTAAAGCGTCGGATATTCGCTTTTTGTTCTCTCACTTTTGTAAGCAACATACCTTCCGTGAGAAGGCAGTGAATAGTACCTCCCTGACAGTGGTTGTATATGTATGGACATGTGAGAGTATTTCGAGAGGGAGAGCGGACTCTCTCTACCCGCGGCCATAACAAGGCATTTGGGTATATATATATACCGAGTTTTAGCTAGGGGCGAAAATGATTTTTTAATGAATTTTTCATTTTAATGGTCTATCAACTGATATAAGTTGGTATAAATTATAAGGCATTCACATTTTTAACATGATTGACAACCAGTCAAAATTAATGCAGATTCCTTACTAAAATGAATTGGAAGAGAAGAGTTGAAAGAATAGAATATTCTTTGAAGATGAAACTCAGTTTTATATTTTTACTGTAATGAGGTTTGTGATAAAGGCTGAATTTTATAGTTTATCCGATGGATTGATTTAAGTTAGACTGTGGTGTGCAATACTTATGCGGACAGATATAAGTAGTATGTAGCAAGAACTGGGATCGAGCTTGAGACCTTCAGCTCTAGCGGCGTACGCTTAACTTTAGAAGTACTGAGCCGACATCAGATGTTTTACATCACCACTTAGATATTTAAGGGTTAATTGCTCACCATGTAACCTGGAAGTCCTTGGTTCGATCTCCAGTTGATCATAGGAGCGCACTATTGACGATCCCATACTAGGAGGAAACAGTTGTTTAGTTTTATGATTTTAATGGTTAACTGAATACGATCAGTCATCTGTTTTTGTTGAATAAATGCATTTAAAATGTTAGAGAAGATACATAGCTTTGCTGCTCAGTGAGATTTGATTTTATTGAACTGGGTGGTTTAATTATGAGCTTACAAAGGGAATTTGGATAACTTATTATTTATTTTTCGAACCATGAGCATTGGTACAGAAGATATATATGCAACATATAGGTTATCATTCAATATATATAGGCTGGGATACTGTCCGGTCGCAAAACTGAAGCAGGTAGTTTTCTTAGAGGGACCACTCCTCAAGTCTTTAACTGATAGATCTAACCCACTAAAGAATGGGATACCGTAAAGAGATGTGGTCATATTGAAGCCGGTGACTAACAATAGGATCCTCTGTACCCACCAACTCGGTTTAAGCACCGGAAATACGCTTTTCGTTCTCTCGATTTTGTAAAATACACACTGGTCACCAGAAGGTAGTCAATAGGACTTTCCTGGTTGTTGCTACATATGCATACCCATAGGAGTGGATTTTGAGTTTACTTTGAGCGGATGTTTCCTATTCTTGGTTGTACCAAGGGGAAACGTAAGATCATACTTTAATTCATTATGATATTTATTCAGTTTAACATTCTTTTGTGTATTAATTTAGTATGATACTCGTTCAGTCCAGTATGTATACATAGCATTTTTTTAATTCAGTGAAAAATCTATATGTATTCCCACTATAATTCACAGTTAGTGTGTGGTATTCGTTGGTTAATTGTCAAATGTCAGTAAAATTTGTGTATAAAAATGAATGGATTTCATGAGTCATCAACTGATCTAAATTAGGCAACCGTTGAACACCTGAAAGCACTGGATGACGTTTTCGTCCTAGTATCGGACTTTTCAACGACAGTACGCATTGGCATTCCGCACGCGGAAAATTAAGCCAAGGACGCTTAAAGTAAAGATCACTGAATAGTTCGGTCATTCCAGGTTTTTAATGAGGGTTAAACTTAAATCAGTTCATAACTTGATGAAATTCAACAATCTCTACAACTTTTTACTGATGTTTATATTTTTATTGTATAATTATTAGACGACAGGACTATGGTGCTTCTATATTACCTGTATTATTTGCTTTTGTTGGATTTATCATCTATTGTTGTACGTTTTATTATACCGTTCTCTGCCTGTTTATGACACGGTTGTATTTAAAGTATAAATTCTTATTTGGAGTATGCTGTGGTCTGATAATTTATGCATAGAAAGTAATGAGTGTTTGAGATAAATATAATGAATGCCTGAAACAGAAGTAAAAGCTTGCTTATTGTGTTCACTTTTCTGGACTGGAGGTTAAGAGAGAAAATTAAACATACATATTGGTGGACCAATAGGAGTTGAGATTGGTTTGCATTTTGTTCAAGGTTAACCTTGTCCGTCGAAGCATATCGTTGTTCAAAGGTAAGCGCGCAATGAGATCACAGAATTCTTATTGATGGATCTCTTTTAGTTTATCGATAAACCTGTCAGTCATAAAAGCAAAGTGGATAAGTAAAAGCAGTAAGACTGAAGACTCAACAGAGCCCATCTGGACTTAATAGAGGCGATCCGGATACAACAGTAACAAACCTTTTTTTCATAGTAAAATTTAGTAAGTTATTCACTAGAATAATCATCATTGTAAGGTGATACCAGGAGGTAGTAAAAAAGAAACCCCCGAACTAGGTTTCGTGCTATTAAACACTCGTCAGCAAGGTGGACCTACAATCTTTAAGGAACTGATGCTCAATGACATATTCGGTCCCGTACAACTCAACTTCACAGTCAGAGACATTACCACTGAGCTATCTCGGCCGCGAGTGACTCCTAGTAAGAAGGACTAAGATGTATTTAAAATTGATTGTTCATAGAGTAGTAACCAATGTCATGTATATCAGGACCATCTTAGTGCTGATCAAATTTTATCGATCAAGTTGTAATGTAGCCAGATGTCAAAGGTGACTCGACATAGCGTGCACTATACTGAGATGTTAGGTAGTATTTGGCGGTAGTTGACCGGAAACCATGACACTGGTCACTACATAGTAATTAATCCATTTTAAATAATCACTATTATTACATAAACAAAATTTTATTCGTATTTACATTTATTTAAAAAAAGAAACAACTCGGTGGATTACATTATTCATAACTTGATTTTGGCTAAGGTACCACTGAAAACCTGGAAATATTGGGCAGCTTTTTCATTTAGGTATGTGACTGTTTAGATATGCGCACCCACTGGTTGACTTCATGGACATCGAGAGTGAAACACTTATCACTAATGAAGTTGACAGGTCATCGCATTATGTTATGTACTGCACGAATTGATTAGCATTATACCCTTGGATGTTCGTAAAAGTGGCCTTGATAGTTGGGCATCTCTATGAAACTTCAAAACCTTGGCTTTGACCTCTTGTAGGGCTATTGATGACCAATGTTAACAAGTTAAAACAAAACAGATGTCTAGCACCCTTTGATTTTACAATGATACCCTAACTGAGATCAATTCATGGATAAATATAATCTATAAATAAAACCGTTTTCCACAGAACTCCTTCACCCAGATAATTTTTTTATTTTTAAGAAGACAATTAATACTGAAAAAGAAAATTTTTTACAAATTCAAAACTTACACGTTCCAGAAGACAAGAGAGAATGGAAGATTGGGCAAATATAAACCATTCCTCTGGACTGATAGATGACTGAGATATTGCTGTTGTTTTTGTGGTGGTGGCGTCGGCGGCTTGTTCTGAAACTTTATTCTCTACACCATCGTACCTGGTTGTGTCAGATTTTAAGTCTGCTATCGCCGCAGCTTCAGCATGTGCTAAAAAACGTATATGTTGACTAGTTAACTTTGTGGGATTTGGTGGGCTACCAATTTTCAATGCAACTGTACAAAAAAGGAGGCCAATGTATAAGTATGTGTATGTGTGTGCAATAAGAGGAAAATTGTTAATTGAACAGTGTTAGAGGTGTTGTTGTCGCTTAGCTCCTATATGGTTAACCTAAGAAGGACCTATTGTCTTTATGAACAACATAGAGAAGTGAACTACTAGAATTTCTTTACTGGTAACTTATAGTTTGTTCTGTTTGTAAGACAAGACAAAAGACAAGAAATTACAAAGTATTTATGTAATACATTATACATAGACTTCAATCTTACATTTAGATCTATCATTGTGTTCTTGACATCCGAACTGTCATCTGATCCGGTCTCAAAGTGTTTTGTCAACGTCGTACGTTCAATGCACTGAAACCCTTCACTCCATCTGACAATTATAACAACCTCAGTGTCATGTTCCGCTACGCACTACATAAAAACAATCTTATAAGTAGCGTCCATTACGTATTGACTTGAAATTTGATTCTTTGTTATTCATAATTATGTGACTTTTGCCTATATGTTTGGTTTCTCTATTAATCTGAACTTTGATATTCAATTTCTTAATCATTTTTCCTACCAGATGATAGATTTGATTGAATTTGATGTGATTATTTGTTGATGCTTGATTAAAGTGACTGAGCTTGCACCATTGTAATATGAAAAAATAGCTGTGATATATACATAAATATCGGTTGTTAGGCTGTGAGGGCAAACACCACCTTATATACTTCGTTTTGAGTAAGCAAGTACAAGTTTTATGTACTCCAATTTGAGCAAGTGGTAATGAGCCACGCAGTCCATAGCTATATTCGTGTAAACCAATGTAGTAGTGTTTATAGTTTTAAGCTTAATAACTAAAGAGTAATGTCATCCTACTGTTACTACTACCACTACTACTATTGGAGTCTCAAGTAATATCGGCGTTCGGATCATAGACAAACAGAAATACTATACAAAAAAGCAAATAAAGAGGAAGGGAAAGTAACTTTATGAAGAAATCACCTTCGATAGCTGCAGCTGCATGGTCTCTAGCTCGTGTAACAGCTTTCTCTGGACTTCTTGATTTCGATCTGTCATGTTTAAGAGTAGAAGATGTCGGTCTAATTTAGCAAAGAAAAAAAAGCGAATGAATATGTTAAGATTTTTTGCATGAATTAACTTGTTTGATAAATCGACACAAAAGAATTATTTAGGTGTAATTGAAAAGAAATGAGCTAATGAACACACAGTTGGATCGTGAATCAGTGTCTTGTATCAAATAAATTATAGACAGTAATGACAAGCGAATCTATGTTAGCAAATCGGAGGTAATCGGTAAGAAACCTTGGACCTACGTTTCATGCTAACAGGCAATCGTCAGTAAAATGTACCTGGAATGTTCAATTGACTAATGATCTTTGAAAGACAGTACTACTGAGTTATTCCGTCAGCAACTGGTCTCCTGTAGGACTGTAATATTTGCGCCATCTGATCACTGAGTACTGGTCAATTTTACGTGTCTAGTTCGTCATGTCGATTACTTTAACTAACATTAAAACACTGTACACGCAAAATCGAGTCATTTGGACTAGTGATCACACTGTAAATTGATCAAGATTACTCGACCAATAATAGGGAGAACTAAAGAAACATGATATTGGCTACTGTTCAGTTATCAATTCATTTAAACAAGTGCCATGTTGAAATTGAATTAATCTTTACAAGGCACCCAACTAACTAATAATGTGATTATTAATTCATGTTAAGAAAGATTACACTGGATGTAAACAATAAAAGAAGTTAAGAGATAAAGAAAAACAGTTAACATGTAAACACCAATATCATAGATTTTTATTTGATTAAACGGTGAGACTATAATTTATGGACGACTTTTGAGCTAAGCTAGGCTGACCTTGAGAGTGTCCACCTAATATCTATGACCAAATGAGGGTTCTAAACCTGTTTGAGGAATTAGAATTATGTTTTACAGTTGATGACTAACGTTAGGAATTAGATTTCGGGTTTTCATCACGTACTGACATCGGTTATAATGCCAAAACTCTATTGGATGAGTGAATTTCGAGCCAATATCCAAGGCCTATTATCTCATATGTGATTGGTTTGTCCATAAATTATAGTCTCGCCGATAAAACTAGTTGAATAAAAGTTGATCACCTTATGAATTTAAAACACCGTTGTACAAATGAATTAGATATTATCTTTTAAAATTAACCAAGAATAAAAGGAAAACGATGGATTTCACCTCATTATCATTTGAAAATACAAAGGTATGGTAAAACTATCTGCGTACGCATGATTTTGGTAAAAATACTAAGGATTGAGAGTCAGTCAGTTACAACGTAGAAACAGGTACATATATGCATTGGTTCAAGTTAAGGATTGAAAACATTTATAAATAAGAAAAGTTGTAGTAAATTTGCACAACAACACAACAAATATTTAAGAATGACTGATAAATGGTTTTATGTATATAATATTCAGGTGATATCACAGAATGTGAATAATAAAAGATGAAACGATCAGATAGTTGAAGAGTATAACTTTTGAGGAATGTTTAGAACAATAAAAACGGAGTCAGGATAAATGGAGTGTTTTAAAGGAAATTAGAATATTGGGTTCTATTCTGACCCTAATCTCATTGATCCCGCTTCAGTCAGTCAGTCAGCTACAACATAGAACCAGGCACATATATGCATCGGGCCAAGTTGCCATACCTCATTAACACAACAAGATCAACACCGAATTCATAGAAGTAGCTAATTCAACTGTGGTAATATATAAAAGAAAGATTGCATATAAGGACATAGTACAGGAAGAAAGAATTAGTTCGTAGAAAGAAAGGTATGAAGCGATTCTAATCTCATGGTTCAAGGGAAGACGGAGAGTGTATACACCTACGCTATGGTGATGGATCCTGAGCCATGTCACACACAGTCTCCAACCATTGGATACGATAGTTACGCGGACTCCGACCAAGTAATCTGGATCTATCAACATGGATCAGACCAGAAGTTAGTGACTTCAAGCACTGAGGGCACCCATAACTTTCTTCCAACCGTCTCCTACACTAGTCAGCATTGCTCGTCGTGGTAATTGGTGTTCAGGCATACGTAACACGTGGCCCAACCATCTTAGTCGATGAAGATTCACAACGTCATCAACTGATTTAACATCATTCCCTAATACTATGCGTCTAACCTCACTATTACATACCCAGCGATCCCAGCAGATGTGAGTAATATTTCTAAGGCATCTATGGTCAAATACTAGTAGCTTACGTATATCTTCTACTCTTAATGGGCTGATCATACTTCCAAGATAAGTGAAGTTGTCAACGCGGTCGACCCCGCTTTTATATGTGTACATTGATAAGGATGCATACGATGTAACCGATAACGATATAATTACACTGAGTTCATATAACAGTTTGCTACAATCTGTTATAATAATTCACGACACGATTGTAACTTCGATTCAGTGTTTCAATGCTTCAAGTGTACATTATGGGTCATTTTAAGAATAATTTATCACAGAAAATTTTATTGACTTTTCAGTTTGTATATTTGTTGGATAGACTGGGTTGCGGTTTATAGACAAGTATGAACATTTCATTTCTACTTGAAGTTTATGCCGATAATATCGTTAAGAAGTACGATGAAAAGCTCCACGAACAAAACTATCCAGCTCAGAGAACAAAACTCCATCAAAATGAATTCATATTTTGTATTAGTTTAAGGTTTAAGTTATGAAACTATCTCATACTAATTATTTCACGAATTCATTCGTTCCGCTCGAATCGTACAGTCTATGTCTAACATTTTTTAATGTTACCGTTGATACCGTTACTACTTGTACGATCCTGATAATATCATCGCCCTATTTTACTATAGTGTATCAACTTGAACTGGTGCATATATGTATGTATATCATGCTCCACGTTGCTCATGACTGACTGACATCAATCAGTAATAAGATGCCATATGAAAATTTTCATATATTCACCAGTGATTATTAAATATTCACACCAAATAGTGTTTTATATTACATAATAAAGTGTGGTTTATATATGCAACTATCAATAATCATTAAGTACAAATTTATACATTCGGTTTCAAATCCTACACACACCTACATATACAGTTCATATAAGAAGTATTCATGCTAATTAACCCTTCAACAACATTTAACAAAAGTAAATGAAGATACTATTGAGTCGAACAGAGGATGGAACCATAATGCGGTCAGTTTACAGGAAGCCAACTTGGACTGGTCAATATTTAAATTTCCACAGATTTTGTCCATTGCAACACAAGCGAGCCTTGGTTAAGTGCCTTTTTAATAAGATTCAAAGAATATGCACCACAGATACGGTTGAAGAAGACGCAAAACTGATGACTGACCTACTTATATCTAATGGTTATCCACTAAAGTTTATAAATAGGTGAAAGAGTCAGCAAACACCGAAACTGTTTATATCTCTTCACCATTTAGAGATGAATCTAATAGTATTGTTTTAAGACATAGACTAAAAGTAGCTATCAAGAAAACCTATTACGCTGCTAAACTGGTTGTGATAAATGAGGATAACCGATGTTTTAAAACTACTACTAAGTAGTCAATCGTTAGTTATGATCATCTACTGAAAAACCATGTATGTTTATTTATTTTTACAAATAAACATTGGTACAAGGAGGCACCAAATATACATGTGCCACATTTCGTCATTCTTTTTGTGTGAGGAATGGGATACTACTCGGGCGTCAAACCTAAGCAGATGATGGACCACTCCTTGGACCTTTAACCGAGAGACTTAACCCACTAGGCGATAGGGTAATGTTAAGAGATATGGTCCTATGGAAGCCGGTGACCATCAGTAGGTTCATATGCCAGTTGTTCCCTCTGGATTTCGGAGCCCATGTACATCAATGGTTTGAAATAAGGACGTTCCAAGTCCCCTAGGTGAATCATATATATCCACCAACCCGATTAAAGTGTCGGATATTCGCTTTTCGTCCTCTCAATTTCATAAACAACACCCCTACCATGAGAGGGTAGTGATTAGAACTGAGAAAGCATACGTAAAATTAGAGTGCTCTAATAAACAATCAACCAACCAACCACTGTTTTATTACCCAAACATGTAACAAGATAAGATTATCACATTATATATATATTTCGGAAATTTCTGTTAGCATCTCAAATACATCAGTGAAAATTGTTAGATACATAGATAGATACTTTTTTCATTTAAACAAAATACTATTTACTTACGAAATTCGAATGAATTTTAATCGTTGCGTAATAATATCTATGTTTCTTTTAAAAATATATTTGAAAACAAGTAAATAGATCAACAAAGAATTGCGGACTATACACGTACAACACTATTATGGTAGATTTTAATTCATACTTTCAGAGAAGTGGAGTTTTTTTTCCTGGTGGCTCGGGATCTGAATCAGTGAGATCGTTTCTGGTTGCTATGGAGATATACTTATCGACTTAACTCGTGTTGGTGAATAACGGAATTAAATAAGTCAATTACGAAAATGGATGTTTGAATACGTATATTTTGTATACTCGTTGATCGGAACAGATAATCAGAGAGACGTAGCGAAGGAAGCGAAGAGGAAAGAACGAAACAACGCGCAATGGAGAAGGCATGTGAGCCAACACCATTTTATCAAGCGTTAATCAATATTTATAGTCACACAAAAATAAGCTACAGACATATGATGAATAGGATAAGAAGTGTACACACATACGGTTACATAAATAGATTGGCCTGTCGGAAAGCCAGAATAAGGTATATGGGTTTAACATAGTAACTGACACTACAGTTGGGATAGGAAATTATAAATTTCGAGAAGTGAAAATCAAGCATGTTGGAATGGTAACAATCAAAGATAATGATGTGATTCGAACCCTAAAATCTACAAGTAATATTCGAGTTGTTTGGTATGTACTACTAACAAAAGCCACACAAGAAAACAGAGAGTTGTCCGGTGTTACGTGCTTTTTTCTTGATAATCAGTCAATGATGTTGCCTATTTTTAAATTAAAGATGTAAATTATGCGTTATATGAACCGGATTCTACGTTGAATACGGCTGACAGATACTTTTAACAATGGAAACAAAAGAATGATGCATAAAAATTCCTTCGTCAAAGTCTATAAAGATCCAGAAAACGCCTGGATACATATCCAATTGGCATGGAATAGATGCTTCTCAGGAACGCTTGGAACAGTGAAGGATTACGTGTCACATTTTGGTAGGATAATTACCTATATCGTTGTCGTATTTAGTATAAATGTCGTATTGGTATAATTCTATATGTTTTTAGAGGACCAAGGTCACACGAAACCCTTTAAATACACTCGATAACCTGAACACAACTAACCTTGGAGTAAAGCTCATACCTTTCGCACCTTTTACTTATTGTTCAAGTCGAAGTAATTCGAAGTTTAAAGAAGCATTTAGGAAGTCAGTAATAAGAGTTGCAGAATTATCTCTTCTCAAAATGCATTTAACATAATTCTCTCCAACCTCCGAAAAGAATTACTTTAA
This sequence comes from Schistosoma haematobium, assembly GCF_000699445.3. Classification (NCBI taxonomy): domain Eukaryota; kingdom Metazoa; phylum Platyhelminthes; class Trematoda; order Strigeidida; family Schistosomatidae; genus Schistosoma; species Schistosoma haematobium. The sequence goes on from NC_067202.1 coordinate 3,665,771, forward strand.
AAAAGTAAACTATACAACAACTTACCGTTTAGGTCGACTCGGTGGAACAGGCTTCCTTTCTGAAGTTATATTACTTGGTACATTACTACTGCTATTACTAGTAGTAGTAACAGTAGCAGTAGTAGTACCAGGTTGTGTTGGTGGTCGAAAAGGTTTAGCTCGATATGTTCCACCGAATACACGACTCCATGTTTTCCCATCTAATCGAGCACAAGCTAATCGATATAATGTGAATGTATCACGAGTATGCAATGCATAAACTAATAAACCGAAATAGGATGCAGCTAAAACTTGAGATAATAAACCAATAATTCGACGACGATCCACAGATTGAATACGTGTTACAGATGACGATGGCGATGATAAGTCACGATCTGATAGATTTTGTGTTGATGTGATACGAATAATTTGACTAGTACTTACACTATTACTTTGTAATTGAGGTTCAGTATAACTTTTTAAACATGTTAAACCTATATGAAAATACAATAGAGTGAAAAATAATCAGAAAAGCCGAAAAGTGAAACGGTTTAAGTATAATATGCTGACAACCTTGGACAACTTACTAGCCGATCAGGAAACGTTACATAGTTACAAAACATGTTGGTTGCGTAACAGATGTTTTTATTGATTCCGGGAAATTTAAGAACCAAATATTGCCAACCTTCACGTTATCTATCACTGCACTTTTAAATTCGCGCAAAATACACGAGGTGTTCTCTTAACTGTGATTGGTTAACTCAAGGTTGGCAGTATGTGATAGTCTTGCCGAGAGAAACACGTAAAAACCGAACATTCACCCAATTAGTTGGCATTTACATAGAAAAAAGAACTTAAGTTATAAGCAATATAACTGAACTAATAAATGGACGAGAAACTATTGAATATTGACTGTATTGTTTTAATCGTTTTATGAAACTTGCTCGATCGTTCTGATACTCAAAATTGAGTATGGGTAATTTCAGTTGGTTAGTGCGTTTCTTCTTGAACGGATATCTCGATAGTTTCTACATTTAAATTTTGAACATATTCTAGATACTAGCTAGCATACTTATTCAACAAGTTAGTAATTGCCTTCGTGGCTAAGTAGCTTAGTAGATAACACCTTGCCTGATACATGAAGTGATAAGTAGGGTACTAGATTTCAATTTTATTGTGTACATCAACTTTGGAATCCAAGTGGATCAAAATAACAGGTATCGTTTGATTCAGAGTGATTTGGAAAGGAAACTGACTTTATAATAATCTGTCGGGGAGCACCAGTTCCCTCATGATTACAGGTACATCTTGATGATGAGTGCCGAATAGCACGAAATACGGGTCCAGAGTTTCCTGTTGACTACCTACAACCATCATCTTATCTCAACATAGTGTACGCAATGTCGTCACCTAGACTAGTGGCCACATTGCAACTTGGTCGATAGAATTCGATTTGCACTAAGAAGGACCTGACACACATGACATTGCTCACCCACTACCTAGTGATCAATCAATTGTGAACAAGATAAGTTGTTGTATAAAGTGTTTCAATGATAATGTTTTAACTCGTGAAGCTGGATAATGAAGACTTGAATCTTAAACGAATTAGTAATTTTTTCAAGTTATGCAGTTATATTTTGTTGATGAATGTTGAACTAGCACAAAACATATGTCAGGTAAAATTTCCTGTCGCCTACTCCCCTTTAACCAGAAAACATAAAAAAAAGAGAAAATTTTAAGAAATAGGGATAATTTTAGAGGAGGGTGAGACTAATATACACATTTGCATGGATGTGTCGCTCAATTTCGTGGATTAGTTGAAGTTAGACATTAACACGTAATATTACCATAAAAAGTGACTTACCTGGCCATTTAGACGGTTCTGTATTTGGTCTAAATATCTGACCAGATACACATAAACGATCAACTAAAACACAAGAAAACAGACAGAAATCAAAACCTATATTCAGCATGAGGTAAGTACAATCAAAAGTTGAAAGGCGACTACAATGTTAAATAAATAGAGTTATTTCCATCAGTGGGTCTATGATGAAGTTAAACAAAAACGGGAAAAGACGACAGTCTTGAAGGACACCACTTGAGGTTGCAAAAGCAGATGACATCTCACCTTAAGTTCTGACTCGACTGGTAGTGTTCGAGTAAAGAGCCTTTACAAGGTTTATATGCTTCTCAGGTACGCCTTTCAATGAAAGACACTGCCGCACAATCTCGCGGTCTACGGAGTCAAATGCTGCCTTTGAGTCAAGAAAGACGACCATTGTCGGACGCCGTGTTGGTAGATGCAGATCACTTGGTTGGAGTCCGCTTGACTATCGTAACCAATGGTTGGAGACTGTGTGACATGGCTCAGAATCGATCACAATGGCGTAGGTGCATACACCCTATGTCTTTCTTCAAACTATGATATTAAAATTGCTTCATATTTTTCTTTCTACGAACTAATTCTTTTACCCTGTATCATATCCTTATATGCCATCATGTTTTTGTATATTACCAGTCAGTCAGCTACAACGTAGGACCAGGCACATATGTGCATTGGTCCGCATCAGCACAACAAGATGAACACCGGATTCATAGCAGTGGTTAGGTCAAAGGTGGTAATATATAAGAGAAAGATTGCATATAGAGATATAGTACAAGAAGAAAAAATTGGTTCGTAGAAAGATATGAAGTGATTTTAATCTCTTAGTTTAAGGGAAGACAGGGAGTGTATACACCGACGCCATTGTGATCGATTCTGAGCCATGTCACCAAGAGTCTCCAACCATTGGCTACGATAGTCACGCGGACCCCAACCAAGTAGTCTGCATCTACCAACATGACTCAGACTAGAAGTTAGTGACTTCAAGCACTGATGCCACGTTTTGGTTTGGCCGCCCCTTACTTTCTTCCAACCATTTCCAATACCGGATAGCATTGCACGTCGTGGTAATCGGTATTCAGGCATACGTAACACGTGGCCCAACCATCTCAGTCGATGAAGATTCATAACCTCATCAACTGATTTACCATCATTTCCTAATACCCTGCGTCTAACCTCACTATTACTTACCCGGTGATCCCAGCAGACGCCAGCAATATTTCCAAGGCATCTGTGGTCAAATACTAGTAGCTTACGAGTGTCTTCTACTCTTAATGGCCATGTTTCGCTGCCGTAAATTGAAACAGAATGGACTGCCGCGCAGTATACTCGTCCTTTTATTGATAGACGGATATCTCGCTTTCGCCACAGGTGACGTAAGTACTAATGAGGTATGGAAACTTGAACCGATGCACATATGTGCCTGATCCCATGTTGTAGCTGACTGACTGACTGCAATAGAGTTATAGGTTCGTAACAAATATGTGTATATAACAGTAATTTTGCATGTTAAAACAAAACCACAGTATATTATGAAAGAATAAATAAACTGTTTTGTTGTGGACTACAATATAGTTAGCATTATAGTGCAATGACTGGTAAGGATTGCTCAGGATAGAGTTCGATGGAGAATCCTAGAGGGCGGTCTACGCTCCTTCACAAAAAATAAACAGCCTAAGTAAGTAACTATAATCTAATAGTATGACCCATGACACAAGATTATACGATCACTAGACTAGACTGGATATTCACTTCATACACTAGATATAAATTAGATCATGTTATACAAGATGAACAATTCGTGACTAAAAACATAGAATCAGATTTTAAACCAAAAAATAGTTTATTTGAACAAATACATTAGCAATTTAGACACAAACACAGTGAATCTTAAACGGAAATCCGTAATATATATTGTCTAAAAATGAAGTTCATTGAGTCAATCACATCTTAATACCACACAACACATCAAAGTATGAGAACTTTCTTTTCCTAAATGATGCTGCAGTGACCTAACTACAACAGTAGGGTGGGTCAACTTGTTAACATTGTTATAACAATAAATATATAGTGTAGTTCACTGAAATCACAAAGTTAGACACCCAATGAAATCCTGCGAGGACTGGACGGCTGCTTATTCATGGTATGGGACTACTCAGTAGTGTCTAGGGGAGCTAAACTACGTCGAGTAAGAGGAAAGTACTCTATCAAAGACAACGGAAGATGGCCGAACACTATCGTGGACTTGTACACCATTGAATCTCAGCTCAGAGAACCACAGGTTCGCTCATGAAACCGACAGTCCTACTTTCTATATCCAATTGTAGGGTCATGCCCTCAGATGCCCTGGTGCGGACGAGGGTAGGAAGAGTCAGCTGTCGCTCTCGAAATGCTCCCACATGACCACGCGTATACATCCATTGTCAAGAAAGTACTACGCACTGCCTTCTCACGGCGAAGGTGTTGTTTACGAACTGAGAGGACAAAAAGAGAATGTCCGGCACTTTAACCGAGTTGGAAGATATGGAGGATCCACCTAGGGGAGTCGGAAAACACTGATTCCAAACTAATGGTGCACATTACCTCCAGGATCCTAAGGAAACAAACGGCATATGAACCAATCGTTGGTCACTGACTGACCTGGGACTGCATCTCCTTACGTTCCTCCACTGCCTTGTGGATCAGACCTTTAGGTCGAAGGCTCCGGGTGTGGCCTCCTAAGAAAACCACCTGCTTCGGTTTGGGTACCCGGACAGTATCAAAGTTCACACACAAATAGAATGACGAATTGTAGTTCCCCTTTGTACCAATTTTTACATGTTCAAATAAATAAATAAAAATGTAGGGTTGTGGATGCGTATTGCTGCGGAATCCCATACAGGGATGAGATGGCCATTGAGTTCTCCCAGGTTTTCAGTGGTTGTCAAATTTTTGATGATTCGTAGTTTCAGTGAAATTTAGCAATCTTGTTTATCACTCAGCACTAGTCATCCGTAACTCCACCGGAGATTGAACTCAAGACTTTCAGGTCTTCCAATAAGCGCCCAGCTTCAAGACTAATCAGCCGGGATCTAACCGTTCACTTGTCAAGACGAATTGGTGTTGCAAAGCTGAAAATTGAACAATCACCTTGAACTTCTTATACTAATAAAAATTGCAATTAACTCACAGACTACACTCCAATCCACTCACTCACCTGAACGAGCATTGATAGTACTTGATGCAGGTAGAGCAAATACTTTTTTTGTCAATGGAGATGATGTATCAGACGATTGCATGGAGTTCTCGTCGACTGCATAACCAAGACCAAACCAACCCCCAACAGTTAAACATTGATGTATACATCCAGAAAGAGCAGCGCATAAATTACGTAATAAAAATATTCTACGATGACGATCGCCTGTAGGTGCCAAAATACAATCAGGACAATGAAATGGTGATGAAGATGTAACAGATGATTTCGATGTCCTTGCTGTAGTATTAGTAGTAGTACTGGTACAATTGCATTGTTGATAAGGAAAAGGTAATAGAACACTTACTAAAAATGGAGGTGGTAATGATTCCAGACAAGTGATTAAATCATGAACCATATACTATAAAAATGAAATATAAATAAAACAAAAGCATAGTTATGATGATTCAATGATATAATTTAAATAGTAAAGCTTTATCATACTTTAGAAATATAATGGAAAGTTGTGCGGATTGATGAGTTTGGAATTTTATATCGTTGACTGACTTCAATCAGACAATCATTGAAAACCAGGGAACAATGGATTTTTTTTTTCTCGGTTTAGGCACCTGAGCAGTATCCCAGCCCTCACACAAATCGAATGATTTATATGGTGCCTCCTTGTACCAATGTTTATATGCTTAAATAAATAAATAAATGAACAACATATTTGAATTATATGAAATTAAACTTTTTATTTGGAATACCATATCACTTATTATGTAGTTTGCAATTAGTACTAATTCTTTCTTCCTTTACTATATGCTTAAATAAAAATTTTCTTTTATATATTACCACCATTGATTTAACTACTCCTATGAATCCGGTGTTCATCTTGCTGTGCTCATGAGATATAGCAACTTAGACAGATGCATATATGTGCCTGGTCGTACGTTGTAGCTGACTGACTGATGAGTTGATTAAGAACACTATTAGTTCTTCATATCAAAGAAGAAAGAAAAAATGGGTTTGAGGCTGAGGATATATGTGAACTATGTTTAAACTAGTCTGATTAAACTAATTAATTATAGAATATGATAAAATTTGTTTATTATAGAATAAGGTTTGAAGAAAACAAACTAGAAGCGACTAAATTGAAGTAAGTTATCTTGGTTGGTGGTTTTATATTTTATTGTAATTAGTAATTGAAAACATTGGGTAACGTGAACTAAAATCAATTCTGATGGCATAGATTGTTTCATTCTCCTTATAGTTTCATTTAGATTCGATGGATTCAATCTGTTTTTTATTGAATCATATTGTCTATGTAACTAACTAACTGTTTATTTATACATAATTGATAAGAAGCCATGTCTGATTAATGTTTCAAATAAGTTAGAACTCCTTAACAAGTTAAAACAACAACCAAGATTCTCTTTCTAGATAATTTGGAATCTCCAATAAGGATTGAATTCAGAAACAACCATTAATAAGGTCAGCTTTGGGCTACAATACTACTCTCTACATAATGAGTTCCATTGGTTATGAAATTTTAATGTCAACGTTTCTGCTTGGAATTATTAATAGTATTAGGCTAGTAAATTTTTTAATGAACAGTCAAAAATCCCGCAAGCGGGATTGCGGGTGAGTACTGTCGAGGAGTCCCACAATAGGGCGGAATCGTCATCCGGTGCTCCTAGATTTCCAATGGTGGTCTAACATCAATCAGTTCATGATCTCAATTAAAAACTTAATAATCTCCACAACCCCATACTGGTAAAAAAAAATTGTCAAGTCAATCAGATTTACCTTGATACGCTTTACTGAATCTGGTAGAAGTAATGCACCCGGTGGTAGACGCATCAATGTACGCAATAAAGGTATACCATCAATTAAAGCCATTGGTGATATTGGCCAACGTGAAGAATCAAGAGAAGGATAACAGACATTGGTATTGGTTGTACGTGTTGCTACTAACAGACTACTATCGGATCTATTTTGTGACGATAATGTTGATTGACTTGTAAATAAATAAGATGTTGAATATAATTCACCAAGTAATAGGGACAATTCAATACGAACTGCTGGTAATCGTATACCACTAGACCCATACAGATCACAGAAATTAATTAACGATATTAGAAAAGGTTCATGAGCCTAGACGCGTGCATATATACAGGAAGAGAAAGAGAGAGGACATATAGATAGGAGAAAACATAATACTTATGTGATGAAATAGTAATTATTAGCATAATTTCAGAAACTCCATAACTTTCTGGTTGGTGTCTATCTATGACGAAACCTGTGCTCAAACTAAATAGATACCCATGAATAATTAACACCCAAGTAAATGATAATCATATACGTAATTGATAATTGGTTTCCAGATGAATTTCTTCTGAGGTAATGAAACGTTATAAGATTAGTCGAGTCAACTAACATAGACGGTATTAGGAATACTATTAAAGATGTATTGACAGATATCATTTCTTAGTTATCCACATTGTAAATTATTACTTTATGGATACACATGAAATAGGAACTGGATTAGGACAGGACTTAGCTGCGTGTATGTTTGTAGAGCTCAATGAACAATTGATTGAGGTCGATCACATAGTCTTTTTATGAACGGTTTTTGATACACTAGCTCAGTAATTTTACGATTCGACTCTCTGACTAAATGGTTTTATTGAGATCACTAGAAAACACGAAAGCTGTTGCTTAAATTCAGTGGTGTAGATTTCTGGGAAGGATTAGATCCACAACACGATGATCTTATGTGCTGATAGAGGTATGAGAGCGGTTTTCACTATTCCCGGTTTCCCACACCGTGGAAGGATATTTCTTCTTGAGCGGCATGAAATAGAAACTGAATTAGTAGTAGACTTGGCGACCAAGTGGCCCGAATGACAACTGCTTGAGGCCTGTCGCACATGGCTTTTTTATGGGACATTTTTGATGTGTTGGCTCAGCACTTCAAGAGGCCTAATCACTAGAAACGGATGTATGTGGGGCATGGAGAGGTGTGAGAATAATTGTAGTCATATTGTCTTCCTATAATGTCTGCAATTTATTGGTGGTGAACATAGAACTTTGACACTCGGTTTATTGTTGCAATTGTCTTTATTGTTTATTTGATGAGTGTAGTAATTCAAAGTTATACGTGATTGGAGAAAATAAAACGAATATATCATCAGAAAAGCTAAATGAAGGTACTTGACTAAATATCATGCTTTCAAGATGCCGTTAAGAAGTTTGGTACAAAAACTTTCTGATCTTTAGCTGCCATCTTATTAATGTTACTGCTCCATGAAAACTATGTTCTACAGTATAAATAAAAGTCCAGTCGCTTCAAATACAACAGTCCGAAATGATAGATAGTTTTATGTAAGAATGATAGAAATGAAAAAAAGTAAAGAAAAGCATCAAAGAAAACAACATACTTTTATCCAATCATAACGTGTTTTTAATCGTTTTAACTCGGCATCACGAATTTCCGGAGAAACATTTGATAAATTCATTAAGATACCAGCTAAAACGGTACCAGCATTTCTTGTAGTTAATAAATAAGAAGTTGTAGTCAGTGGACCGGAAAATTCTGAATAATCTAATAAAATTAAGCACAGAGAGAGAAAAATCGTAAGAGAAAAATTCATATTACAGTGAAAGATAGACATATTTACAAGTGGGATATCAGCAATGCCCCCAATGTTCAATGCATGTGTAGCTGCTCTCGACATTTTCCAACATTTCTCGGTTCATTTAGTAGGTCAGCGTTGCATATTGGCAATAAAATCCAGTAAACAGTATATTCGATTATAAAGTATACATTTGCTAATTGAATGGAACTTAATTGATGAATGAGACACACTTATTTTACATTGAAAACATTGCAGATAACCTCAATCTACGTTTAAAATTTGCAAATACTTAATGGTATCACTTAAAGATTCAATCGAAAGTGTGATACCTTCTTGAAGAGAAAACTATAAACAAGAAGTAGTGTATAACAAGTCGAGGTAATATAATATTAGGGAACAAGGAGAAAAGCTTTACGATCAGACCAAAAGTGTATCTTCTAAGGAAATGATATCAATCGTATCTAATAAAAATGGCGTAAAATCGAAACTGTGCTGGAAAATAATAAAGAAATACAATTGTCACATAAATAATAAACTCAGATTTTCCGTTTTTGAAACTAAACATTGCATTTGATCAGTCTCTATTAGCATATGAGTATCCTGAGTAAATAGTCATCATAATGCCTTAAGTTACAAGTTTCGAGCAAAGATATATTTTGGCTAGCAATGGAATACATGACACGTGTTTCGTTCTTTTCAAGGCTCATCAGTTGAACGTACATGTATCCTAGTGTTAACGTTCACAGCGTGACTTGAACACCGTACATTTCTCTGTAAATAATGAGATGTTAGTACATCAAGCTGATCACCCAAATAGGATGAAAGTGCATCCTGGCTTCTACTGCTAGTCACGATCTAACATTACTGAATATGATTATACTTTTGTTTGTTTCCGAAATAAAACAATCAAACAAGCATTTAAAACACAAATAAAGAAGAATTTAAAAAATGTTTTGATTTTCTTTTTTCTTCTTCTGGACCTACCAAAACTAGGTTCATTCAACTTTTCATCACTAACAACAACGGGATTATTAGTTGAATGAGCCGCAGAAGTTACAGTTGGTGTTGTCATGGATGATTTCGTTAAACCAGTCAATGTATTGACACTAGCTAATTCACTTTCAAGCCATTGCCAAACATGTTGACGAAGTGAAACACCTTCAGACTAATGGTGATGAAAGAAAGGAGGAAAATAATAATAATAATAATATTAATACTGTAAGTCATTTGTTATAAAAATTATAATTAGAATAATTTCAGCGATTGGAATTTCAAATTAGTTACAACGGTTTTATCTAGCAAACTCATACTATTTTTTATCCGTTCTCATGGAACTAATCAAAATTAGAATTAGAATTCAACCGGATCAGTTTTGAGACAATGGGAGACGGTCGCGCAACTGTGTGGATTGCTTGAAGTTAGACATTAACACCGTTAGATGCCGGTCGGCTCGGTGGTCTAGTGCTTAAGCGCACGCGCGCGAGACTGACAGGTCCTAGGTTCGAATCTCGCGAGGCGGGATCGTGAATGCGCACTGCTGAGGAGTCCCACAGTAGGACTAAACGACCGTCCATTGCTTCCGTGTTTTCCATGCTGGTCTAGCTTCAATCGACTCATGAATTCAACAACTAAATTACCATAATATTCACAAAACTCCTCTCTGATCATAAAAAAAATTAGAATAGATAGAATTGAACCAGCTAGTTACACTACGTTAATGTTTACGTATCTATTCAATTGAGATAGGATACATATCTGTGAATTTGTAGTGTATCTGTTTCTTAATGTTCAATATTTGTGTGAAATCAAGTATTTATATGAATTATTTCATTTATTGAGTGAATTAACGTTGGATATAAGAGCATAGTTTTCCTTGAAGATTTAGCTTCAAGCTTAAATTCCCACTTTATTCGCTTTTCTGATTCGCTAAGTTAGGATCATAACTATTGCTAAAGGATAAGTTGTTCTATCACAAGTTGAATCTCTTTAAATATTAAACTAGCTCTAGAGTTCTTAAACTCTCTCTCTCTCTCATACATTAACATAAGGAGAGGGTTTATTATTGAAGTATAATATATATAAGCAGTGTGATTCATCCGGTTTCGATAGATCCCGGTTCTTGTAATAAAGAATTTTACCATAGGCTAACTAAAAATACAACAGTAACAACAGAGAAGTAGAGAGTATTCGCTACAAAAAATAGGAATAACATCGTGAAGAAACAAAGGATGGGAAAGTTGCGTAATAAACCAATGCAGAAATAATTGAGCGAAAGACAAACAAAACGGTTATTGTTCAACAGAACAATTGTTATTAGTATACACAAACCTCTAGAGAAGCAATCATGGAAAAGTTATTGATCGATAAATGCCTTGTAGAACTATCTTTAATATTAAAAACTGATCATCTTTCTTTTCAGAGAGTTAGCAATTGTGGCACAATGAAGATAATACTGGGACGGTAATGTTCACGTAACATGTTCAAGCCATCGATCTCGATGTTTGCAATGGTAACACTTATCTATCATGAATAGATTGTGATTAAGCATAAACATATATAAGTGGCTTTTAAAAAAATCAAAGGATATGAATCCAATATACCTTGTGTCTCAATCAGCAAGTAAATAGATAATCAACTAGTTTTCGGCAAAGTTAAAGTCTTTGTACTAGTCAGTTATGGCATAGAGTAATGAATTCAGCATATAACGATATTTCAAATGGCTTAAGACTTGGAGACAATGTGATTTGATCCAGAGTCAAAAAACGCCCCAAATGGCCTGGTATATCCGAGGATGAAGAAAGTCCACTATCCATCAACAAATGCTTTCATATGGCCACTCATATGTAGCAACGTCAAGGAAGTCCTACTAGTTGCCTTCTCGCGGCGGGAGTATTTACGAAATTGAGAGGATGAAAAGTGAATGTCCAATGCTAAGACCGGGTTGATGGGCACATAGGATCCACTTAGAAAAGCTCCAAAAACCTGGTTCCAAACCAATGTTGAACATGGGATTCAGCATCTTAAGTGAACAAATGACGCATAAACTTATTCTTGATTACCAGGTTCTATGGGAGCTCATTTACCAACGTCGCTCCACCCCCTAGTGGATTAAACCTTTGAGTCAAAGACTCGAGGAGTGGCGCTCCAAAGAAAATCACCTGTTACGGTTTAAGCAACCAAGCAAAATCTCAGCTCTCAAAAACGTTTTGTGCAGTGTATATATTTTTGGGTGCCCTTTTGCACCAACATTTATGCGTTTAAATAAATAAATAAAGGCATAACATGATACCAAATAAAACAATCATCTACTTACTTCGGCGCCAGCAGCCAGTGTACTTAATTCTTCCGCCAAAATTTTTAAACAAGCAATAAATTTCAATTGATTTGCCATTAAGTCCACTACACCTTGATCTTTAGACAAATCAAATGTTTGTTTGTTTGTTTTACATAAAGAATAAATAAACAAAACATTATAATTCGTATTCATACAATTTGTTTATTTATCAAATCGACGTTAACAAGAGTCAGTGAGTCACTCAGCTACAACGTACCACCAAGCACATATATCCATCGGGCCAAGTTGCCATACCTCATTAGCACTACAAGATGAACACCAAATTCATAGAAGTAGTCACTTCAATGGTAGTGATATATTAAAAAAGATTGCATATAAGGACATAGTACAGGAAGAAAGAATTAGATCGTAGAAAGAAAGATGTGAAGCGATTCTAATCTCATAGTTCAAGGGAAGACAGAGAGCGTTGTGTACACCTACACCATTGTGATCGATTCTGAACCATGTCACACACAGTCTCCAACCATTGGTTACGATAATCATGCGGACTCCGAACAAGTAATCTGCATCTACCAACATGGCTAAGACTAGAAGTTAGTGACTTCAAGCACTGATGCCACGTTTTGGTTTGGTCGCCCCTAACGTTTTTCTAGACATCAACAAGAAGAACTAATTTAGGAGAATAATATGAATTTCATAGTTACTCACCAGCTCCTTACAACCTCTAAACATAATTGTATGAATCTTTTTAAAAATAATTCAGTGTACATACTTTGTAAATTATGAAATAGAAAGAGTTCTCAATAATGAAAAGAGTGATACAAGGAGGTACGGTTTTGACTGGATATTTACATATACTACATCTATTTTCAGTAAGCTTTCAGAAGCTTGAAGTTATGTGCGACTATAAAAATACCCATGTTTTTCTGTACATAAACTAACCTTGGAGTGAGGCTTTACGAGCAATTCGCGCCTATTCTCTAGTGTTTATAACTAAGTACTGTTACCTGATTAGCTGAAAAATTGCTCAAGGTAGATGTCAGTATGGTACAACATTCTTACCTTGGTTACTTTAAATTATTTACCCAGATACGAAACAGGATTATTACTCACTTTCGATATTATAATTACCTATTGAATGAAGTGAAGGTCGTTGTTGGGCTGATGGTGATAACATTTGCTGTTTTTGATTCATATGAACTGTACTACTCTTCACATGATCAATAGTATCATCATGATCTGTTTGATCGTCATTATCATCACTCCATTCAATTGTAAATTGATCTTCTGTTGTACATTTTTGTAAAGGAACATCAGGTGTCATGAATGTGAAAATATCATCATCGTTACTAGTTGTGTTTTAAAAGAGAGATTCAAAGAAATAGAGATTAAATAAAAAGATGAATCATATTTTTTGTTAAAACTACTTTTGTAGTTTACAAAATCAAGGAATGACAAACATCACATTCCCAATGTACTAATGAACATCATGTGATTACCACTGAATCAAATTAAATTTGGGAGGAAATCCCAAGAGTTTTAGTGAGATGTTGTGATTAGTAAAATCTAACTGGGTCAAGAGTGAGATCAATATCATAGGTGGCATTTAATGACGTTCACAAACTATCATGAGTTGAATTAAGTTAAAGATGGAAATTACTAGATGCTAACTAAGCGGTTACAAATTGGAGTGCTAGCTGAAGTGTCTGAAGGTTTTGATTTCCATCCTTGATGAGGTCATGGATGCACAATAGCTGAGATGTCTAATACTAAGAAAACAAGCAGGACAGTGTTTCTCAGTTTTCAGTCGTTATACATTTCGTGACGTAAACATGTTAGGGATGCTAGATCCCAAGAAAATCACTTGGTAAAAGTCCTGCCCTTGCACGCGGGAATCGAACCCATGAACTATGGTTTTGCGAACGAATACTTAATCTCTAAACCAATGGGTCAATGTTCAACGGTTTATAGGCATATCATATGAAAAATCTATTGGTAATGATTAGATAAGTCAGTTGGTAAGTACAGGTAGTGAAAGCTGATCGACAAGAAACTTCAATTTTGCAACTTGATCGAGAGAATTTGAACAATAGATCTCAATCAGAAGTGACCCAAAGGTCGAGTGCATTTCAATGGGGTCAATTTCTTAAGGATAGAGTGGTATATATATGAATGAGTATTTGTGCGTTTCATTTAGTAGTCCAATACACTTTCTCGCTCAAGTACTCATTTAGGGGTGTTGGTGCATCACATACCGTGTATTAGTATCAAATTTCCGACACTGCACATCACAACAGAATTAATTAAAGATGAAGTGGTCCATATATGTTTGAATAATTAAATAAACATACTTTTGTTTATTTACAGATTGCACGACAGCATCTGAAGAGAATACCGATTGACGCCTTGATTTACTTTCGATAGATTCATTAACTGACATTCTATGTAAACCAAATATAGATGATGAACCGGAAGATTCCAATGGTGGTAATTTAGTCAAAACTTCCAATGCTAATGTTGGACAACCCAATATAAAATAATGATGGGCAGTACGAAAGTATAAACGTCTTTCTAAACTTCTTACACGATATAATATAGTAGAATTGATTAGATTTGGAGCTTGTAAACGTTGATGACGTAAAACTAATGGATGTGATTGTAGATACGTGTAGAATTTGAAAACACTTGGACATACAGATGATGGTTTTGAAGTATCCCTACTAGTTATGAAGCTTTGACTACCACTAAGATATTGAGGATGTTGTGGGCTTTGATAGATTGAATCGGTTAAACTATCTCTCTTTTCAGATATTATAAAATCTTCAGAATTACTTAATATTCCAGGTCCTTCTAATAATGTTTGCAAGGCAGCTAATGGATCACCCTAAAATGTAAGTAAAAACCACATAATGTGAACATTTGTCAAAAAAAAGTTGACAAATTATAATTATTCAAACAATAGACAAGTTCTTTTCGATAGTACATTAAAGCAATATCAGATGCCAGTGATTAACAGATCTGAAATGCAATGGAACCCATTTATCGAATATAAGTATTACGTACTCCACGAACATAGCTGATACTTTAATGTGATGACCAAATAAAGACATAATGACTAAAGAGCTTGTTACTTAAGGTCCTACGATGCCAGGCAGGTTGACTGAGGAATGGTAAAACGAAAAGCAATAGCCTAATGTTTGAAGGTTGAGATGTATTACTGACTGTACTGGGATGTGATAGTAATAAAGTGCTTTCTTCAGATAACCAGGGTTTATAGTGACACTGCCTCCTAAACACCGGAAGGAAGCAGTATCGTCTTGTCTCATGTATCTCCACCACCAACAGTAAAGTCTTTAAAGTACAGAAGTAAAACATTATAAAACCTATAGCAAAATGACCGTGTTTCATGGGCTCCAAAGTCACACACCTGAGTATATATGACTACTTCAAACCCAGTTTCGTTTCCAGGTCCGTTAGAGACGAAATATCATTCTACGATATGTGGAACCGACGTCTAAACTCTAACAGTATTTGTGATTCTCTTTTTCACAATCAAATCTCTTCGTTACTTTTTACTGTTCTTTCTACGACGAATACCAACATTTTTCCTTTTGACTGTATCACTATTCTTAACGATTAATGTAGCGTACACAAAATGATCGTCTACAAACTAAAAGACGAATACACTAGAGTAACTGTTCACTGTGTTCTACTTAGAGTGTTGAATAAAGCTATTATTATTAGTATTATTTCTAATACGAAAGTTAAACAAAAGGAAACGAAATAGAAAATAAAGGCAAATTAACTAACCAATGTCCAAAACGCCATGCTTCTTAGAAATGGATCTTGATGTTTAATTATATGTTCCCTTAGAAAATCATGATATGTCGAGGATGTTGTTGTTTGTTGACCTGGAATACCTTGTGCTGATGATGTATAAAGTCTGTCAGTATTTTAAAAAAATTACAAAAATTAAAATGACAGGAAATACAAAGAGAGAAAGATTACAACAGTATTCATTGAGTAATTGAATAAAGAAGCAATGAATATAAGCTGAATTATACACAATGAACTCTTTGTTGATCAGATTTCATTGATCAATTTGTAATGTGATCAATACTCTCAGTGGCTTAACATGATGAGCACTATGTTTCAAGGTAAAGTGGTTCGAAATTAGATATCAGAAAAACCTATATAACTGAATTTCAGGTTAGCTGGGACTCGTTAGTTAGGTGTAACTGGAAATCTTGAGAGAACGGATACTCTCAATATAATTCATACTCACGTGAGTACGGCTATTTCTTTCGAGTATGAGTTTACTTAGCAGTGTGTATAAACGACCACACATGGGAGTAAACCTGATCAACAGTTAACAGTTTTGAATTATTGTCCAAAATAGAACACTATGAACGTCATTACAAAAATAAAGTAGACTAATTGCGTTATTATGATTATAAGCTTTATTCAATATTATATTATTGGTACAATATAGAATTGTCACCACAAAGTGTTTCAACAAGTTTCCTTTTCTTATTTCTTGATCGATCCTGACGGCAAATATTGAGTGATCGTCAGTTAGATGTTAGCAGTTCAGGAATCGACATCTGAATAATGTTCATTCCTCTCAATGTATATTGCAAGCAACCACAATGTTTCTGATCGTGCTTTTTTGTAAGTTGCACAATGAAAGGTCGCAAACTTTGCATAAACGCAACTGAATAGGTTATGCAAATAATAGACATAATAATGTGTTAGAAAAAAAACACAAAAACAGATAACTTGTTGAAATATCTAGATGGCAAGAACAGGTAGCCCAGATATTCAAGCAGGCCACCTTAAATTCAACATCCCTCCTTCAAAAAAAAAAAACAAATCTGACAACCCTTTCACTTGAAATTGAGAAGAAGCGATACAAAGTAAGATTATTGGCGAATTAACTATCTAAATCATCCAGTTTATTATTCGTAAGGATTTTGATAAATTCAGCAATTACTCATTTCAACGTGTTGTTCTACTGTATTCTGTTAATTATTCACTTAGTTTAGAGATTTGTACATTATGAAATTACTTTCGATCAAGTTTAATTATTTACGTGTAAATTAACAATTACTGTAAATGGGGTCTGGATATAAAGAGTTGAGGAGATAACGTTGAAGAGTAATTAAGAACATTTACCAATTGCATGCAACCTGGTGTTGATATTTTTGATTTATTTCATTTATTTAAACACATGAGCATTGATACAAAGATGCACCACATAAATTATTCGATTTGTGTGAGGGCTGGAAAACTGCACGGGCGCTCAAACCGAAGCGCGTGGTCTTCGTAGGGGGTCAGGTCACAGCTACAGCCATTGACCTAGAGGTCTGATCCATAAGGCAGTGGGGCAACGTTAGGAGACCCAGTCCCGTGATAACCGGTGACCAACAATAGGTTCCTACAACATTTGTCTCCTCAGCATCCTAGATCCCATGTGCCCCATTGGTTTGGAAATCAGAGTTTTCCAACTCCCCTGCGTGGATTACCCATATCCACCAACCTGGTTAGAGCGTTGGATATTCGCCTTTCGCACTTTAAATTTTTTAAAATCAAAAACTCTCGCCACGAGAAGGCACTGAGTGGTACTTCCTTGGTAGTGGCTGTATATGCGTGGCCATGTGAGAACGTTTCAAGAGGGAGAACGGATCCTCCCCATCCTTGGCCGTACCAGGATATTTGGGGGCAAATGAATAGCAAAACATGTTTGGTGATGGTCGGTTAATTTACAAGTTCCAGTTGAGATTACAATATACATATACATGAATATATTATCTAAATTAACGTACCTAACTAATAAAATACCCATTTGTAAATCTTTCAGAGTATCCAAACAAACACGTACTGCATCATTTAAACATCCAGCCAATAAGAATAATCCAGCCGCTTGAAGATATTTATGTTGACTTAGTAAACGGAATGCGTTTAATTTAGCTTGACGACATGCTGGTTGACCTGGTGTGAAATCGGATCGGAAGAAATTCTCCAATGTTTTATTACCAGTGGTTCTGGTAGTTTTTGTTTTTGTTTTCAAAGAAAGATTAAGTAATATGTTAGTAAATGAAAATAAAATGAAGAAAAAATTTGCAAAATTAGTTGTATAGTAATTAGGTTGTATAAATTAAATTGTATTAAATAAATAGGTCTCTCTTAATATGTACACACTTAGAGAATTAGTTTGACAAGTGTACATCACAAACGAGAAATTAGTAAGTAAAGATGGATAGTGGCTAGCAGTAGAATCCATGACGCGCGTTTTGTCCTATTTGGGACTCATGAGCTAGATGTACCTGCACCTCAGAGTTGATGTTCACTCTTTGAATATAATGCTTGTGAATTAAGACTACATCGAAATACACACAATATGTACATATGCCAATAAGAGACTGATCAATTGCAGTCCTAAACATCAATGGGAAGATTCAAACAAACAAACAATACCAAACAAATTAGTAAGTTAGTAAATTCACTTGTTGTTATTTTACTTGTATCTCCCCACTGTTATTTAGGACTGCAAAGAATTAGTATCTTTCTGGCATATGTGCATCCTGCACGGATTGCCTCGATATAGCCTCAATTCGCAAGCTTTTTAAGCTGACGAGTCCCAAATAGAATGAAACACGCGACCTGGATTTCACTGCTAAATAAGCAATTTTGAAGTTCTTCCGAAATGATTTATAAGTGACGCTTCTATTAATGAATTATTATCCAATCAATTCAGATTTATGTGATCATAGAATTTTATTTATTTTAACACATAGATACTGGTACAAGGAGGCACCAAATGCATATGCACCACACAGATCTCACTAGATATGTGTGAGGGCTGTGATACTACCCGGGTGCACAAACCGAAGTAGGTGGTTTTTTTGGGGGCCACACCCGGAGTCTTCGACCTGAAGGTTTGATCAACAAAGCAGTGGAGCATGGAGATGCATTCTCAATATAGCTGGTACGCCATTTTTCCCTGAGAGTATTGGAGGTAGTGCGCACCATTGGTTTGGAATTAGGGTTTTCCAACTCCTCTAGGTGGACTCTCCGTGTCCACCAATCCGGTTAAAGCGCCGGACATTCACTTTTCGTCCTCTCAATTTCGTAAACAACAGTAATGCCACGAGAAGGCAGTGAGTAAGACTTCCCTGGCAGAAGTTATATACGCGTGGTCATGTGAGAGCATTTGGAGAGGGAGAGCGGGCTCTCCCCACTCTCGGCTGTACCAGGGCATTTGGAGGCATAGAATAATGATCAAGAGAGATAAAGGCAATAACCAATTGTATATACAGTAAATTTCCAATTTGACTGATATCAACCAATTAAAGGTGAATTCATCGCTAAATTATTCTACAACTATAAATAATACAATAGTATGATGCCATTCATAATTCAATGGGAAATAAACAATTGAGACATAAACGATATTTCTTGATGTTAGGGATTCCTTAACATGAAATATCTTTAAAAAAACCTTAGAACAAATTAACAGTCTCCAGAACATTTCAACGGTTGAACAGTGAATAGAAAAAAAAGGGGTGGTAAGTAGCGAAAAAAGTCATATTTATGTACAGGAAGACAAAGATAACCATAGGTTAAGACAATAACCTTGATAAAGAAAATAAGTAATTATTTCATAAGAAAATTTAGATGGAGTTTTGTTCTCTGATCTAGATGGTTAGATCACAGAGCTTTAAATGGTCTTCTGAACAACATCATCAGCACAAACTTCAGATAGAACAGTTCGTACTCTACATTTGGAAACGTTGCCAAAGGGGATGTGAGGCGGGTGCAGTTCTTCAGACGCCGTTGCGGGGCTGGAAGAGGAAAGGTTAGTGTTGGTGCGGCCTTGTGAAGGGGAAAGATGTTGAATGGAGTGCTTTGGCGAGGCGGCGCTGTCCGTAACAGTCGCTGTTGACGAAAAGTTGGACGTCCGGTTGCTGGGGAACATCGGAGATAGATGACCCAGCAGGTTGAAATTGCTGCAGTAATCGCAGGCAGACTCGACATTTCGGCGAAAGGACTAAAGTTTGTGCTGATGTTGTTCAAAGTGAACAATGAAAGCTCCACGACCAAACCATGTAGCTCAGAGAACAAAACTCCACCTAAATCATCCACCTGATCTACAAATCTTCTCCTCTTTCTAATTAAGTAAATTTCCCAGAGAATTCTGATAGCATGAAATAGTTTTAACATATTGGTTACTGAAACATTTCCTCGAGGAATAAGCGAGGGCTTTCAACGATGTATTTAATTAATACGGGCGAAAAGAATGCAACGAAAATAAACATTTTTGTTTACCAAAATAACATGAGTAAAACATTTACTTGAATAATGCAGCCACCATTTTAGCTTTATGCATAGCCAGATAAAAGACAGCAGATTCCATTGGATCTTTAGTATTTTGAAATGCTGTACGAGCCATCTGTTAGAAAAAAAGATGAATAAAACGAATGAACGCATTCCAGTATATTAGGCCGCTCCTAGCTTTCTTCCAACCTAGTCGTAAATCTGACAATATAGCCTTTCAAAGTACGTGGTGGTTAGGCATTCGAAAAAAGATGTCCCAGTAACCTCAGTTAATGAAAATTCACTATTTCATCAATCGATTTGCTAACTTTATCAAGTATCTCATGCCTAACTCAGAAATTGCACACACAGTGGTTCAAAATTACACACCAGAGGTGCTTAAAAAACACTTACAATCGAATACTAGAAGCATACGATAATCTTCTATTCTTAATGGTCATGTTTCACATAGAAAGTAGAAGAGAAAGAAAAAACCAGGCAGTAAACTCGTCCATTTTTGGTAGAACGATAATTCACCTATGCTATATATGATGAAAGTTGGCAAAAGCCAATAGAGATTTCTGAATCCGTGCCGAAAATTCATCAGACACTAAACCACCAGGACTGGCGAGAATTCCAAGTAAATTAATCAATATGTCCAACTACCTTACTACTTACAAATAATTCAAACGTTAATCAAAACCAGACTTAAAATAATATCTTGCAGTCGTCGGTAGAGAAACGCTTGCCAAACATGCTTGCATCATTGCTTAAGTTGATCAGAAGACTAGATTTTGTCAGCATCTTCGTCAAGCAGAAGTATATCATATGAGAGTAAATCTTTTGGTAGTAAATGAACTCATAAAAGGTCAGGAAATGAGGGCACTACCTCTGAATAAAATATTGGAGGAAGTGGACAGCCATAAGATTGATAATTCTGATGATAGTTCTCTATAAACTTTGACTATACTAGCAATTAATTGGATATACAAGGGAATCATGCGTGGATATTTAAGGATATGCTCACAAAAACGTAGAGATCAATGATATTTCCCCGTAAAAATCAAGTCACCCGGTCAATTGGTCATAATAGAGAACGTGAAGCACACACAAAAATTAGAATACGATATTATCAACAGATTTATTCGTTAGACTAATTCCATATTTCACGTTTAAAAGAATAGAAAGAGCTGATAGAACAGTGGAAAATTATTGGATTGTAAAGAGATGAACAAAAAGGGAGTTGTGATACTCTTCAATATGTGGGAAAATAGTAGTAATTTGGTGACAATACATAGTTCGTAACAGTGTTTACCTACTTGTAAGTAGTATCGATTTCACAATCATTTGTTCGACAAATGATATGAATTTCACACTGTTGAAAGAGTTTTGCTAATTTTATATGGAATAGAATTTTTTTGAACAAATTGATGGGATTCGACGTAAATCTAAAGTTTTTCAAAATTACTAGCTGGACCTAGTTAAATAATAGCAAACAGTTGTGAAGAAACAACAAACAATACCTATACGTTTTATCCAGTTTTCAGACTGTATCTTATCACATAGTTAAAATCTGATCTAAGGATTACAGAACAATCTAATGTACTGTAAAACAAAAGCCCAATTGGTTATCTGCTAGATCAATATTATGATTTTCATAATTTAGGATTTGACAGCAGTATGCACCTATCTGTAATGCACTCATTTTAAGACCATAAAGCAGTAAGCTTATAATGATAACATGATGAACTGCAACTGATCAGTATATCTCGACATACGTACATCCTATGTATTCAAATTCAGCTGATGAGTCCCAAACAGGACGAAACGCGGGTGATAAGTTTCACCGCTATTCACCATACAAATTAGCTTATAATGATTGTGACCTAATGGTGATATATTAAGTTAATATCCGAATACAATCCCCATTTGTTGAAAGAGACTGATGAATTGCAATTCATAACGCAGCAAGAGGATTTAAATAGCCGATACAAATGAATTTAAATTCACGCCACTGCACAAACCAGTAGATATCTGAACTCAGTAGCTAAGCAGATAACACATTGGGGGTTTGAAGCGAAAAGAACTGGGTTCATTATGAACACTAATTCTGGGATGCAAGTAGATTGAGTTGAAGAATTTCAAATAGGACAGAATGTGCATCCTCGATTCCATTTCTACCCACCATCCAACTCAGTAAATATATCGCTTCGAATACCACTGTTTAAACTGATGAAATCGTAAATATGTGTTTCTACTATTGCATGCATACATAGCTGTTAACACGCAGACGATGATATATACATACTTTCTCAGCGCAGCGAATCAGAAGACTTTCACTTCGTATCCACCAACCACAACCGTATCGTTTGAAATCTGCCCAATTTAATTCTAATGAATCAGCACCGCTGACTTCACTACCGCCTAATTGATTAGAAACTATTGGTAATTGTGATAGCAGTTCTTCTTGTGAATCCGAATGATATGCCCATACTAGACTGGAATTAGTTAGGCCAGACGACTGAAATACAATATATGAGAAATAAAAGAATCGATATATACATCATCAATATGAAAGTATTCACTGTATTAATAATAATAGTAATAATAATAATAATAGTAATAGTGATAATAATAATTCTGTGGAGCTTTGAACTAGCGACATTAATGCCTATTACATTCATCAACCCTGTGAAGGTAAACCAAAAGCGGTTAGTTGGTGGACACAGAAATACTATAATGCATCATATTTTGAGTGGACTTTGTATATAATGAACGAATCTACTTTACTTATTAACCAAATACCCACTCTATATTGTCTCAATATGCATTGAGGTTTTCGCAAGAGCCTCAAAATTTGTAATAAGTGATTAAACTTTAAAAACTACTGAATCGACATAAATTCGTGATATGATATAACCATTTTCCAATATTATTCATAAGTAATTACATCATACTCGAAATGGGTGAAGTCCAGTGATCACAATTTCTTAATAGAACTCTGGAATAACCTGGTGGAATCAGCCACTAATAAGTACATGATTAACTTTAGATATTTGTGGGGATTGTTGAGTTTTGTAGTTCTTAGTAAGGCAACTTCTGAAAACCTGAACGTATTAGTTTTCAATGCTTGTCTAACTAAGATCAATATGAGATGCAAATTATGAAACACAATGATTTCCATAATATACGATAATGCATCTATAGAACAATTAGTCCCTATTAAACCAACCCTATTTGTATGAAAATCTTACTTAATATTGAAGAAAAAACCCCAGAAAGAAACGATCATCACTGTTAAAAATGAGGCGTTAAAACTTACAAGTAGTTGTGATCGACGTGCAGGTGGTAATGTTTTACTTAAATAAGAATATAATTGAACTGTTAAAAGAAATCGAAGACCACACTCATCTAAACCTTTATAAAGGAAGAAATCAACAACAATAAATTTACACTAATTATGTTCTGATAAAAAGATAGAATAGTAAAACATTTTCTTAAAGTTTACATTACGAACTGATGTTATTAAAAAACTACTGAGAAATAGGGAATAATAGACAGTTGTTTCGTCCTAGTGAATGACTCCTCAGTTGTGTGCTTTGACGAATGCATCACATAGGATTGAGCTCAGAAATCTTTTATCTTTAGGCCACTAAGTCAGGATCTAATGGTTTACATTTATAAATTTAATCAGTCCTCGATATACTGGAGACATCTTTTATCGACCTTAGTAAGTAAACTGTCTCAAGCTCGATAAGTATGAACTCCGCTAATCATGGTTTCTCATTAGAATTCCTGAGATTGTTTGCCTCTTTTAATTGAACAACTATATAAACTACGAAAAAAACCCAGTAATCTATCAAAATCAATTACACACTAAAAATACACAATAATCACGCTAACCAGATGTTATGTTGAAGAGAATGGTGAACTGAACCTGATTAATGTCCATAGCGTAATTGTAACCTATGGATTCAAGTATTTAGATAACATTGAAACCGTTGCATTCATTTTTAAAGTTTCAACGAAAATACTGATTCTTACCATTACTTTTTACTTTCGAAGTAAGCTAATTATTTATAGAGTTTACATTTTTATGTTGCTAATATTAAAGACTATAATTGTTCAATCCATAATGGTATATGTGGAACCTGAGTAGACTGTTTCTAGGTAGCGATTAGAGTAGCAAGTTTTTGGTATAGTTGAAATCTCGATGTAAACATCAACACTAGAAAGTAGTTATTAAGGTAGTTTCGTAAAGGATTCCACTGTTATTCACAATCCGACTTCATTTTCTGTGTTTATTTTTATACTATTATTGATAGTATTCATATGTTTTCAAATTATGTACAGTACAGTAAAGTACAGAAGTACTGAAACTTGGAGAATTACCACAATAATCATCAAAAAAGTACAAGTATTTACAAACAGTTTCCTACTTGATAACTTCTTGTTGTCTTAATATACAGTAGCAACTTGAACTGATGAATATATGTCCCTAGGTCCTAAGTTCCGTATAACTGATTAGCTAATGTAATATTCAGTGAACAATTAAACAATGATAACTGAGGGAACAATGTAAAGGATTGATTAAATTTGCAGGTTGCATTTTTCACAAACTGATCTCATTAGGTTTAGACTGTTAAAAATTCTGATACTAGAACGAAAACTCGATCTAGTCTTTCCGATGTTTCAATCGTACGCTCAACTAAGTATACGCTGTTTATGTTTTTATACTAGTTTTAAAACTTCTAAGGATGAAAAACTTATCTCTATATATGAGTTGATTGCTAATGTTATTATAGTTTGTAATGATAAAAATTGAATGTTTGAAGATTGAACGAACTATTTCTTTTTATACTTATGGAATATACTACTTATCGTATTTTGTTAATTTATTTACATTACAATGAGAATAATCGTGGATGATTACGTAACTTAATTGAAATACAGTAAACTAATATGCATTTTAATTAGACACGTTTAACTTAATAAGGACATCTGATCAATAGAGATGAGTTCGTTAATGGACTGAATGTAAATATATATCCAAACTTTCAATTAGATTTGGTTGCCAAGAGTAATCGGTTATTTATTTGGTTAAAATTAAACCCGCTCTCTATTAACCATATATAAGTAAAACCTAAAACTGTCAGCTAATACTGTTGGGATAGATTCTGAGAAGTGATATCTCCTTAGTGTGGGTTTTGATTCTGCTGCAGATGTTAATCGAATGCCTTGCTAGTTTTAAGGTTTCTATCAGATCTGATCCCAACAAGTCGAGTGCTGGATTCTTGGTAAGGTATACTGTTGCATTCGTTGTCACATTACCTTTAGAAACAGTGCAAAGTCGCAAATGAGAAGACAGAAGACAAGTGAAAGGAATGCTCTTCCAAATAGTGTCAATTATGGTATGAAATTCTCGGGTATTTATAGTTTTTAGTAAAAGCGAAATCATTATTACGGTCATCCAATCTGTATACAGGGGTTTTTAGCATTTGTCCAATAGGGAAGCTACATGCAGAGAATCTGGAATATTCTTTCAAAAGATAATAGGATTGAATATCTTCGGCTCTTTCTGAGCTTCTTAGAGCTTCCTCGAGTTCACCGATGGGCCATCTTTAAATTAATATGTTCTAATTTTATTTACGAAGTCGAAGATTAGAATAAAGGCTTATGGAGACCGAGTAGTATTATTGTAGTGAACAAAGACTTGTTGGGGAAAAACTAATTTATTATTCTATGTGAAATCACACAGTGCCCATGTAAAATATGGGAATCATAAATCAAATAAATCATCTGCCTATCGTCATTGAGTTGTCGTTTATCTACGCTATCATTCTTTTATTCTTGTTGTTATTCCGATCGCTCTCTGTTTCCATTCATGTTCTCTTTATTTCAATCTACTGCTGATTAGCATTCATTCCCAGTTCCTGTTACATACTACTTATAACTGTACGCGTAGGTAGCACACACCATATTACTAGCCTTAGGACTCAGAATGTGGATTGAAACTAAATAGACAAATCTTTACTTGGTAAATGAGTTGACAAACGAAATGGAATTGATAATAATAAAATAATAATATCAATATTAATAACCTTCGTTAGAATCCTGTTTGATCGATAATCGTCGTGGCAATTGATCCAGCTTCTTCTCATTAGTTGATGAATGGACTTTTGACAAGCAATCCGTAATATCGGAACGTGTCTTCGCCATTAAATCAGCTATACCCAATAAATACATTTGATCTAGTGATGATAGACCAGGTAATCGTTGAGTTGACAAACTATGTTGAAGGACAGCGGAGCATTGATTCGGTGATAAACAAAAGTTTATAATATGTGTGATGATAGGAGAATGTGAAAGGAAAGATAATTAATTAAGTAGATGATAGACATATCAGTAATTATGTAACAACATTGCTCTAAACCTTTAGACGGAAATGGATGATGTCCAGCAATGGACTCGAAGACGTGTGTTCCGTCCAATTTAGGACTCGTGAGCTGAATATATCCGTGTCCCAAACAGGATCCACATATTTTAAGAGAAAATGGTCAATTGCAGTCGCAAATATCAATGGGGAGATCCAATAGCCAATACATATAAATTAAAACTAGACATATAGATAATAATAGCGTAAAGCAACTGTTCAGTAATTATCGAACACTTTCTAGAGCATATTTGCCGGGTACCGATTCGTGCACTTGGCATCAAAATATACTCTAACTGTGATGGGTAGTGATAATACGCAGTTGCCTAGGCCGATGAAAATGTAATGCAGCTAGAGTCTGTAATTTGTCGGTCAAGAACCAAAAGTTTTAACGATTGTTCTGCCGTACCATTTACAAAATATAAGGAAACTAATTCGCGAAATTTTTTTAATGAAAGAAGAAACACTTACTGATCAGCAAGAAGACGGGCATCATCTTCGGAAAATTGTATACTGCGGGCTAATGCTGCGGGTTTCAGTGACCATATACTAAATCCATATAAATATGATGATTTGTTTGCAGATGTATTGAATGATGGATTTGAATGATGAATAGTTTTCGATGGGTTACTTCTATCTGTCACATCATAATCATCATCATCATTATTATTCGAACTGAGATTTAAATCATCATCCTAAAGAAAGACAATGAAAGAGAATGAAGTAACACGACTGTAGAAGAATTCGTCAAACGCTATATAGGCTTTTTTTAGCGCTCTCACAGTCGATAGTTTTTATTACAATAATTAAGCATATATGCTAACAATGAATGTGTAAACAATCGTATGGTGAAACGTTTTAAGCCAGAATAAAATGAATTTTATTCACTTTGGGACCGAAAATTTCCCTTTAAAATGAATAACATCATTCAAGTCAGAAAGACTGTGGATTTATGAGAGAAAAAAAGCTATCGGTAGAGGAAGAAAAAGAAGGAATTTCACCAATCAAGTGTTATACATACTTGTATTTCGAAGATGCTTGAATCGTCAGTCAATCCATGTTCATTATTCCATTCATTTATAGAATCTGGAAAGAATTAAGGGGTTGTTGTCAGAAAAAGGAGAAGGGAGGCATTATGAAAGTAAGTATTACAAACATAATATAATAGTCCTAATAGAAGAACATCACTCATTCAGTAGTTTAAATATAACATACTCGCTGTCAGATGTGACAATCCCAGATTCAATTATGATAAGATCGTGGATATAAATTAGTGAGGAGTTTTATATCGGAACAAAACAGCTATCCACTATTTTTTAATGCTCAATGATTGTTTAGTTAAAGTTAATCTGTAGTGCAAACTATCGTCTAATTTTAATTAGTAACAGAAAGGGTTTTATGGAGATTATAGTAATCTCAACAGTGGAGATCATGAGTCAATTGAAGATAGACCACTATGGAAAACCTGGAAGCACTGGACGGCCGTTTCATCCTATTAAGGCACTCCTCAGCAGTGTGCATCCACGACCCCGCCTCGCGGGATTCGAACACAGGACTTATCAGTCTCGCACCAGGCGCTTAACCAACTAAACCACTAAGCCGGCATCCAACGGTGTTAATGTCTAGCTTCAACTAATCCACGAAATTGAGTGACACATCCACCATTGTCATCAGTGAGTTACTACCTCACAACTGACCCGATTGAACTCCACTGGTCACTGCTTCTCACTAGAACTGCATGATATATATCTTGAAGCCAGTCACTAGTGAACATATGTTGATTAGCATCAGAAGGGGTTTTGTGGAGATTGAAGTAATTTTAATTAAGCAAATTTTTCCACATTTTTTTGTCTTTTCACTGTTGAAAATCTTTTTTTCATTGATTTGTTGATATTCTATTATGTCATCTTACTACCTTCTTTCCATAGGCATGTTTATATATAGAAGCTTCTCGTTTATATGATTTGATTCAGATAGAATAACCAACCTTTCATTGCGTATTTGACTATTCTTTTTGCATTGATTAATCCAGAGAATTTTGTCATATTCATTGTTTATGGTAAAATATTAAGAGTATTATTATTATTATCTATTATAGATTAAACTATTTGACCTAAATCAAATTCACATTACGGGATGACTATAGAAACAGAGGCAAAAATAGTCAAATAATAGTCCTGGGTTCGAGTCGCACGAGCGGGATCGTGGATACGTACTGTTGAGGAGTCCCACAATAGGACGAAACGGTCGTCCAGTGCTTCCAGGTTTTCAATGTTTGTCGAATATCAATCGATTTATGATCTCAATCAAAAACTTAATAATCTCCACAACCCTATACTGAAAAAAGATTTTTACACAAGTTTACAGTTGGTCATAATCAGAGGCATATAGAGTCTTCAAGGATTTTATGTCCACTGAAAGAATAAAATGCTTACCACTCATGGTCACGGTTAGAAATATCACCGCTGAGATATACTGAAATAAATGTAAGAGGATTAGTTGTACTATATAATCCCTAAAGAGTAATTTATGATCAAAAATGTTCCGTTTAAACTCGTTATGTAATCATCATTAAACTAAGTAAAAACATATTAATTTCTTAATGATGAGATTCTATAGTCATGATCAGTATGGTAAAATGAGACCATATTTTCTTCATTGATGCAGTGTTCTGGACTATCTTGATGACTCAACAGAGCTAAATGGATTAATATATTTGTTCATTGAAGTCACATTGAGTTGAGCAGATTATTTCAGTAGTGGTAAGAGAAAAAGTGTTATATTGGAAATCCAATGATGAAGTTGTACTGCTGAGTGTACTGAGATGCGGCATTAGTAAGGTATATCATACGGATAGCAAGTCTAAGACAATGATTCTGTTTTTACATATATGAAAGAGGAATAGAAAACATCAGTTCTTAGAAAAGGAAAACCTATTTTCAACAGTGTTGCAGTATAAAAAGTATTGGTTTGGGCTGTTCACAATGGAATCCGATGTTTTAACGCAAAAACATTTGTTTTGTCTGGTTGGTAAGGATTTAGACGGAATATCAAACAGAAGTATAAATATTTTTTCATTATTGACATGAATCCAGACCTTGTTGTTCAACTACATTATCGAATTATCTTTGTATCCAAGCTATTGAAATTTCGTATTGATATCAACTACATTTGCATTCTGAATATGTGATTCATTCAGTATTGACTAGTCAATGGAAGTTGGATACTTAGTTTTCTATTGTAAGCGCCCTTACCAACTTTAACACGTGCTTTCCACTCTCTTTTATGGAAGCTTGCACTAAAACAGAATTGAGCAATACATACAACATTGTTTATCACTAACTGAATGTATGATTAAAACTCACTCAATAAAACTACATACCGAAATGTTTGTTCGATTTCACATCTGCATTAACATCGGTTACTTGCAATGAATCAACAGCTAATAGGACATACAAAGGTAAAGGAGGTATTGTATGCATTTCTAAAAGATTATTTGAAGAATGAGATGTATGAGATATTGAAGACACTGGTTTAGATGTTGTATTATTTATTCTTGTTGTTGTTGTTGTCGACATTTTTGATGTCATGGTAGAGTCGAATGACTCGATAACAAAATTGGTTAGTTCTGAATTTAAATTACCCTACATAAACATATAAATATAGAAGAATACAAATTTGTAAATGAAAAGGGAATTAACTATTTTATTTAGAAAAATGAAAATAAGTAAAGATTAAAGGTTTTTACCAGAAAATATTAAATTTACAAGAGATGGTAGTTGTATAGCATATTGTGGATTCAAATCATTATCACAGGTGGAAAATGGGGAAGAAGTTCAAAACAGATGGTAAAGGTTGGAATTAGTTCATTGGCTCCAACCCGTGGATAACATGCACTCTATGGTATACATATAGGTATAGGTTCGATTTGATTACGTTGTCCGGACGCCGGATTCTCGGCAGCAGTGGGAAATGAATGGATCGCTTGCCCTCAAATCCTTTGGGTTGTAAATAGTCTATTGACCATCAGCTCCTCGAAGCTCATATCACAAACAAGTTTAGTGTTGACCCCTATCCACTGATAACGCCAAAGTTTAGAACCGTCGATCTGGTTTGCATCAGACCTAATGGGTCATCCTAGAGATAATCTAGTTAAAAATCAGGAAGAATAGATTCCGTCTCAAGAAATATTAGAAAAGGAAGATAAGGATTTAATAGTGAACAAGATGAGCTTGAATGTTATCACATATATGTGGACGGTTAGTGTTTTTTGGTTCCTCACACCTTGGAAAAATACTTCTTTCTGAGGGACCTGGATAAGAAACTGAAGAGTAGTTTAGTTTTAGCTCAGAGTTAATCGTGTCAAACGGAATGTACCATTGATCAAGGCCAATGACATTGGACTATAAAACGGATTAGCATACGCAGATTAGAAAAATAATAATAATTCTGGTTAGCAAATCTAGGACGTGGTATCGACAAACATCTCAGATGTAAAAGATATTGGATTGAGTGTTCTTGTTGACTGAGAAGCGTAATTGAAACAACCATCGGGAAACTGTTTGAGGCTGGTCACATATGGTCTTTTGGGCGGAGTTTTTGATGTTACCTCCGTACTTCAAATGCTTTACTCATGACCACAGAAATTTGTGGAGGTGAGCTATATTTAGAGGTGACACTTTGTAGCATACCAGGAAAACGCAGCAAATCGGTTGTGAAATGTAGTTGATTGAGGTGGTCTGGACATGTATTACGTATGCGCAATCATCGCCTACCTCAATGTACACAAAAGATTATTCTCAATCTTTTTCCTCATAGCGTGAGATGTTACCAAGTGGTTAAATTGTTGTTACAGACTTACATTTTGTAAAGTTATTTAACTGTTATTCCACTCTCGTATCCATAGTATTGAAAGGGTTGTTGGCTTATGTTCTATACACTACGCAATTAGTTAAACAGTCATTTCATAAAATCAGGTTAGTAAAAGTGTATTGAAGCCTAAGAAAAAAGCCTGCATCAAGCAATGGAAAAGATAAAACGAAAATAATACATTTTTTCAAAAAATATATGCGTACTTTCGTCATTCTACGATGACTATCAGACTGACTGCTTGACCGTTGGGATGAATTGCCAATAGCGGTTAAACATCTAGTTAAATGCGCTAATATCGCTTTTATACGACGTAAATGACCCAAATTCATCCATTCCAAGAGTTGACGAGGATGGAATTGAGGAAGTATTGGATTGACAATCTAACACGAGAGAAGAAGAATATATGTAAATGTAAGTCAGTAAGTAGTTACAACGAATAAGATCGATAACCACTGTTGCCCATTACCCTCAAACATCAGGGCCACAATGCTTTGTAAACATAAATTGACTCACAAAATCTCTCGTTAAACATATATATATATATATATATATATATATATATATATATATATATATATATATATATATATATATATATATATATATATATAGGTCCGCTAGGGTTCTGGATATCTATATGTTTGCGCCACGGAATCGACCTGTGCTGTTCAGATTGTAATGTTAAATTCTGGATAGTGTTCGGTTTTCCTGAAAATCAATGTAAAATTACCTTCAGACAAAAAAGTATATAATTGTCCCCAGATGCACAGGTACGACCGACTATGAGGGTAGTCCGCTATCCCTCTACAAACGCTCTCATGTGGTCGCGAGTATAAAGTCATTACCAGGAAAATCCTACTGACGGCCTTCTCGTGACAGTGGTATTGTTTGCGAAATCTATAGGGTGAAAAGTGAATGTTCGATGCTTAATACAGGTTGGTGGGTACGGCGGATCCACCTAAAGTTGAAAAATCCCGATTCTAAACCAATAGTGCACATGGACTGAACGGTCCTGAAAGAACAAGTAGAGAATAAACCTATTGTTGGTCACCGACCCCCATAGGACTGCATCACTTAACGTCACCCACAAAGGCTTACGGAGTAGCTCCCTAAGAAAACCACCTGCTATATATATATATATATATATATATATATATATATATATATATATATATATCCAGAATCCACCTAATGAGTATAAAAGCCAGTGCACAAAGTTTTATCAAGTTACTGTGTTACGATCGTTTTGAAGTTAGGGTATTTTCTGTTTATTAATACGTATACATATTGGTTGTTGTTAATACTTTAAAAGAGATTGACACTTCCCAGTTTCTCAGACTATTGAAGAATATTTCTGTTTGGAAAAAAATGTTTGAGTTTAGTAGTTTTTATACCTTATCACTGGTATCAAAGATCCATGAAGTAACTTACTTACTTGCTTACGCCCGTCACCCTTCGTGAAAAAGCAGAGGCCGCCCAAACAAGTGGTATGTTATCTTTGCTTCTGCTTATGAGTAAGCGACATCAGTATAGATGTTTGTTATCTGTAAGACATCCTTCTTACTGTCGCTATATCCCAGTACAACCTCAATCAACAATGGCAACTCCAAGGTTGGACAGAGAAGTTGTGTTGGTGTCATCATCATTTCTAACCGATTTGTTTGGTGGTAGTGTAAGATTTCCATAAAAAAAATATTTCAAACAACAGAACTCGATTAGTTTGTCACAATAACCGATTTCCTGAAGCAAATGTTACAAGTTAAACAAATCGCAAACGTAAAAACACACAAAGGGATAAAACAAAACATTAGATTACTTGAATAGCTTCGAATAATCCAAGATTCGACAAGAGTTCCAAGTCTTTCAATAATTGTTCATTTGATTTAACGTCTAATCCACTGCCGCTGGCACGATTCAAGTCAATTTGACTCATTTTTCTAGTTATTTTAAAATTGTCACTAGTGGTATCGGATGTAGTATTAGTAGTATTATTAGAAGTAGCATGTAAATTAGACAAACTAGAATGACCTGAAACAGCATGCAACATTGATCGTGAAGGTGATGACTTTAAAGGATATGGTGAATAAGCTTTAGTTAAACGTGCTACTGACATATTGGAGCTTCCAGAAACTGTAGAATCATCCACAGTGTCGGATGTTGTTGTCGTTGCTGTTGCATCGAATGACTCATTCGCACTTGATGAATTATACAATGATTTGGTATCTGAAACGTGAAAAGGTATAATAGAATGATAAGTGAGCAAATTACCAATGTAAAAATTAAACACTATTTATATCTTTATTAGTAAAGTTTTCAGAGTGATTTTAGAAAGATTTTTGAATTTCATTCAAGTGATGAACCTGATGAAGTTAGACCATTATTGTAAACCTGTAAGCACCAGACGATTATTCCATCTCAGTATGAGATTCGTAAGTAGTGCAGATCCACAATCCCTCTGTTGGAAATTGAACCGAAGACTTTCGATATAGTGCGCGAATGTTTAACCTACAGACCACTGAACCGACAACCAATGGTGTCAATATCCAACCTAAGTCAATCCATGACATTGTGTGCCCAGTGGTTAAACGTACGAGGGTCATGAGTTCCATTCCCGTCCACAGGATCGTGGAGTCACACTGTCGAGCGATCCCATATTAGGACGAGTTGGTCGCCCAGTGTTTCTAAGTTCTCAAGGGTTGTCTAACTTAGATCGATTCGTGATTTAAATGAAATTATTGTTAAGGGTTTGAGCTATACAGTTGTTTTTCTTCAGGACTAAATTTTGATCAACTTTTTTCAACATACATGCATCCTGAGAGGATTGCCTTGACATTATCATATAGTCAAGAGTTTTGGTAATGTAAGGGAAGTGGCAGTGGGATCTAGTGTTGTTGTTTCCTATTTATGAAACGTCAGTTGTATGTACATGAGTTTCAGTGTTGATGTTTTTATATGCACAAAAAATCAATACTTTTCATCCTAAAGTTTGAAGCGTTATCCACTGAGCCAGTGAGTTCAGATAGCCTCTAGGTGAGAGATACTGGTACTAGATTCAGGTCCCGATGTGAACACAAACACTGAAATGCAAGTATATCCAGTTAACAAGCGAATATAATATTACAAGTGTACTAAATTTCACTTCTAGTCACGATCTGTCAACTCTACACAATGAAATAATTTATTTGAGAGATTTGTGTAGATTAATTAAATCTAATTCATATAGTAAATTCAAACGAAACTGAAAACCCCTGAAAAAAGAGAGAGGACTGGACAGTTGTTTTGTTCTTGTTTTAAACTGTATAGTAGTGTGAGCAAATGATTCCACTAGAAAATAAACTCAAGGTTTTTAACTGTCATGGAGATTAAATTACCTAAATAGTTGACAGCGAGTAGGTTTGAGTACCACGGATAAAGGTGAAAAAGATATGCGCTACGTTAGATTCATCGAGAACTGAAAATGAAATATAAATGTTAGGATTCGCTATCGTTACGGAATACTCTGCATCTAAACTCAGCATCAATTACTCAGTGGTCCGATGCCAGACTATCTTATAATACAACTAATTTGATATCAAATTTTGCGAAGTCTCCACGAAAACTATCAATCCGAAGTTAATGATAGGCAAGAAAAAGTGAAACTTTTAAGAATTATAAAACTTAATAAATCTTATTACTAATTATATTCATGTATTCATAACAAGGTGAGTATACTAAGTAGCGCTACGTTCTATTTTGCTTTATGGTTGTGAAACATACTCCTTAAAAAATATCTGTAGGTCACTAGGATTTGATTATAAGTGTTTAGGAAGCATTTCTAGCATATTCTGATATTACCAACTGAGTAGTGTTGAGGTTAAGAACATAATACTAAGTAAAGACGTAAAATCGGTTGATGAGATTGTGAATCTTCATCTATCGAGGTGATTGGGACATACAGTGGAAAGGTCCAACAACTCCGATGTTTGCTGGTGTAGGATTAAGTTAACAACGAGCCAGAGGCTATTAAACTAAGACATCTCTTTTGCTCATTAAACCATTGAGTATCGGTACATGTAGACTTCCTGGTTGGAGTCCGCTCGACCATAGTAACCAAGTTTGTTACAGATGTAGGATGACATAGCTGAGAATCACAAACTCATTCTTTCTTCTCGAATCGTATTATATTTACTATTCTGAGAGTTTTTATTGATAATGTTATCTTGTCGTGTTTATTACTGTGATCTGACAAATTAATTCACTGAATATCTTTATCCCAGATTCAATATCAATTATAACTAAATGGCTGATAATTACAAAAGAATCTATAAAATAACAGAGTGATTAACTTACTGCTCAGTTTAGGTTTTACATGCCACTTAAATAAATTATACAAGTTATCTGATGGCCATTGACTAAACAACTGGAGTTCAGTTTTTGCACTAATTAGTAATAGACCATCACGAAGCCATGCAGCTTGTTTAATAAAACAACGATGACTACTACCACCATGCAAGGCAGTAGTTGAAGAATATCTCCAAGATTCTTGTTGTTGTGTTGGCATTGATTTCTTCTTTTCAATTGATGTAAGAGATGATAATGATAACGATGACGAAGAGTTGAAGTCAGCTGTGACTATACGAGTACAAGCGATAGGTTTCCAACCTACATACACTTCACCAATTGTAGTCATTAATGTTGGCTGACATGCATGCCCACCTCGTAGTTTATTACGACTTAATGAAAGATTTTGACAGACCGGTGCAAAAACAAATATTTCCGAATCAATAATGATTGATAGTAAATGTCCGCCATCTTCTGCATTAACCCAATCCAATTGAATAGATGATAACTAATGATTGATTAAGAAGAGAAAGATTTTAAAATAAAACAATTGCACATAAAACCGTAGAATGCGAAGATCAGTGGATTAGAGGTTAAACGTTCGCGCATGAGACCGAAAGTCCTTAGTTCGATCACCATGTGCAGAGTTGTCGACGCGCAACGACGCTGAGGCGTCCCAAACTAGAATGAAATGACTGTACTGTGCTTCCAGGTTCTCAATGGCAGTATAACATTGGTTGCTTTATGATGTCAATGAAATTCTACATGAAATAAGGGAACAAACCCTGTGCTGTAAAACAAGCTAAAACGACCTATAAAATATTGAGATCCAGACCTACTAAGCCAATTAACATATAAATATTTACGAATTACGCAATACGCTAAAACCAGGCATAGTAATTAATATTAGTATGACATAAAAAACCTTAGCCCTAACTCTCAATCTTAATTCCCAGCACTATTTCCTAACTCGATTTTAATGAGTGCGTTGTAACTTTAAAGTGGTTTGAACGCTCACCATTGGAGTGGCGATATAGCTAAGTTTTACTGCAAACGAATTAGTGTTTGTGTAAAACAAAACATTTACGTGCAAAAATCTGGTACATTAGAAGGATAGAGATGTAGGTATCATATTGTGCTCAATTGAATGTATACATATATACTAAAGAAACTTGATATAACGGTTGATTTAAAATACTCTTCTTCCCGCGGTATACTACAACACTACGATTATACATTAAAGAGATTGGAACGGATGATCCAGTTCAGAATGCCAATACACACCACTACATACTCGAATGATCCACTATACACAGACCAGATCATGTTATAACAGATACCCCCGTTCACAAACAAGAATAAATAACCAGAGTAACACTTGACAATACTTTATTCTACACAATTGCAAGCAGTTAGTCTTAGTGAGTCTGGAGTAGGAAATAAACGGAAGGGAAGAAAATCACATATTGAATTGTCAGTAAGCTGAGTGACTGTTTGTTCATTCTTAATGACCAATCACATTTACTTTCACAACCACACATCAAACCCATTTCATACTGGAGGGTTACGCTAGCAACAGGTCAGGTTATCGATTGTTTTTGTTATTACATATTATTTGGTTATTTAAAGGATAATTGCGATGACAGTTTTCTATGATGATATTTGCAGCTATTTCATTAGTTGTAACAATTTTTAGTTTGCTAAAATCGGTGTGTGCTGAAGTCCTCCGGCGGTAATTTATGGAACAAAGTAATCCATTTCCAGTTTTTTTCTTCCTTTCGGGATTATAAAGCTACCCTGAAAGTCCCGACCTCTATTTCATGTAGATATGTAGAATAATGATGATGAATTGTTGGTGAATTTCAGTTGCCGTTATATCGAGGATGCCATAGAATACCTTCGTATAAGAATAAGCTCAATCGGTTTATAGTTACCAATTAGTGTAGGCCCAAACTGAATTTAATATCAATATACAAAAAATTCAGAGTAATCTTCATAGTTCTATTGAGACTTATTACTGGGTACAAAATACGAAGTAAATACAAACGGTACCTTTAATAAACAAAATATGATTCAGTCTTATTGGGATTCATGGACAGTAAAAGACATCGGCAAATAAACCTTAGCTATTTTAATGAGGAAATAGATCTGATCTATTGATTCACCGGATCTTGTAGAGGAAGTTATACGGAGTGTAGCCAGAACTCGCTTTCAACACGGACATCAAAACACATTTCAGCATCATTAAATTAACTTCGAGAGAAAAGCGGTTAGGAGATTTACCTCTGAACATCAAATCGACTCTAATCAATTAACTGATAGACAACGTTGTGTGTAACATTGGTTCAGATGTATCCTATGCATTAAACGAAACAGCCAACTAGTGATTTCAGGCCCTTAATGGTGGCCTAATTAGGATCAGCTCATAATTTAGATTGCGAAAATTCTACAGTCTCTACAAATCCCTTTATACTAAATTGATAAAAAAATATAGGTCCTGGGTTCGAATCTCGCGTGGTGCGGGATCGTGGATGCACACTGCTGAGCAGTCCCATACTAGGACGAAACGGCCGTCCAGTGCTTCCAGGTTTTCCATGGTGGTCTAGCTTCAATTGACTCATGATTTCAATCTGTGAAAAAAATATATATCAATAGTCGATTTTTTGGAGAAAAGAAAACTATTTCACAATGAAAATCTAAGAAACAAAACAATCATTGTAATATATAATTCAGAGTAAATTTTCCACACACACACACATACAGAGAATAAATTACCTTATCAATATTATTTTGAAAAGGACAATATTCCGATGTTAATTCAATGGTATCTTCTAAGATCCATTCGCATCCACCTAGAAATATCAAATAGATAAATAACATTGAAAAGGAATTCTTTATCAAGTTGTTCAGTGAGTATTCATAGACAAAATGGGACAATAGTGACATGATTATAGACCAGTCGAAATTGATATAGTTTATATTAACAGAGAGAAGTTATGAAAAGTACTTTTCTTTTTCATTGTTCTATTCAATACAAAGATAGTAGGATATGTGATATAACAAAGTAAGAAAATAATATATTAAATTGTCTGTATTCTTATTTCAGAAGAACTACACTAGACATGAAAAGGATGGATAGCAACTGGAAAGGATTGTCCAGGACAGAGTTGGATGGAGAATGCTGGCAGGCGGCCTATGCTCTTCCATGAGGGGTGATGTGTGTGCGAGAATGATAATGATTGGTTGTCTGCTTAGTTAGACATGTAGATAGTCTGACAGGTGTCAGATGAGTTATATATCCCCCTTTCTTTATTATTATTACGACCCACTTATCATTGATTGTTCATTGTTGTTGGATTGTGTCGGGTTTTTGGTGTGGAAATATATTTACGTTGTGGTCAGGCTAATCACGTGTTCTTGATCTGAGTTGTGTTGAAGTCCTGTAGAATAGACACTGGGAGGGAATCTAGTGTAGATATTCGTCTAAGGTAAATTAACGTCCCATACATGTAAACGTGGAAACCCAACCGTTATAACATTAAACGAAGTAAAACCGAGCGTTGTAACAAAGGGTAACACGAGTAAGTAAGCAATTAAGTACAGTTATATACAATGACTATTTCATGGATTAAGTTATGTTGATCATGTTGCCTAGAAAGACAGTAAAAGCTTCACGATTAAACCACCATCCACGTCAATGAACACAACACCTACAAAATCCTCATATTGAACTAAAATTATTTTCTGTCATTACAAAATCATATGCGCGTAACATGCTTTTCACTGTTTGAAAACAAGAAAACTTTGTCAATAAGAAAGCTTCCACAAAAGAATAGGTAATATTTCTTCTAAGAATCCCCACATCATTATGTTCTTCCAACAAGTGTTAGAGATTGACCACTGATTAACTGTTAAAAACAGATTGGAAAATATCTGAGAAATGTTGGAAACGAATGGTACAAGTAATGATTAATACATAAACATCAACAAGTCAAAGACAACCAGAAGAAAATACTCGAAGGAATAATTACACTAGAGCATCTAACAATCTTAACAATTGTAATCAAAAATAGAAAAGAAACGAATTTAGAGAAACATTAATCGAAATTTCCAAAACCCCAAATAGAAGAAGAGATAAACATAGTTGTGTAGTGAACATATCAAATCATTGTTAATTCACAACGAAAGGATAACTTATTCAAAATGAATTGAATTATAATAATATAAGAAATGCTTCAAAACTGAAATTCTTTATAATACTGATATTATCGGATCATGAACGATGATGATAGGTATCAATGCTAAGATTTGACTAGATAGTTTCAAATAAATTGAGTATTGAGTAGAAAGTTAATAATAAATATCGTTTATTTGTTATATTCTAATGAGTAGGATAAATTGTATTTCTGATGTTTCGTAATTTAATATAAGTGTTATAATTTGTGCCCTATGCCCCTATCAATATACATGACGTAATGATACTGTCAATTACAGAACAGTGAATTATCGACCGGACCAATGACGTATAAAAACACGCACGAGCAAACTAGAGTCCTTATCGGTCTTGCTTCCTGCCTAGCCCAGCCAGTTAGGTCCAGAACACCAATCTCAACCTCCACCATATGAATCATGTATTTCAAACATGCTTACTTTATATACAAACCAAACAGATCACATCGTACCATAAAATAGGAAACAATATTTGTACAAGATTTAGCCAAAAGTGGCTGTGAATGTGGGAGATAGTAATTAAACACGAAACCCGGGTCCAGGGTTTCCTGTTGACTACCTCCAACCACCATCTAATCTCAATACATAGTGCCCGCAGTGTCGAGTCACCTAGACTGGTGGCCACATTGCAACATGATCGATAGCATTCGATCTGCACTAATAGGGACTAGACAAGCATGAGATTGATCACCACCCAGTGATCAATCAATTGTGATTACATCTCAGTCCTACAGGAGGTTAGTCACGGCTCGGATAGCTCAGTGGTAACGTCTCTGACTGTGAAGCTGGGTGACACGAGATCGAATCCGCCAGGGAGCACCAGTTCCCTCAAGATTACAGGTACACCTTGCTGACGAGTGCCAAGTAGCACGAAACCCGGGTCCAGGGTTTCCTGTTGACTACCTCCAACCACCATCTAATCTCAATTAATAGACAGGGCATAATTCAAGAATGGTAAATCGTATAATAATAGTTCATAGGTTAAAATAAAGCTTATGATAAGAGGAACACGAATATGAATAGTTTAGTCATTTAACAATTATACGATAAAAATATACGCATATTATTGGATCAGAAGTAGATCCCAACAGTTACCATTTACTATTCTCATTGGGATATAACAATGAGCCAGTTCTTCAGAGTAAATAAATAAACCAGAACTTGTGTTCATTTATTTACTCTGAAGAAGTGGCTTACAATAAGTTACAAAACGTCAGAAGTACAATTTTCCCCTACTCATTGGAATATAACAAATAAAACATATTTATCATTAAAGCTGAATGAGTTCAGACAAGATACAAGTTGTTGTAAAAGTAGATCCGATTACATTAAATGTCTTGATAGTACATATATAAGATGAAAAAAAAATATAAGTGAGTATATGCTGTTTGACATGGATATTTGATAGATCTATTATAACTGGATGTGTACGAGAAGAGCTAAAACCTTCACAAATGTTCTACATGAAGTTCTACATTTATTCCTGACTTATTCAATACTTAAATTATGATTATTATTCTTTTTAATTCTCCTACTTGTAAGCTTCTTCGTAATGAATAAACTGTTGTTATATGATATAACTTTTTAAAGCTACTATTAATTTATTACGAACTTACTACATAGCTCTCTTCCACTTATAGTGATCTTGTGTGAGGATTTTAATTGGATTGAATTGGATACAGTAGAGAACTAATCTGTTTCCTATCTGCATCGTTGGATTGCTCATTGGGTTATCAGAAGCTCGACGACAAATAAGCACTAACATTTTGGTCACTATTCATTGGTTGATGTATCAATTAGCAAATATAAGTTCACTGGTCCTATTGAGAATACATGTGAACTAATCGATAATC
Organism: Schistosoma haematobium; assembly: GCF_000699445.3. Lineage (NCBI taxonomy): Eukaryota > Metazoa > Platyhelminthes > Trematoda > Strigeidida > Schistosomatidae > Schistosoma > Schistosoma haematobium. The sequence continues at coordinate 3,707,764 of NC_067202.1, forward strand.
AGACTAGAGAGAGAGAGAGAGAAATCATACACCTACTTTCCTGTTATTACCACCCGATCGCACAGGACCCAATACAAACCAACCCAAAAAAACAATTTGTTATTGTTTTCTTTTGTCATAACAAGATCTGACAAAAGTTACAGACTAATACTACTTTGACTTCATGTCCTTATATCTGAGTTAGTAAAGACACATGTATATTTACCTATGAATTATGTATATTACTCTTCGACCTTTGGCATTAAACTAGCCTATATGATTTCTATAATGAGTCTAGTCAATCTTTAAGAGGTGTGTATGCTGACGTTGTCAGTGAATCGAATAAAAGACAACAATATTTAGTATCAGAAGGGGATCATGATCCCAACTGCTTAAATCACTACAATCTCCACAAAACCCCTTCTGATGCTAATCAACATATGTTCACTAGTGACTGGCTTCAAGATATATATCATGCAGTTCTAGTGAGAAGCAGTGACCAGTGGAGTTCAATCGGGTCAGTTGTGAGGTAGTAACTCACTGATGACAATGGTGGATGTGTCGCTGAATTTCGTGGATTAGTTGAAGCTAGACATTAACACCGTTGGATGCCGGCTTAGTGGTTTAGTTGGTTAAGCGCCTGGTGCGAGACTGACAAGTCCTGTGTTCGAGTCCCGCGAGGGGGGGTCGTGGGTGCGCACTGTTGGGGTCCCACAGTAAGACGGAATGATCGTCCAGTGCTTCCAGGTTTTCCATGGTGGTCTAGCTTCAATTGACTCATGATCTCAACTGTTTAAATTACAACAATATTCATTTACAATTAATGAATTAAGAATTATTTATTACTTACCACTAGATTCACATTCATAAACAGTAATATAGATTGTTAAATCATTCTTATTACTTTGAATCCAATCTAAATTTGATTGCCCATGTTTGTCCACATTATCATTATTACATAATTGTGATGAAGTATATGCCACAGCTAATCGTCCACTATATGCACAATCTATGTCTAGAATAATGGGTTTATTCATCTGTGATTCATCATTAACACGAGTTGACTTATTATGATTATTATTGGTATGCAGCTGTAATTCAATACAACTAGACATTGACTGCATCAATGGCATTTGCCATTCTTCCCATGTAAATTGATCGTGGACTGAAAAAAAAGAAACACTATTATTGTTAGACGCAATTGAAGATTCACAATAATTTCAAGGTAATTTTCATTACGTAAACTAATGTAATCCACAGAACTATTGAGGTTAGTTGGTTTAAGATGGTTGGATAACTTTGTGCCAGTTGGACTCAATAGCAAGGTAAACCCATAGTCCCGATGGAATTATTTCCCTCCATATGATTAAAACTCAAGTCACTCAGATTCATATTTAGAGATGTTAATATTGAGGCAAATCCAATGCAAATACATAATACGTTCATATTGATTGATCACCAAGTAGAAATGACCGATATCTTGTTAGTTTCATCTTGACTAGTATTGATTGAGTTCTATTAATCAAATCGCAATGTAGTGATTGGTCTAAATGATTCAACATCGTTTTAACATCAAATAGTTAGGGGTAGTAGAAAGAAAGAACTCATTGATTAATCGATTGGAAATATCTCAGCTCTGCAGGGAGTCAATTGAAGAATGAATAGATTATAAGTAACGTGTCAGACTGTCAAAACGGATGACATAGGCTTGAAAGCTACAGGAAATATCAACTCCTTTAAAACTGTAGGTAAACCTACCTTACTACCCAATGTCAACTAGAAAGAATCTTATGTCCTGAGTTTCCTGATGACCAATTGGGATTACCCTAACACATATATGATAAAATTATTAATAAAGATATATTATTTAGAATAACAAAATATAAAACTATTTTACCTCCTTCCAAAGTGAAATTATTATTATTTGAATCAGATTCACATCGCCAAAATCGTAAACAACCATCTGAACATGCAGTAACAATTAAATAAGGCGGTGGTGCATTAAATGTTGATAAAGCAGCCCAACTTACATGTGCTGCTGATACTTGAGCACAAACAATAGATACACCTGATGGTAAATGTAGTTTACAATCACATACCTAGATTGTTTAATTCAAATAAATAATAGATGAATAGAAAGACAGTACAAAAGAATGTAATAAATATATGTGACTTAAGATACATTGATATTTTCACTCATAAGAAATAGTTTCATATGAAAATGAGATAAACGACACTGCTTGATAGTAGATTTCACTGATGAATGATAAATCATAGTCATAAATAGACAGATAGTGATCAGTAGTGGAATTCAGGAAGTATGTTACATTCCTATCTGTGATTCGTCAGCTGAATTTACCTGTATCCCAGTATTGATGTTTGTCACATTGAAACTTAAATCAAGTACCATTCAATTCTAATGTTTAAAGTGTTGTCCATTGAACTATTGAGTTCAGATAGATATTAATTAATTAAATGAATAAAAAGGCATTTTTAGTGAATGGGATAAAATGTTAATTTTGGATTCTAATGTTAGGGGCGTATTCAATATACTAAGGCTTGTGATATATAACGTCAAACTGAAGTACTCTGTTTAGGATACAAAATGCCAATCAGTCATATATAGTGTAGAACCTACCACACATGTACACCGCCTCATGTTGCCAGATCGCAGAGTAGTAGAAGTAGTAATAGTATTGGTGGTAATAGAAAAGACTAGGAATAAAAGATACGGCTGGAAAATATAGATTAGTGGAATGTCAAAAAATTTATAGGACAATTTTAAAACTTAGTGTTGCATCTACACCATGGTGAATAATTTTGAGCCATGTCAATTGAAGTCTATAACCAATGATTACGATGGTTACATGAACCCCGAGCCAGGTAGTGTCCATCTGATTAAATGGCTTAGTTTGTCGCTAACTTCATGAACTGATGCTGTCTTGGATCGGTCAATTCTAGATTTTTTCCAACCTACTGTCCTACGCTAGTCATCATTCCTTATACATATATACCTAAAGAGACTAATCAACTGCAGTATTGAGTACAAAAATAAGATAAATTACAAACCTTTGACAATTTATTCCAACCACTGAGGAAAAAAAAGGAAAACAACGATCTACAGTAGAAAATAAGAAAAAAGTATTATCCTATTAATAAGCTGATTACCTTAATTCCGTCTGTTATTAAATTGTTAAATATGGTCGTAAGATTATCACTGATTAGATCCGATTTGCCGGTTATACAATTCTTAATGGAAGAATTTCCATCTATCATCATATTAGAAGAAGAAGAAGACTTAGTATTCGTTGAAACACAAACACGCCACATTTCCATACGACAAAAATCCGTCTAAAAAAGGAGATGTAAAATAATCGGGAGAGAGAATGCATAACAAAGATCTCATTCATTGAATAATTTTACCACGTTATTGTTTATTCACTTCAAATAATTCTTATGACACAAATACTAGCGATATCATATAACAACGTAGGGCCTACATTGGTTCAAGTTGTCGTACTATATATCAACACAGTGATGTCAAATTATTAGGATAAATATTAGAGTAGTAAAAGTATAATGAATGAGAACACCAGTGGGGACAATCAAATGTGTTCTTAATATAACATTACACAACAGCTTGGTAAAATCTGAGAACCATAAATAAATACTTCATTTGCAGTATATCAATCAATTGTCTAAAACTGTGTTGTTCCCTCATTTCTATAAAAATTACTCTCTGCTCTCGTTCTCTTCTTTTTGATTTGCTCAACCTTCCTCCGTCAGGCATTCGACATTCGATTGGTGATACATACCACTTATATCTGTTGACATCACTGGCATATACCACAAAAGTAAAAACAATATCAGTGATCGTGAAAAACCTTATTCACACACAGCATAATTAGAGAAAAAACAATAAATATGCAAAAAAAAAACCGTATAGAACAAATTTAAAAACCCGAATATCAAGGATAATCAAATAGTGAGTGCATATACGGTATTATTCTTCTAGGGTGAGATAATACAGGGGAGAACAACCGAAATTTATGTAGTACAAAATTACAGAGTTACTTGATAAAATAGAAAAACCATATAATAAATCGTTAATTTGCAAATTATCAATCCATCATATCAAACCGGACTGTTGCTGTTGCAATCATCAATTCAATGTCTCACATTTCATTGTTCATGCGTTTTCTTACAAATTGCATTGTGTTCCCGCTCTTCTTTTCTTGATCTTCCCCCATCTTCTGCTGCCAGACATTACGTTTTTAACTCGCGTCATATACTGCTTATATCAATATAAGTAGCACACACCACACTCGTCCCCCCTTTTAATAAGTTGTCGTCGTAGTCTTTCTGATCGCCGTACCGTTGTCTTCTTTGGTGCTTTTCGTGACTCCCACCCATGATGATCTTGAAACCATCTCTACAGTTGACTAGCATTTACGCGCTTCTGCTTGTCTTCTCTCCGGATCGTGTAAACCGAGCCGTTTCTCCGTGATAACGTACGGTCCTTCCCACTTTGGGATCAGCTTTCCTGACCCTGCTCCCCCTGCTATGTTACCTTTTCGTTCTCTACATTTTACTAGATCCCCTACTACAAAAGGTTTCAACGTTCTCCTCTGTTGTTCCGCCTTCTTTATGTCTGATATTTGTTTCTTTTCCACGTTCCTTATTGCCTCCCTCCTCTCTTTTCTTAGCCTTGTTGTCGTCCACTTCTGTTGTTGTGGCCAGGTCTTATTATGCATTGGAAGTCGTGGCTGTCTGCCATACATGAGTAAGAAAGGTGACTTCTTGGTTGTTCCTTGTGTGGAGGAACGATGTGCCAGAAAAATCAATGGTAACTCTTTCTCCCAATTTCCTCCTTTAGATGCTAATCATTCCTTCAACGTCCGGTTGTTTCTCTCTGAAGCCCGTTTGTCTGAGAAAGATAAGGTGTAGTTCGTATTCTTTTGATGCCAAACTGCTCTAGACGGGCTCTAAACTCGTCACTTTCAAAACAGGGACCCTGGTCAGTTAATATCATCTTCGGTATTCCGTGACACGCTACAATATGCCGGATTACCACGTCGGTCACTGTTCTTGCCCGCTGGTCTGCAATGGGTACGGCATCTGCCCAACGTGTAGCATGTTCCGTCATCACTAGCAGGTACTGGTTACTGTTCACCGTCTGTGGAAACGGTCCCATCACATCCACCGTCCATAGATCACCGACTGAGGTTACTGGGATTGACTGTAATGGTGGTTGTGTGTATCGATCGCTTTTCATTAGTTGACACTGCTGGCAAGTTAACACGCTTTGAGTCACATCGTCTCTCATGCCCGGCCAGTATGCGCTTTGTCGTAGTAAATCCATCGTTCTTGCGATGCCTGTATGTTGCGGCAAGCCCATTTGACCACTGTATCATTTGTCTACTCATTGTAACTCAGACACTTAATTCATCATGTTAATTTCTGTGTACATTTCAGACTCTTAATTCACTATGTTAATTTCGGTGTGTATGATCAAATGCAGGTCTGTGCATTAACCCTTAAGCTATCCTCCTATTGGTTGCAATGTACTGATAATCGATAATTTATCCACACCCTATTAACTCTCAAAAATACATATGGATTTTTAACACACACACACACACACTCATTTTGTTTCGTCGTGTGCTTGCTCGCTGTACGCTTGCGGATTTTCATTAACAATAAATTATCTCTACAACTGGTGTTCAGGCTTTTGAATAATCTCTCGTAAAATCCATAATTCTACCAGGAGATTTAGCCTGCATTAAATACTCAGTTAACGGGATATTATTTATTGGAGTCAGATATTGAGGACATTAGCCTCAACAATGTGCTACCTGGTGACACTCGTGTATCATTTTACGCCGCCAGTCTTTCGGGATCACAGCCACCCAATTCTCGTCATCGTCCTGCCAGGTCAGGACTCCATATGCGTTCACTCTCAGTCGTTCCTTTTGCCGAAGCAGCATTATTACCTCCTTGTCCATTGTTGGTTTGTCTACGTCTGCTCTCTCTTCTATCACTCTGATTACCTCTCGAAGGTTAGGATCAGCTTTCTGCTGCCGGACGAGTTCCAATGGGTCTCCCTCTAAACTATTCACCGCGTATGCTGTCAGTGGGAGGTCGGCTTCCGTGTCTGGTCTTGACAAGTAATCCGCCATTACGTTTTCCTTTCCTGGAACATGGCCGATACTGAAGTCGTATTCTTGCAGACGTATCATCCATTGCGCCAACTTCCTTCGGGGTCTCTTGCTGTTTTCAACCACTACAGGGGTTTATGGTCAGTCTCAATGTGAAATCGTCTACCTAAAGGTACGGTCTCCATTTTCTACTGTCCACACGATTGCTAAACACTCCTTTTCGACCGTTGAATACTTCTGTCCAGCAGGTGTGAGGACGCGACTCGCCTATTCCACCACTCTGCCAGCCTGACTCAATACAGCACCTATACCATGATCACTTGCGTCTGTGGCCACTGTAAACAGTTTTCCGGGTTCAAGCAGTCTGAGCGTCATCTGACGATCGTCTAGAATGTTTTTGATTCGGTTGAACGTTTGTTCGGCAGTCTCAGTCCACGTAAACTTGGTGTTGCTCAACAACTTATATAGGGGTGCTGCTATTTCGTTTAAATTCTTGACAAACCGACTGTAGAACGTCGCTCTTCCCAGGAACTGCCTCAACTTTTTTCGAATTAGGTACTGCAATATTTTTTATGGTAAGAATTTTCTTCGGCAATGGTTTTATTTCTCCATTTCCCACTTTATGTCCCCACAACGTGATGCTATTTCTCGCTATCTGCGACTTGTCCTTATTAATTCGAATTCCAAATTCGTCAATTCGCTTTAAGACCGCTTCCACATGCTTGACGTGATCTGTTTCTGTCTGACTGTACACAACTACATCGTCGCCATATACCTCGACCTTATCTAGATTCTTGAGCAGTAGTGTCATTAATCTACTGAAAGTAAACAGTGCACCCGCCAACCCGAACGGCATTCGTTTAAATTGATACTGTTTATCACGTACAGTAAATGCTGTCTTGCTTCGATCGCTCTGTTTTATAGGCAGTTGCCAATAACCTGACCGTAAATCCAGCACTGTAAACACCGTGGCATTCTGTAGTCGATCTAATGTTTCCACCACTGTTGGCATTGCACAAGGTTTCAGGTCTGTTATATTATTCAATTCTCTGAAGTCGACACAAAATCTATACTTTCCATTTGGTTTCTTTACTAAGAGTACCGGTGAGCTATATGGGCTGTCCGCTTCCTCAATTATAACTTCTTTCAACATTTCCTGGACCTGACGATTTACCTCAGCCTCCAAATGCACCGGGACACGACGTGTTGCAAATATATTTACTCGATCGTTCTTTATCGGGATTTCGTGCTTTACTTTGTCACAAAATCCATACGGCTCCCCATCTCCAGTGAACAGTTTCGTATACTTTGTGCATAACTCGTTAATGTTTGGTTTCTTCGACGAAATGTCCGCTGCCACTCTTATTTCAGCCACTTCGCTACTTTCGTGTATTGGCAATGAACCATACTTTGTGACCACCTTATCGCTTCTTAAGTCAACTATCGCTTTTGTTTCTCTTAGGAAATCTGCTCCTAATATCGGTCTCGATAAGCTTGTGGTTACCACGAACGGAAAATTTATCTCGGCATCTCCCACTTTTACGATACTGTTAGATACGCCAAACACCTCTAACATATGACCTCCCATAGTGTGGACAGCTAATGTACACGGCTTGAGTCTCTTACATTGCTCTTTGCCTATTAACGGTACTGCTGCCCTGTATCGATCAGACAAACTAAATCTCGTTCATTTATGTTCACTCTCGTATAAACTGCCCCTATATCTACTAACGCAACAACCCCAGATTCCTAGGATAGAAAGAACACATGTTATAACGTCTAAAATATCTGCGTCTTCGTCTTGTTGGACAGTTTATCTTCCAATGTCCTGTCCCTCTGCAAGCGTAACATTTATCGTTCCTTTTATGGTTCACTCGTATTGCTGCAATCTCACGCTCCAGCTCCTCAATCTTCTTCTCGACATTATTTATCTCCTTCTTTTCGCACCCGACCGGAGCTACTGTTCGTGTCATCAGCTGACGAGTCACCTTTGCCAGTTCACTGATATCCATCCATGGCCGAAGGAATTTGAAGGCGGAGATGTGCTGAGCTTCCTGAAGGAGTTTGAGGCCGTGGCGGAGCTGGTGGGAGTGAAGGAGCCGAAGGCGAAGTTGGTGGTGCTGGGGACACTGCTGAGAAGCAGGAGAAAAGCTGCATATGACAGCTTGGACGGTGCTGGCGGAAAGAAGACATGGGAGACAGTCACGGAGCGGTTGGTGGCGGAGTTCGACAGCCCAGTGGACAGAGAGGCACTGCAGAAGTTCCGGTTGGTGAGGTTGTCGGTCGATGGTGACCCACTGGTGCCGGCTGTGGAGCTTAACAGATTGTTCACTGATATCCATAGGTTGCGCTTCGTTCACTAGTTTCAGCTGTTGGCAGGCACACTGCGACTGTGCGCTGCCGAATCTGGATGAGGAGTCGGAGGCACAGTTGTTAAAGTCGCATTGTGCCTGCCAACAGCTGAAACTAGTGAACGAAGCGCAACCTATGGATATCAGTGAACAATCTGTTAAGCTCCACAGCCGGCACCAGTGGGTCACCATCGACCGACAACCTCACCAACCGGAACTTCTGCAGTGCCTTCTCTGTCCACTGGGCTGTCGAACTCCGCCACCAACCGCTCCGTGACTGTCTCCCATGTCTTCTTTCCGCCAGCACCGTCCAAGCTGTCATATGCAGCTTTTCTCCTGCTTCTCAGCAGTGTCCCCAGCACCACCAACTTCGCCTTCGGCTCCTTCACTCCCACCAGCTCCGCCACGGCCTCAAACTCCTTCAGGAAGCTCAGCACATCTCCGCCTTCAAATTCCTTCGGCCATGGATGGATATCAGTGAACTGGCAAAGGTGACTCGTCAGCTGATGACACGAACAGTAGCTCCGGTCGGGTGCGAAAAGAAGGAGATAAATAATGTCGAGAAGAAGATTGAGGAGCTGGAGCGTGAGATTGCAGCAATACGAGTGAACCATAAAAGGAACGATAAATGTTACGCTTGCAGAGGGACAGGACATTGGAAGATAAACTGTCCAACAAGACGAAGACGCAGATATTTTAGACGTTATAACATGTGTTCTTTCTATCCTAGGAATCTGGGGGTTGTTGCGTTAGTAGATATAGGGCAGTTTATACGAGAGTGAACATAAATGAACGAGATTTAGTTTGTCTGATCGATACAGGGGCAGCAGTACCGTTAATAGGCAAAGAGCAATGTAAGAGACTCAAGCCGTGTACATTAGCTGTCCACACTATGGGAGGTCATATGTTAGAGGTGTTTGGCGTATCTAACAGTATCGTAAAAGTGGGAGATGCTGAGATAAATTTTCCGTTCGTGGTAACCACAAGCTTATCGAGACCGATATTAGGAGCAGATTTCCTAAGAGAAACAAAAGCGATAGTTGACTTAAGAAGCGATAAGGTGGTCACAAAGTATGGTTCATTGCCAATACACGAAAGTAGCGAAGTGGCTGAAATAAGAGTGGCAGCGGACATTTCGTCGAAGAAACCAAACATTAACGAGTTATGCACAAAGTATACGAAACTGTTCACTGGAGATGGGGAGCCGTATGGATTTTGTGACAAAGTAAAGCACGAAATCCCGATAAAGAACGATCGAGTAAATATATTTGCAACACGTCGTGTCCCGGTGCATTTGGAGGCTGAGGTAAATCGTCAGGTCCAGGAAATGTTGAAAGAAGTTATAATTGAGGAAGCGGACAGCCCATATAGCTCACCGGTACTCTTAGTAAAGAAACCAAATGGAAAGTATAGATTTTGTGTCGACTTCAGAGAATTGAATAATATAACAGACCTGAAACCTTGTGCAATGCCAACAGTGGTGGAAACATTAGATCGACTACAGAATGCCACGGTGTTTACAGTGCTGGATTTACGGTCAGGTTATTGGCAACTGCCTATAAAACAGAGCGATCGAAGCAAGACAGCATTTACTGTACGTGATAAACAGTATCAATTTAAACGAATGCCGTTCGGGTTGGCGGGTGCACTGTTTACTTTCAGTAGATTAATGACACTACTGCTCAAGAATCTAGATAAGGTCGAGGTATATGGCGACGATGTAGTTGTGTACAGTCAGACAGAAACAGATCACGTCAAGCATGTGGAAGCGGTCTTAAAGCGAATTGACGAATTTGGAATTCGAATTAATAAGGACAAGTCGCAGATAGCGAGAAATAGCATCACGTTGTGGGGACATAAAGTGGGAAATGGAGAAATAAAACCATTGCCGAAGAAAATTCTTACCATAAAAAATATTGCAGTACCTAATTCGAAAAAAAGTTGAGGCAGTTCCTGGGAAGAGCGACGTTCTACAGTCGGTTTGTCAAGAATTTAAACGAAATAGCAGCACCCCTATATAAGTTGTTGAGCAACACCAAGTTTACGTGGACTGAGACTGCCGAACAAACGTTCAACCGAATCAAAAACATTCTAGACGATCGTCAGATGACGCTCAGACTGCTTGAACCCGGAAAACTGTTTACAGTGGCCACAGACGCAAGTGATCATGGTATAGGTGCTGTATTGAGTCAGGCTGGCAGAGTGGTGGAATAGGCGAGTCGCGTCCTCACACCTGCTGGACAGAAGTATTCAACGGTCGAAAAGGAGTGTTTAGCAATCGTGTGGACAGTAGAAAAATGGAGACCGTACCTTTTAGGTAGACGATTTCACATTGAGACTGACCATAAACCCCTGTAGTGGTTGAAAACAGCAAGAGACCCCGAAGGAAGTTGGCGCAATGGATGATACGTCTGCAAGAATACGACTTCAGTATCGGCCATGTTCCAGGAAAGGAAAACGTAATGGCGGATTACTTGTCAAGACCAGACACGGAAGCCGACCTCCCACTGACAGCATACGCGGTGAATAGTTTAGAGGGAGACCCATTGAACTCGTCCGGCAGCAGAAAGCTGATCCTAACCTTCGAGAGGTAATCAGAGTGATAGAAGAGAGAGCAGACGTAGACAAACCAACAATGGACAAGGAGGTAATAATGCTGCTTCGGCAAAAGGAACGACTGAGAGTGAACGCATATGGAGTCCTGACCTGGCAGGACGATGACGAGAATTGGGTGGCTGTGATCCCGAAAGACTGGCGGCGTAAAATGATACACGAGTGTCACCAGGTAGCACATTGTTGAGGCTAATGTCCTCAATATCTGACTCCAATAAATAATATCCCGTTAACTGAGTATTTAATGCAGGCTAAATCTCCTGGTAGAATTATGGATTTTACGAGAGATTATTCAAAAGCCTGAACACCAGTTGTAGAGATAATTTATTGTTAATGAAAATCCGCAAGCGTACAGCGAGCAAGCACACGACGAAACAAAATGAGTGTGTGTGTGTGTGTGTGTGTGTGTTAAAAATCCATATGTATTTTTGAGAGTTAATAGGGTGTGGATAAATTATCGATTATCAGTACATTGCAACCAATAGGAGGATAGCTTAAGGGTTAATGCACAGACCTGCATTTGATCATACACACCGAAATTAACATAGTGAATTAAGAGTCTGAAATGTACACAGAAATTAACATGATGAATTAAGTGTCTGAGTTACAATGAGTAGACAAATGATACAGTGGTCAAATGGGCTTGCCGCAACATACAGGCATCGCAAGAACGATGGATTTACTACGACAAAGCGCATACTGGCCGGGCATGAGAGACGATGTGACTCAAAGCGTGTTAACTTGCCAGCAGTGTCAACTAATGAAAAGCGATCGATACACACAACCACCATTACAGTCAATCCCAGTAACCTCAGTCGGTGATCTATGGACGGTGGATGTGATGGGACCGTTTCCACAGACGGTGAACAGTAACCAGTACCTGCTAGTGATGACGGAACATGCTACACGTTGGGCAGATGCCGTACCCATTGCAGACCAGCGGGCAAGAACAGTGACCGACGTGGTAATCCGGCATATTGTAGCGTGTCACGGAATACCGAAGATGATATTAACTGACCAGGGTCCCTGTTTTGAAAGTGACGAGTTTAGAGCCCGTCTAGAGCAGTTTGGCATCAAAAGAATACGAACTACACCTTATCTTTCTCAGACAAACGGGCTTCAGAGAGAAACAACCGGACGTTGAAGGAATGATTAGCATCTAAAGGAGGAAATTGGGAGAAAGAGTTACCATTGATTTTTCTGGCACATCGTTCCTCCACACAAGGAACAACCAAGAAGTCACCTTTCTTACTCATGTATGGCAGACAGCCACGACTTCCAATGCATAATAAGACCTGGCCACAACAACAGAAGTGGACGACAACAAGGCTAAGAAAAGAGAGGAGGGAGGCAATAAGGAACGTGGAAAAGAAACAAATATCAGACATAAAGAAGGCGGAACAACAGAGGAGAACGTTGAAACCTTTTGTAGTAGGGGATCTAGTAAAATGTAGAGAACGAAAAGGTAACATAGCAGGGGGAGCAGGGTCAGGAAAGCTGATCCCAAAGTGGGAAGGACCGTACGTTATCACGGAGAAACGGCTCGGTTTACACGATCCGGAGAGAAGACAAGCAGAAGCGCGTAAATGCTAGTCAACTGTAGAGATGGTTTCAAGATCATCATGGGTGGGAGTCACGAAAAGCACCAAAGAAGACAACGGTACGGCGATCAGAAAGACTACGACGACAACTTATTAAAAGGGGGGACGAGTGTGGTGTGTGCTACTTATATTGATATAAGCAGTATATGACGCGAGTTAAAAACGTAATGTCTGGCAGCAGAAGATGGGGGAAGATCAAGAAAAGAAGAGCGGGAACACAATGCAATTTGTAAGAAAACGCATGAACAATGAAATGTGAGACATTGAATTGATGATTGCAACAGCAACAGTCCGGTTTGATATGATGGATTGATAATTTGCAAATTAACGATTTATTATATGGTTTTTCTATTTTATCAAGTAACTCTGTAATTTTGTAATCACAAATGAAGCATAAATTCTGGACATTTACATTCATTACTTATAATAGCGTATTATTAATGAGTTCAACTAAGCGGTTCGTTAATAGATATGTTTCTATCTGATTTACTACCTCATCTATGAGGTTGAGATTAGTTTATCTGTGTTAAAGCCATACTATATATATGAGGACTAGTGATACTATTCGGTTGTCAGAATCGGCGTAAACGAGCTGGAGGTTTGAACCTGAAACTTATTGGCTGGAAATCCTTTTTAAAGCCTTTTGTTCTCGTGGAGTCAGTTGTTTGTTTCTCTGCTAAACGGGGTTGAGTTGTACTGTTTGGGCTTTTACGTGAAAGTCCGGATGGTGTCTGGTTCTCCTTAAAACCAATGTAAAATTACCCTGACCCACAAGGGTATACTATATGGCTGGAAATCGAATGCCTTAACCATTGAACCACAGCTGCACTAGATGATATATAAATATATAACCTCCTAGAATTTCCTAAGGGCATTAATTGACTAAATAAACTCTTTATTTATTTATTTCAGGCTACTTATTGAATACTTTACAGAAAAAAACTCATTGTACCAAGGTTTTTACACCATATTATATAGAAACATGAAAACACATACCTCATTACATGAAGTTAGAATAACAGGAGAGTTGGCTGTTTCATCCCGTGAATTATAACGTGTCATACGAACAATCAAAAACGTTGATAAAGAATTCATATCTGATTTAGTAAAACTTTCCATTTGATCAGTAGGATTAGTTAAAACAGTATTTATTGGTTTGCAACTCTCTGATTTGGACATAATTAATTCACTGGGAAATACATGTAATATTAATGTTTCGGCATTGAAATTTTTCTATAATAATAGTAATAACAATAATAATATTAGCAGATTAGTTGAAGAGATTATAGAGATTAATTAAATATGTAAGTGATATACATCACATATTGAAATTAACTAATAGATGGACCACTAGAAACCAAGGAGTTGTTTTCTCCTCTGGAGGTGCCTGAAAAGGAAATTGGATTAGAGGTGGTCTTACTGACCTGAGAGCGTGACCGCAGTGTTCAAGGGACAACTGCTTGAAATCGGTCACACACGACCTTTTTATGGGTAATTTTTGTGTTAGCTCCGTACTTGTTGAGACCTTACCGCCGGAGACGGATATCCGTGAGATAAGGCGAGGTGTGTATTTTTAGGGTCGACCTTTTCTAACCCTAACCCTCTTTGTGGGAAGGCAGCATCGCTGTCATGCTGGTTGTCTGAAGGAAACACCTTACTGCTGTCACACCACTGTACAGTCAGCAGTACGACTTCGCCTTCGGACCTTAGGTTATCTCCTAGAGTATGATGCCTTGGAATTGTGCACCTATGACACAATTATATAGTGTTCTCCAAGTATCGCCTGGGGCTGATTGGATAATAATTAGCCAATCAGCGTGCACCAACGCAGTCGTGCATTGAGCATGCTTTAATCCAATCTATGTTCCGCTAACATAAAGTGTCCTAAATATGACAACAAAGGAGCTGTTCGGTTCGCTCCATAATCTTCGATGGCTCTCTGATAAACTAATTCATAATTTTTTATAAAAATAAGTCGATGAACAACAAATATGAACGACATATTAATGAAAAGAAAACATCTTGGAAAATAACTCAGACAACAGTTCGAATCGGGCACATTCATAACTAACTAACAATCACTGGAACATTATGGTAATGTATACTATTACCCATTGAATTGGATATCACAGTATCTGCACTTTGATTTAGATAAGTGGACGGTATTATAAGCTTGAAATCATATGTATAAAAGGTATTCATTAAAAAGGTGTGTCACAATTTGTTTAATTACACAATCAACAAAGGGGCACCGAATAGATATGCACCACACAAGTCACTTGATTTGTATGTGGGCTGTGATACTGTTCGGGTGCCCAGACCGAAGCCAGTGGTTTTCTTACGGGGGCACACCCGGAGTCTTCGACCTAAAGTTACTGAAAAGAATATTTTTCATCCAGTCCATATATTTCATTTAAACATATAAACATTGTCACAAGGAGGCAACAAATATATATGTACCACAAAAAGTAGTTTCCATCAGATTTGCGTAGAGCGGGAGACCACCCGGGCACTCAAACAGAAGTACGTAGTTTTACTAAAAGGTCACTCTCCGAGCGTTTGATTTAGAAGTCTAATTTACAAGGCAGTGGAGCAACGTCAGGAAATGCAATCTCATGGCAGATGGTGGCCGATAATTGGTTCATATGACATTTGCTTTTTCAGGATACTGGAGAACATGTGCACCATTGGTATAGAGTCAGGATTTTCCAACTCCCGCCTAGGGGAGTTCGAAACCCAACCCGGATATTCGCTTTTTGTCCTCTCAATTCCGTAAACAACACCCCCGCCGCGAGAAGGCGGTGAGTAGGACTTCCCTGACAGTGATTGTTTGCACGTGGCCATGTGAGAGCATTTGGAGATGTAGAGTTAGCTCTCCCCCTCTCGGCCGTACCAGGGCATTTGGGGGACATGCATTCTTGTCTAGTCTGTGAATTATTTAATACTTCGTGAAAAATATTGGACCACTTCCCCATCCACTAACAGAAATTCAATTCAAATCATCCCTAATTTTCAATGTTAACGAGTTGTTAAAATAAATAAATAAGGTTAAGCATCTGCGTGGGAGACAGATAGGCCTTAAGTTCGAATCTCGCGGGGCGGGATCGTGGATGCGCACAATTGAGGAGTCCCACAATAAGACGAAACGGTCTTCCAGTACTTCCAGGTTTCACATGATGGTCTAGCTTCAATTGACTCATGATCTCAACTATTGAAATAAATAAATAAAATATAACATTTAATAGAAATCAAATAAAAACTTACATAATTTTCAATTTGACTAGAATATGGTAATTTATAATTTAATTGAATAATACATCCCAATGTATCAGAATTCAATGAACTATGCAATAAATGATTCTGTTGATCTTGTTTAATCTTCTCATCTAATACAGATTTATTATTAATTTGTTTAAATTTAGAAAATGTTAAAAATAGTCCAAGTCGATCATTGTTTTGCTCATTCTTATTATTAGTATGACTATTATTATCGTGATTACCATCTAAAGAGGCAACAAACAATGCAACGGGATATGATGTAGCAGTTGTTGTCACCTGACATGGGAACCATGCAATATATTTAAATGTTAAAGATGTATTCGATGATATATTGGAGAAGATTAATCGAGCCACTTCTGAAATCCCACCATTTGATGATATATTACCTGGTCCTTTAATATCAGTTGTAGTAAATTGATTGTTATATAATTCCGAATCAGTATTATTATTATTGGTAGCATGTTGTGAACAGCGAAATTGATAATTTGACAGTAAAGATGATGTGTAACCGGTGGTAAGTGGACCAACTGATGAAACATACCATAAAATTATTTCACTATAATTAGTAATTTTCTTATTGTCTTTATTAATTGAATTATATGGTGATGTTGTTGTTGTTATGGTGGATTCATTATTTGGTAATTTTTCCAATTTATGCTCATAATGTGATGTGCTCAAAGCGAGAGGTAATATTGGATGTGGTACGATAATGTTTGTATGAAATCGATGTCCACTTAAACGTGCACAACTAGATACACCGACAATCCATTGATAACTAATTAAGATGAATTTTGGAAGAAAAAAGAAAGATTATATATAATTCTTATCACTAAAACGTGGTTGAAAGAAAAACAGTTCAGAGATGAGAATATTTTTTGTGCAACATTACTTAATAAAGCTATACAGTAGTATTTGTAGGAGAAATACTCGTGGACTACTACCTAACTCATATTCTTCTATCAGTGAACTAAAAGATTTATTCTATTCTATAAACAGACTCTAAAGATGATACTTCATTATACTATTATTTATTTTAACACATAGATATTGGTACAAGGAGGCACCAAATACATATGGGCCACACAAATCTCATTTGATATATGTGAGGGCTGTGATACTGTTCGGGTACCCAAACCGGAGCAGGTGGCTTTCTTAGAGGGCCACACCCAGAGCCTTCGACCTGAAGGTCTGATCCACAAGGCAGTGGAGCATCGTAAGGAGATGCAGTCTCATGGTAGTCGATGACCAACGACTGGTTCATACGTCATTTGTTCCTTTAGGATACTGGAGCCCATGTGCACCATTGGTTTGGAATCAGGGTTTTCCAACTCCCCTAGGTGGACTCTCCGTGTCCACCAACCTGGTTATAGCGCCGGACATTCGCTTTTCGTCCTCTCAAGTTCGTAAACAACAGTAGTGCCACGAGAAGGCAGTGAGTTAGACGTCCCTGACAGAGGCTATATACGCGTGGTCATGTGAGAGCATTTCGAGGAGAGCGGACACTCCCCACTCTTGGCCCTACCAGGGCTTTTGGAGGCATTTCATTATACTACGTAAATGTAGTGAAGTAGTGTAATTTCATTGTTATTTTCTGCTTGATTATATTATGGCATAAATTAGATATTATGCAGGACTATAAAGGCTGGTATATTTTGACATGAGGATATTTTGTACACTGAGATATAACAGCTTGGACGTAAATTATATGATGTACGAATACCAGAACAAGCCCCATATATAGGTCGGAATAATTGTTCCAATGATAACTGTTTTTTGATGATTCAATATCGGCTCTGAATGAAAACTAGGTTATGTAATATAAATAGTATGGTATATCATACAAAAATATTTTTCCTAAGGTTATGCATCTCGGTAAATACAGAACAGGCTTTAACAACTAGTGTATGAGATGACATCATAGATATCAATCACTAATTCATGACTTTTGAAACACCAATATAAATATGTCCCCCCACATATTTGAGCCTGAGTCATTCAATCAGTTACAACCCGACTAGCTTATTCGTAGCGTTTCTAACTGTGACTATGATGAATTATTACATTTCAACGTTGATATGGCTTAACAAAATGATCAATGTTATGAAATAATAATCAAAATGTTATTTATTATAGTTTGTATTTCCTCCTTATTGGTATTTAGGATTGAAATTGATCAATTACGAATGATCATCAGGAATCATTAACTCAGAGTATGCATCGGAAAGCATATGGTTTAAGCATCAGCTTGAAAAATAAATACTAAAAATTCAGGTTACACAAAACCACCAAGTTCCATATGAGAAAAAAATTCGCATACATGATTCTATATTTATCAAAAAGTATGCCCCCAAATGCCCTGGTACGGCCGATGATGGGGAGAGTCAGCTCTCCCTCTCAAAATGCTGTCACATGACTACTCGTATACAGCCACTGCCAGGGAAGTCCTACTCACTGCTTTCTAGTGGCATTACTGTTGTTTACGAAATAAGGAGGACGAAAAGCGATTGTCTGGCGCTATAACCGGGTTAGTGGATATGGAGGATCTACCTAGAGGAGTTGGAAAATCCTGGTTCCAAACTAATGGTGCACATGGGCTCCAGTATCCTGAGGGAATAAATGGAGTATGAACCAATCATTGATCACCAGCTACCATGGGACTGTATCTCCTTACACTGCTCCAGTGCCTTGTGGATCAGACCTTTAGGTTAAAGGCTCGGGTTGTGGCTCCCTAAGAAAACCACCTGCTCTTAGCATACACATAAATCAAATAATTTATGTGGCGCATATCTATTTGGTGACTCCTTGCACCAATGTTTGTGTGTTTAAATAAATAAACTTACTGACTACTCTCTGATACATCGATACGCCAATAACGTAATGAACCATTAGTATGCATAGTGATCATAGCTACATGTGAGGAATTTTGAGTTCGTGCTTGAAAAGTTGTTGAATTCAAATGAATCTGGTAAAATGAAAAAGATAAAATAAATACAAAGAATGAAATCAACGATGAATAAGCAATTCATTTAGCAAAAAGATAATTTACAGAAGTATCATTTAATCGAAACGGAGAAAAAAGAAAACTTAATAAAAGACGAAAAAAGAATGAAGAAGTAAACTGAAGTCAGTCAGTCAGCTACAACGTGGGATCAGGCACACAGATACATCGGTTCAAGTTGTTATACCGCATTAGCACAGCAAGATGAACACCGGATTCATAGGAGTAGTTAAGTCAATGAGTATGCCTGAACACCGATTACCACGACGTGCAATGCTAACCGGTGTTGGAAATAGTTTGAAGAAAGTTAGGGGCGGCCAAACCAAAACGCGACATCAGTGTTTGAAGTCACTAACTTCTGGTGTGAGCCATGTTGGTAGATGCAGATTACTTGTTTGGGGTCCGCGTGACTATGGTAACCAATGGTTGGAGACTATGGGTGACATGGTTCGGAATCGATCACAATGGCATCGATGTATACACTCTCTGTCTTCCCTTAAACTATGAGATTAAAATCGCTTCATATCCTTCTTTCTACGAACTAATTCATTCTTCGTGTACAATATCCCAATATACAATCTTTATTTTATATATTACCACCTCTGAATTGACTACTTTTATGAATTCGGTGTCTATGTTGTTGTGTTAATGAGGTATGGCAACTTGGACCGATGCATATATGTGCCTGGTCCTACGTTGTAGCTGACTGACTGATTGCATATAAGGATATAGTACAGGAAGAAATGATTAATTCATAGGAAGAAAGATATGAAGCGATTTTAATCTCATAGTTCAAGGACAGACAGAGAGTGTTGTATACACCTACACCGTTGTGATCGATTCTGAACCATGTCACACAGAGTCTCCAACCATCGGTTACGATAGTCACACGGACTCTAACCAAGTAGTCTGCATCTACCAACATGGCTCACACCAGAAGTTAGTGATTTCAAGCATTGATGCCACGTTTTGGTTTGGCGGATTACTTGCAGTGAACTAATAAGAAACACAGTAAAACCTAACACAAATTAAGATATTGGAAATTGATAAACATGAGAACAGTAAAAAAACAATACACAAAGAAACTATGATATATTAATTACTCTCAAGATTTAATATCAAAGAGTAAATTAAACAAACAATCAACAGTAGGGAAATGTAGACGATTGGGATCCGAACTGCGACATGTTTGTTTTGAAAGCCAATGCACTGTCAATTGAGCTACTGAGTTTGGGTAGCTTCAACAAACTTTTTGAACGTGTATGAAGTTAGTATCACTATTATTATTGAGAATTTGAAATACCTATTGTCGATATTTGGGACTGAATTTCAATCAGTTTTTGTTGGGATATGTTCATCATGTGTAGGTTGCTCATGATACAGTTATTATATCAGAAGAGATCTTAGGATAGATGGATTATAGTTAACAGTAGTACCATCCAAGATTTTTAAATCAAATCCTCCGTGTCAAACAACGAGATAATTCCAAACCTTTACTACACTGATAAAGTACAATATATGCGATAATTGTAGCGTAACAGTAAAGTAAAGCTCCACCTGGAGCCCCTCTGGGACTACTGTAGGTCCCAAGCCCGGATCGACGAGGAAGGTTGGACATGGGATTAGCGACCCCATCCCGTAGAAAACTAACTCGTTAAAAAAACGCCAACCAGAAAAAATGATCCAAAGCATTTAAACTCTACCCTAGGAGTTAGAAGGTCTTCATTTAGAAGAGTTATAACACCTTATGGTGAAAGCCAATTTCCTTCGGAAGTCACGATACCCTGATGCCCCTTCTAACAACCAGAGCAACCATTAATTTAAGTATATGGAATGCTCATACAATGTGAGAGACTGAAAGAGTCTTCCAAATTGCTACAGTAATGAAGAGATACAACTTAGAGGTGCTTAGAAAGTAAAAGTAAAGTAAAAATAAAAGTCAAATTAACTTACTTGAGCCAAAGAAGATAAAATCGGTTTTAATACTGTCTGTTTCAATTGCTTCAATGTATTTTTCTGATTACTACTATCACTATTATTATTATTACTATTCATAAGTTTCATAGAAATTTTTGACCATTTTAATAAACATTGTCTAATTGTATATTGTAATAAGAATAAATGACAAAATATATTTAAATAATCTTGATAATTAATTGTTATTAAATACTTATTAGTGATTTCAGTAGTATCGGATAAATTTTGTAATTTTTGTTGATTCATTATATTTTCATTATGAAAATAATTCATAAAATTTTTAGAATTATCTGTTGTTAAATAAGTAAATAATTTTGATGTTAATGAATGAGCTGCATCGAATGGAATAACTTGATGTAAACGTGATCTTATACTACATGTAACTTGTGTTAAACGATTATTTATATTAGGTGTAATTATAAATGAAGATTCATATCCAAATTTATGATCACGATTAAATGATGATTCGTATGGAATAATTACTTTATGAGTTCGTATACCTTCTGGATTAGGAATAGATAAATCCAAACCATGTATATACCTAAATGGGATATTTTTTATGAGGAAAAAAAAGATCTTTTTAAAATGTTAGTCAATAATCATAATCAGTATAGAACATGATATAAATGTGCATTGGTTCAAGTTGTCACTGTATATATTCTCTACCAAATCCCTTGGTACGGCCGAGAGTGGGGAGATTCAGCTCGCCCTCTTGAAATGCTTTCACATGGCCACGCGTATATAGCCCTTGCCAGGGAAGTTCGACTCACTGCCTTCTTGCACCACGGGTATTGTTTACGAAATTGAGAGGATGAAAAGCGAAACTCTGACGCCTTAACCGGGTTGGTGGACATGGAGAGTCCACCTAGGGAAATTGGAAAACCCTCATAAATGAGAAGAATATAAAGAAATTCGGTCAACCCTGAACCATGTTATCTAACATCTACAACCAGTGACCAAGGTTAGAAAATGAATCCCTCATGTGGCTTCTTCGTCTAGGGTGCTGTATCAAGGCACAAAATTATCAACGAGTGTACATGCAACAATACACGCATCTTGTTGTGGGTTGGCCAAAGCCTTACATCATTTAGTGAATTATTTTATTGTCAACAGGGCATAACAGTTATCTGTTTTCGATTTATGAAGTAGCCCCATAATAACGATGCCGATCGTTCGGTCCTCATTGATACTAATGACGCATTGTTTGACGAGATAATTTGATACTCCTTCAAGTGGCACAATCTTTTTTTTTCAAACTCCACTACATCACGGTCAATCGTTGGTCACCAAAATAACACTACACATAATAAATTTTCTGAAATGAATGTTTTTTTAGTAATGAAGTTATATTCAGTTAAAACGACACGTAACTGTCAAATGAACAATATTTAAAAACCTATTAAAGAATGTTAGAAAATTAATTTAAACTAGACAACCTATGAATGTAAGCAACAATATATATATATCCAAAGACAAGAAGATTCGAGACATTAAGACATATAAAATACTAAAAATAATTATTTAAAAATCAGTTAATAGTACGATATTTTTAACCAGAGTTGGATAGTGGTTAGCGGTTGAATCCACAATGAGCGTTTTACTTCACTTGGGATTCATCAACCGGATGTACAAGCACTACAATGTTGATGTTCACCCTGGAAATTGATGCTAACCAACATCTAAATCTGGTTAAAAAATGCTTGCGACTAACAGCAATAACAAAGTATTTCGCTCAAGATATTCATGTGACGTAAACAGAGACTGATTAATTTTAGTATTTAACGATCATAACGAGAAAATCCAAACCCTTATAACTGGAGTATGTTATTTCTTCTCACAAAGAAAAGTGGAAAACAAAACGCAACTCACTTACCAAACAATAAGGCTTCCATCAAGAGGATGTATTGCAAATGCGACATCCGGGGCATGTTGTAATTCACTTAATAATCGAAAAACAGTCTGATCCATCAAAGCTATTTGATCTAACAATTCTGGAGTCATGAAATTATTATTACTGTTATTGATATTGGATGTATTATCAAGTGCTAAAATGCATAATAAATTTGCAAAAAGAATATAGTTAAAATTAATAAGTAAAGGATTTGATTTCACTTTGTCTGGCGCTCGGACGCCCGCTAGTCGTTACTTAATTCCCTCACCTTTGAGCTCTGAACGATAAAATGCAATTGAAGGAAAGAGGTTTCACTTCAAGGTTAGATAATGTACACAAAACAATGGTATTTATGGGTTTATGGATAAACTTTATATCTTGAAACTTTCGGAAAGTATGCTAAATTTAGTAACAACATTGTCACGCTCCCCGTTAGGATGTCGAGTCCATCGGCGCGTTGACCACCGTGGCAACGTCGGCCTGTCGAGCCATCTACATCCGATGTCCGCCCAGCAGCCGCACGCTTCACCACTCTTCTCCGTCGGCAGCAACCGTTACAGTCAACACCACCTTGTCAGAACACTCCACTCGACGTCGCCTTCCCGTACCAGACTGCCCCAACTAGTGCCTCCTCTGCTGGCCCCGAAACGGCGTTCGCAGAAATTCCCGTTCTCTGACTGCCGGTTACCAGCGGGAACACAAGTGGGTGACAACCGACTGTATTTTGATACAAAACTACAGAGTTCTTTCATCAAATGTGAAAACCATACGTTCAATACTTCAATATATACACGTCAGATTGCCAGTTCCGGTCATTTCTTGACTTTATAACACCAAGTGAATATTATCTTCATTATATGGTCGAAATCAACAGTTCTTTCCATTAACGGTAACAGTAGTATATCTTTTCTGATTTATATTTCTTCATGACTTTTGTTGTTTCGTGATTAGTTGTCATTAATTTTAGTTTGCTAATTTTTCCATGTTCCAAGGTCATGTTTTGTTGTCGTATGTACGGAGTTGTTCCCCTTTAGTCTTTTTTCTGCACTCCTATCATGTTCTTCGGTTCCATTATTTGTGAATTGTTGTTGATGAGTTACGTGTGTCAGTTGCCATATTATTAGCGAGTTCGTATTGGTTCTTCTTCATGTTAAGAGAATATATAGACCAATCGTTGTTAAAAATAATTGTAGGCCCAAATGAACCAATCTCATGACAGAACACAAATGTTCAATGCCTACTGGTTTTTCGTATATTTCTAAGCTGATTTGAAGTCATTATGAAGACAAACTTTGATATTTGTACTGGATTCATACAAACGCTTTTTTATTTATGAGTTGGTGATTTAGTAGACATGTAAAATCTACCAACTTAATAACAAGCCAGCTACAACGTAGGATCAGGCACACAGATACATCGGTCCAAGTTAACACACCTCATTAGCACAACAACATCAACACCAAATTCATAGTAGTTACTTCAATGATAGTAATATCTAAAAGAAAGATTGTTTATAAGGATAAAATACAGGAAGAACAAGTTATTTCGTAGAAAAAGAAAAGATATAAAGCAAATTTAATCTCACGGTTTAAGGGAAGACAAAGAGTGTATACACCAACGCCATTGTGATCGATTCCAAGCCATGTCACCCAGAGTCACCAACTATTGGTTACGATAGTCACGCGGACCCCCACCAAGTAGTCTCTATCAAAACGTCTGGCTCTAGACTCATAATTTCACTCTCAACTCTAAGTTTAATCGGGTCTTTATGTGATAAATTATTCATTTACGGCACCTCTACTGTAATTGACTACCACCTCAAGGTCATTAAAGGTCATTCTATAAAATACACTATCAATAACATCAACCCAAAACAGTAAATATAGCTCAAATAAATTAGTTACATGGAACTTGTTAACTTGAATATTGAGTTACACTTTATAACATTAATGATAGAAAACAAAAGTGAATATGACTAGACACATACCAATATGAGTTGGGATAGCCAAAATTCGTGATATTGTATCCTTCAAAAACGATTCCAATTGTGTACTCAAACGATATTCTTTATTATTGAACCAATGAACAACAAGTCGACCAACTTGTGAACTATCATAAAATTATAGCGTATTAAAATAGTATAAGTTGTGGATAAACAAGAAAAAAAAGGGAATGAAATAAAAGACTCCAAAGCTGACTTCTAAAGTAAAGCATGCCTACCGACCTGTGAAGCCATTTCAATCACTGACTATTTTGTTATTCTCTTCTTATATATATGACAATTTTCTTTTCATCCTACTACGGAGAATATGGGATCATTGTATGTTGGAAACCAGAGGTTCATATGTAACTATCATTTCTTATATATTTAAAATGAAGACAATAAAGCTAAGGCAAAAGAAATGTTGTCACAAGTTTTACACTCTAATTAGCTTCAAACTCCTGCTTTTTTAACCATTTGTATCCAAAGAAAAACAATTCGGCAGATATTTTTTCACAAGCGAATAATGTTAGCCATTGTAAGATGTAGACCTATGAATCGGACTGGTTAATATTTACTACTTACATGAATCTAAAACCATAATTATGTGATTGATTGATTTCCTTAATGAACATGAAATTTATTTATTTCGTTGAATTTAATCCAGTTAACTTTTGAATATTTTTCAATTAAAGTAGTAAATTCGAGTTGGTGAGACCGTAATTTACGGGCAACCTTTAGGTGGTAGTGTTGAAGTGACCTTGAGAAACCCAAGTCTGATTTAGTGAGATCTAGTATTAGAAATGAGCTTTCTTGAAATTAAAATTAGGATTCTCATCACAAAATGACATCAACTAGAATGCTAGGACGTTATTTGGCCCCCAAATGCCCTGATAAGGCCGAGGATGAGGAGAATCAGTTCTCCCTCTCGAAATGCTCTCACATAACCACTCGTATACACCCACTGTCCTCTCGCACCACGGGTGCTGTTTACGAAATTGAGAGGACGAAAAGCGAGTGCCCGGCGCTTTACCCGAGTTGGTGGACACGGAGATTTCACCTAGGGCAGTTGGAAATTCCTGATTCCAAACTAGTAGTGTACATGGGACCCAGGATCCTAAGGAAACATCTCCTAGCACTGCTCCACTGTCTTGTGGATCAGACCTTTAATTCGAAGGCTCTGGGAGTGGCCCCCTAAGAAAGCCACCTACTTCGGTTTGGGCACCCGGACAGTATCACAGCTCAAACAAAAATCAAGTGACTTGTATGGCGCATATGTATTCGTTGACCCTTTGTATCAATATTTATGTGTTCAAATAAATAAATAAAGCCATTTAGATGAATTTCGTGTAAAAACCCAAGAGGTTCTACCTTAAATCTGATTGCTTCGTCCATGAATTATAGTTCTTCTATCAAGTTAATCTGATTAGTTCACTAATCAACACTAAAACTACAACACAATTGATTTTAAATCACTACAGCTGATATATATAAAAATAATGATTAAAAACTTACTCATTTGGAGAAGAGAGATTACATAATTCCGGGAAAGAATCCAATGGTAAAGATGTGGTAAACACAAATTGTGGAAATGTATTTTGTGTATAGTTAAACTTTTTATCATCTATTTTTATTGTAGACGATGATAATTGTGATCCATAATCCACTTCAATGTTTGACAAAGGATCAGTCAACCTTGATTATATCATGTTTTAGTAATAAAAATGTACATATAAGTAACATTGGGAAAAATGAGACATAAATCATATTGTGTAATCTATAGTCACTTATTACGAATTCAGATCAAGTTTAGTTAGTTGGTCGGTTAGTTTTGAAGCTTAACTAAATTGTGCAATTGAGTTTATCATGGATTAATTTTGGCTGGTTGATTACAGAAAAACATAGACTACTAGATAAGTGTTTTGTGCTGGTTATAAGGCCTGTTTGAAAGTTTTTACCAAGATGCTGAACGAAGTCGTCCGTGTACACTATGATGATATGAAATCCTAAACTTGGACGAAACATTTATCTAGCTCTCTATGGTTCCTTGAGAACAATTCGTGATAAAAATCTACCCTAAAATTGAGATGAGTACTTTATGTTACGTATTCTGATGACTTTATTATATAAACTATGAGGAATACAATTCAATTTGAAATGATACTGCATTCAAGTCCTGGAATGAACATCAACTCCGGGATGCAATTACATCCAGCTGACAAGTTGCAAATAGGATGAAACGCGTATCTTGGATTCCACTACTATCCGTATTCCATTTATTCTGTGTAAGGAACATAATTAAAATTTGACGGCACAAACACAATTTGAACTAACAAATCGGAGCTTATTCCGACAACACAATAAAACCTCGAATATACACGTCCATAATTAAGTTAACTAAAAATTAGTGAGCGATTTGTGGAGATTGTTAAATTTTATAGTTGGCATCACAAACTAATCCTAGTTAGATAACCAATCAAAACTAAGAACTACTAGACAACTTTTTGTGTTCCCAGTAGAGCATATTCACAAACCCACACGGAAATGAGGCTGAGACCAATGTCCCCTGATATTCCTGGTTTTCAATAGCTGTCTAAGGTTAGCTCGTGATGAAAAATACAAAATAATCAAGAAATTGATTGTTTTAAAATAACAACGGGATAAAAGAAAATCACGAAACAGCTCATTGTAGACAGATAAAACCTAGAAATATATTTTCAGATTCACCAAAGAATTTTATAGCGCTGTGGTGACATGGTGTGACAAGTTGAACCGGTGGACATGTGTGCCAGGTCTTAAGTTGCTTGTACATAGTGAATTTCAAATATCCTAAGAGCATTCATTCATCATACCTTATAAATTTCTTTCAAATTCCTGGGTTTTAGTAAATAAACTCTAAAGTTTACAGTTGATTGATCACTGGGTACTGACTAATATCATGTATGACACATGTTTCTCAATGGTTTGGATGACTCAGTGGTGACGTCTCTGGATATGTAACTGGATGATACGGGATCAAAACCTTCAAAGCACATCAGTTCCCTCAGCATTACAGGTACATCATACTGACGAATGTTAAGCAGCACGAAATCTATGTCTAGGGTTTCCTGTCGATTAACCACCTTACAAAATCTATATAGAACTGACTATTTATTTAGAGTAACCATGTGTTTGAGAAATAACAATAACTTACCATAAATCTAGAAAATGTTTTAAAATTGGATGTGTTAAAAAACAATTAGGTAGTTCTAAAGTGAGATATTGCGTTGATGATTCATGCAACTGATTGACTGGATCACTTGTAATTTTCGTTTTGAATGGTATATCGGTCAGATGACCTAAAGGTAGGCGTACTTTCACTGTAGTAGATGATATCTAGGAGGGTATTGAGCAACAAAATTTCTATGTTCAAAATGGAGGGTTACAAATAATGAATATTAGTAAACTAGACTATCATTTATTGGAATTCAAATATTTGGTCTCATTTGGATAACATGCTACTTAGGATGATGACAAATATCCGGTGATTTTATAACTAGTCTCAGAGGAATTGGAAGACGATGACTAGTTACATTTGAATGCCAGTGAATGAAACCAGAAGACATCAGAAATTTCTTTTACAAGTTGTTAAATAAACTCTTGTATGATGTCGCAGTTCTGTGAATTTTATTCCGTCTGTTCTGCGAATGATATTTTATTGATTGAGACCTTAAACCGACTGATGTTAGACCATCATTGGAAACCTGGAAGCACTGGACGGCCGTTTCGTTCCATTGTGGGACTCCTCGGCAGTGCGCATCCACGATCCCGCTCAAGGGATTCAAACCTAGGGCCTTCAGTATCGCGCGCGAACGCTTAACCTACTTGACCACTGAGCCGGCTGGCACCAACGGTATTAATGTCTAACCTCAACCAATCCACGAAATTGTACGACCATCTTCTATTGTCTGAGGTAGATACCTGTCTCTACCAAAACGCGGAGTCCCACAATAGGACGAAACGGCCGTTCAGTGCTTTCAGATTTCCAATGGTGGTCTAACATCAGTCAGTCAGCTACAACGTAGGGCCAGGCACATCAATCAGTTCAGAATCTCAATCAATAACTTAATAATCTCCACAACCCTATTCTGATAATAATATTTTATTTCGAATTCACTCTTGTTATCGACCACAATAAATCGAATAGATTTTTATTAAATACTGAAAAGCCTGATGTATACAAAACTCTGGCAGTACTGTTTATTCATTAATGTTTGATTGATTGGCGATACTTGAATTTCAAAGACAATCTGTTAGATTTATCTTCATATAACTACCATAAGAGAACCTTTATTTTCCGCACATACATCTAACGCTATTCATTACTTATTTACGGAACAGTCCTGATCCTTTAACGATTATTATTGGTTCACTATATCTGCTTTCTAGCGGTTAACATATACTGTCTCAGTCTTGAGTGTTGTTAGAGGTATGAGGGCGGCTTTCACTTCACCGTTGCTCACACAGTGGAAGGGCTCTTAGAGAGTTACCTGAAAAGGAGATTGGGTTAAAATTGGTCTTAGTGACCAGAGCGAGTGACCGCAGTGCCCAAGGGACAACCGCTTCAAGCCGGTCACACACGACCTTTTTGTGTTAGCACTGTAATTGTTGGGACCTTATTTCCAGAGACGGAAATCCGGGGGATAAGGTGTGCATTTTTAGGGTCGACATTTTCTAATCCCACACCTCCGTGTGGGAAGACAGCATCACTGCCGATGCATGTTTTGTGAAGGAAACACCTTGCTGCCGTCACACCACTGTACAGTCAGCAGTACGACTTCGCTCTCAGACCTTAAGTTCGATACTTTTAGTCTTACCCCTCTTCAACCAACCTGTCTAGCATGGTAGAACCATGAGAAACAGTTGTTTCAGCCATTATAGTCCGATTGGTTCATCGAGATAGGCAAGCTCAACTATCATGTCAATGTAGCAGCAACAGTCAGGACATATACTGACTGATTTCAATTAGAATACGATAAAATGTTCAGATAACATTGAACATCTATTTTGTCTCAATTCGAATGAATGTCATAAAGGTGTACTCTATTTGTGAAGAATTTTTTTCTATTTTCTGAATTAATTAGTCTCAACACATTAAATCTCTCAACTTTTATAAAAACTAGAAAATTTGTACTAAATGAGAATACTGATAGAATTAGCAGAATATTTACAAAACATCAATCAAGTATATTTAACTCTACAATCATAATGAATAAACAAATTGTAATCACAATAGTTGAGATCATGAGTCAATTGAAACTAGACCACCATGGAAAACCTGGAAGCACTGGACGGCTATTTCATCCTAGTATGGGATTCCTCAGTAGTGCGCAACCATGACCCCGCCCCGCGAGAGTCAAACACAGGACCTATCAGTCTCATGGAGTGGGGTCGTGGGTGCGCACTACTGAGGAGTCCCATACTAGGATGAAACAGCCGTCCAGTGCTTCCAGGTTATCCATGGTGGTCTAGCTTCAATTGACTCATGAATTCAACTATTAAATTATCACATAACATTAATATAAAGACATGAAATTATCAAAACAAATGGTAGATTAGAAAAGTGACAGTAGAAAAGATTCGGCATAAATAAAATGATTTTAAAAGAAGTAATGAATGGATTAAAACTGTAACCATAAAAAAATTACATACAATGTATATATGTAAGTAAAAACTGCTTACTGGAATTTCTGGGTCATTCTTAGAAATTGATTTAGACAGTAAAGAATTGATACTTTTGTGCGTGCTTGATAAATTGGGATGACTTGTTGAAACTTCAATCCATACACGACATAAATTATCTTCACTCGCGGTTAATAATACATTTGCTATCCAACCACTGAGAAAAACAAAACAGAATTGTATACCTTGGGAACAGAACACACATATACGTACTTACTAACGCCTATTACCCCTCGTGGAGGAGCATAGGCTGCTAACCAGCATTCTTCATAGAACACGTAGTCTTCTGTAAAATTGTTCAGTAGACAAGATGAATTTTTAAGTCGATAGACGCTCAAAGTCGTAATTAATTTAGTTAGAAAAAGTAAACTGGTCTGTATTAATGAAAAACTGAATTTGGCGACTTATTTCAAATTTTCAAAAAAATGAAATTCAACAAACGACAACGTATGCTGAACATCTTTTAGACGTACGTTTAGGGGGGTTAAGAGATATTTAACTGTGTCAGCTGCTTTTTTCTATAGAACTGTATCTTCAGGGCACTAGACTAGGTAGAAGATAACTAGCTAGATGGGAGGTAGATTTTAGAAGTGTTTGAGCTAAACAAACTTGACTACATATTGATACTTTTTTAAAAAAATTGGAAGACAAATCACTTCAGTGAATATTTTAGGTAAGTACAGTTCGTTGAAATCACCTTATTAATCACATAACTGTGACATTACAGAAATTTTTTATAGCTAGAATATATACTTTACCATAATCTTCAATCGACAAAATCCAATGCTACCTTCAGGTCAACAAAATTGGCCAATGTATAGCAACGGTGAATATACTTGTAATCCAGAACCCGATGTAAATTTAAGATCTGGCTGATACAAATTTATCCGCTTTCTTAATATTTGATCATCAAAATCGTGTTTTTGAGTTTCAATTAGGTACTTAGTAGTTGTCAACGAAATGATTTTAAAGTGTAAGTTAGTCACTAATTTCACTGCGGTTATCGTGAGATTTCTGCTTTTTTCACGAATTTGAATTTCTAACTGAAGTTAGTTTGGCGAGAATAATTCTGGTATCAAGATTTAAGCTAGTATCTCAGTTTAGTTATTTATTCCTTAATGACTTTAAAAAACAGACTGTTAAATGGTGGTTCTTTATTTTGAAATAACTACCAAGTCGTAAGCAATGTTTAAACTATGATACAGTTAGATAAAACCAGCTTTAACTGACCAATTAAATTAGCTTACCTAGGGAGATATCTGCTGGTATGGCGCCAGCTAAACGAACAAACATTACAAGGATGCGGTAAGAAGATAGATTCCCAATTTTCAGTCATTCGAAACTGTTCATCATATCTGTGTTTTGATGGAATCAAATCAGAGAAAGGATCACGGAACCATATATGCATTTCAGTATCAGACTGGTGATCGTTATGTTGACTTCTTTTATCATGATATTTAGTAATGGTGGCGAAGTATGAACCATCTGGACTGAAATCAACCTGCAGAGGAGTACCTGTATGAAAAGAAATTACGTACACATGATTGATACAATGGATTAAACTACACTTCTTTCAGTTAAATAGTAATACAAGGTCAATGGCAACTAAGCAAGTCACAGTACGACAATATCAGTAAGATCGTTTTTTGTAGAGAAGCAAAAAAGTTACACTAGATATTCAGATGAGGGAAGATGAAATAAATCCAGTTGGCTGGGACTCGTGTTATTGTTTTATGGATAAGTGAGACAAAACATTCCAACTATTAGTTCGAAAATATAGAAGAATAAATATCATTAGGATTCCCTAAATAATGGTAAGAAGTTAGTTCAGCAAAAAATAATCACTTCCAATAATAATTGGTGAATCGATATATTTGGTTCCTTAAAAGATTGTTAGTAACGGATTAAAGAGAGATAACTTTGATTAAAACAGCTACATTCTTATAGTTAAGTACGTTTGTCTATATGACGTTGCAAGTGACTTAATGAACTATAGTCTCATTCATAGCATTGTAAGTCTTTCATAGTATAAATTACCTTATATGATAAATATTGCAAGGTGATTATCGGTTAATTTGTAATTGTGATGTTGTTTAGCTTGATATTTAGGCGGATATAATGGTTACATTACAAATCGGTAGAATAGAAAATAAATAATATGCACACGGATGTAAATGGAGCCAAATATATCAACGAACATTCGTCAATTTTAAAGTCAAAGTTTCAGTCCTTAGTCGGTAAGACCATTATGTCTAAAGAAATTCTTTTTCATTAAAGTTGAGAAAGCATACTTAAACTTACAGTAAAAAATTAGACTAGTACAAACATTTGTCATGTATTTTGATTAAAGTGATAGGATTACTACTATTATTATTGAAAAATAAACTGTTTAAACATACAAGTCAAATCTGAGTATGAATATTGGTAAAATAAAAATCATCACGCAAGTTTTTTTGCGATCATGAAAAACGACAAATAGAATAATAGAAAAAAGACGATACCGTTTAGTCGATGACACCATACAACTTCCCATTTACTCGGTACTTCTGTTGACAGAGATTTCTTAGGAACAGGATCAGAGTCAAGACCATATTCTGAATCTGTTGAGTTAGCTCCGATATGAAAACGAAGAGTTGATTCAGTGATATTGCCTGTAACACCTGATCGCCACATAAATAAGCTTCCATCATTAAGGCCTGCTAATAAGCCACTATTTGGAAATTGAAAACAGGGTCTATGAGACCAGGAAAGACATAAAACTTCCGCTTTTGATGGTAATGATAAATGATCGGAGAACGACCAAAATAGTTTTAACGGGTTTGTAAGCATATTTCCTGTCGTTCCCTATAGGGAAAAATCATTGCATGATACATAGAAACATTGTACAGTAATCCAACAAACTTCTACTAAATATAAATATCAAAGAAAACTCACATATGAACAGAAACGTGCAAAGATTAAATTCAATTTTAGGTTAAATGTAAACCACAGGTACACAAACCTCTTAATGTTTGGCCCTGAAAGCAATCATAGTACATTAAAACCTAGAAAAAATGAGTAGTACAGAAGTAAACCACTGTCCGGAGTCGGGAAAGATATGCAGCATACGAGCAAACGGAGCATATTTAGTCAACCAGTATGTATTGATATCATTTTCTCTTGAAAGTAATCTTAGACATAACTCAGTAAAAAAAATCTTGAGGAAAATTATAAGGTTTTAAGTTCACAATTATACGCATATGTTGGGGAGAGACTACTAGTCATTAGGGGCAAAAAGTGTTAAGACACCAGGACCTAGATAGACATCTAATGAAGACATGAGAATATTTACTTGTCTTAGGTCTGCCTTTTTTAACCTATTCACGAGTATGAGCCACATTACATGTGAGGGCTAATGGTAGTACCTGGTTCTCTAGACCGAAGTAAGTGGACTAAATATGCATACGGAAAACCTTATTGCAGGAGGTTTAATGGCTAAAGTTCTAAAGTGTTAACAGATGGATATGTTCGAATACGTGTATATATTTTGGTTTGGACAGCCGTAATTTTAAATAAACACCAAAGAAGACATGGTAGTTGGAGTAATAACAATAAAAACTATAAGAAATATGTTTGAAATATAATGGACGAAGTATGGAGGTGGAAATAACATAGTAATGCTAAGTTCAATGTCTAGAGGAAGATAGATAATCATTCAATCAGCCTCATTGTGACGAGTTCTAAATTTTCCATCTAGGGCTCTTAATTATAATTTCTGAGTAGTTCACGGGCAACAATTAAGAATTCTGTAGCTTTCAGAGTGGCTTATTGTAACAATCAGTAAATAAAGAACGGTAACTACCTCACAACGAGGTGACTGGAACGATGAGTAGTCCAATTCCCATAGTTCAGTCTGGTTGTGTAGTGCCTACTTCAGACAGTAAACCGTCCTTCCAACAAGCGAAAGATGCATGTGAAGTTAGTCTTGCATGCACTATTTTACAGATGCTCAAATAAAGTCTGAAGATGGGCGATCCGACAAAGAATGATGGTGACTAATAATTTTATTATAGTAACAGTAAACGTGGCAACGATTATATAATTTATAAATAAAGCTTATGGACCCTTAAAATGTACCATATGATACAATAAAAACAAATAAACGATACTTTCTAGGCTTTGCTAAATATATTCATGTAAATACAAAGCCCTTTACATACCTGAGGTACGTAAATAAATATTCCATCAGCGTTAGCAATGGCAATCTACGAAAAAGATATCTATTAGATAATATCAAACCCTTCCATAATGATGATTAAAAGCAACAGCTGTTACAACGGAGTTTCCTAACTCACACCCAGAAATCACCTGACTGCGACAAAACGACTCGTTCAATATAACTACATCGCACCCACTGGCATACACCTTGAGGAAAAAATCAAGTTTTTAAAAAGAAACCAACGACGTAGTTAGATCCCTGAATCTTTGCTTGTGCGATATGTGAATAACCACCATTGCATGAACCAGTTATTACTTGATGAACCCTCATATGTAGAAAATACGACCTAGAGATTAAAGTACGTGCGCTTCGAACATTATACGCAATTTGCAACTTTCAATTTTTCAAATAAATATGGATGAAACAAAAAATACTAGTTCTTCCATTAGTTATTTGCCTAATAAAAATAACAATTCGGAGAGATACCTTGTTAAGTTATATTTGTAACTTGTCTACAAGTATGTAAAGAACTACAATTAAGTTGTATTAATTCTATATATTTCATTAAATCATTTGCGTGCTGGTCCTGCAGTGTGAGATACTTGTAAGTAGAAAGGGACTTTTAACCTTCAAATGATATGAATTGAAGAAGATTTAGTTACTGTTAAATGAGTCAAAAATTATTAAAAAGCGTTCATTGTACTCACCGGCGCTTCCGAAATGAATGTCGAGTACAGTGGCAGTATGTCACTTTGTGTGTTCGTAAATATTTAAATTTTGCTAACCAGCACCTCATAGACGATCAAGTATTTTTACGCTTGTAGTGTTTTAGTGATTGAGGATTTGTTGTCTTTTCAGTTATGCCCTCAATAGCGATAACAAAGATACGATATCTGTTACTATTGCTGCTGATGAGGTGACGCAGGATGATGAAATACCAAGAATACTCACTGAAAACCTGGCTATAGATAAAAACTACTGGGTAAATCTGCCCGCAATAATTAAGTATTCAGAAACCCAGTAGCAGGAGCGTCAAGATCTTAAATGCAACTGAATGCCCCAAAAAATTACAGAATTTTATTTTTCCTTTCAAAATAAAGGAATCGAGTAACTTATAATCTTCGACTATTGAATTTTACACATCATTAAAAGGATGCCACAGATGCTCAGGGTTTAACAATGATTTTGTCTGCAACACCTGGATAATCAAAGGGTACCATCTCAGTCAGACCAGAATTCAGAGATGAACGAGTTCGAAGATATATGTGGAAAGCTGTTAATATATTGAGAACCGTTTTATCTAAGTTGGATGGCAGTCGCAAAGAGTGTGTGGCATGGCATAGCAACTCACGATCAGATGCAGAAGCATAACCAAGAGTCTTCAGCTAGGGTGTGTCAATTAAGACTATTAAGCCTAGCACCAGTGTCGAAACTTACAGGAGTATTATTTGTATGTGAAAATTACATTTGAAATAACCTCAGCGATTGAAATTTAAGTAATTCCAGCGTTTCATCCAGACAAGTTAGCTAGGCGAAACGCTGGAATTACGTAAATTCCAATCGCTGAGATTATTTGAAATGTAATTTTCACATATAATGATGAAGATGGCACAGGTATTCAGCGTTTGACAACGCTTCTACCAGCAACACCTTCTAATATGATTTGTACCCACCGAGAGAAATCAAAAGACAGAGTCGAGGAAATCGGAAGAGTGTATTTGGCGATAACCAAAATATCGGAATTCTCTGATCTAATCTGGCTAGCGATTGCGGTTGATGTTGAGCACGGCGTTACCACACGTGATCTGGTGCGGATGCATTCTGTGCCAGTAGCTACTTACCCTACCATCGTGATGAA
The DNA here is from genome assembly GCF_000699445.3 of Schistosoma haematobium. Classification (NCBI taxonomy): domain Eukaryota; kingdom Metazoa; phylum Platyhelminthes; class Trematoda; order Strigeidida; family Schistosomatidae; genus Schistosoma; species Schistosoma haematobium. The sequence continues at coordinate 3,744,369 of NC_067202.1, forward strand.
AAGTCACTTCCTTCTAGATTTTGTTAAAAGATTAGTGTTTTCATACTTGCAAGAAATTTCGCCCAAAAAGCGAAGTAACCAGTGTGTAAAAGTTGTTGGAGAGAACACAACCCCACATTTTAGAAATGTGGGTCCATCTTGATGAAGTTTTTAGTATTTGGAACGCAGATCTTGTCAGACTTAAATCTCATAATCGGTTGACTTACATTGTTACCACTCCATTTATTGACTCTACCTGCCGGCTCAACCCAACCGAGTGGCCAGGTTATCTTGTTTCTGTGACACAGAAGCGATAATTTCTTGCAATAAAGATGTTTATATTTATATACATATATATTTATGAAAAAAATTATGTACACCCATCTGCTCATGCACCAATTTCACGATACGGAAAAGCTATAGAGTCATAGAAAAGTGCAAAACACATTGACATTCCATGCTATTGTCTCATGCTTAATTTGAATGAATATTTTGGCTGCTGGAATACGACATCACTGCTCGCGTTGTCCACCAATAACTAGTAAACCCCCGTTTTCATTGGCAATTTATAACATCTAGCCACTTCTAAGAACAGCGACTTCATCTTTCATTGCTGGCAGAAGCCACGATATCCTGGTATGCTACCTTCAAGAAATCGAGGCTGAAAAATCATGTGTTAGGTCTAACTGCCTCGTTCAGCTACTCTGTATTATTGCTTTTACTCCACTGTCTACAAACTCAATCGCTTCCAATCACAAAACATAAGGAAACGTTATTGGTATCACACGAAATCTCCTGCTGAAACACTGAAAGCTAGAACTTCTTGTGATAGACCCGAGAACAAAACAGGCGAAGCACCTCGTCTAATAATATATATTACTGGTCATGCAACTTTGACAACAAGATTGATTATCTGATTAGGAATCATGTACAACTGCCCAACAAAAATTCTATTTATTGTAATACTGACAAGAAAAGAAAAAATTAAGAACAAAGGAGACACAAAACAGATCTTTCAGAACTACTGCCTTCTACATGAGAAGAACTCAACAACGCTAAATGTATCGCGTGCTTGTCCTCAGTTAGAACTTGATATTCATCGTTAGAATGACATTTTTGTATTTAAGACGCTTCAATCCTTATGGTTCATGCTAAGTCGCCTATGCCTGTGTTTCTGAAATTTGTTTTGACTGTAGTAAAAATACGTTAACAAAATCAACGAAAGCGAACACACAATGCTGTATTTGCATCGAGAGAAGCTATAACCAGAACCACCAGTTGAGCTCATAAAGGAATGTTCGAAGGCGAGACTGACGGAGTCATTACTGGAATATAGCTCACCGCCAAATCACTTACAAAATCACAAACTCCGTTACACTGTAGCTACTGACAAAATGACCGACCTTCTTCGAACCAAAACCTGTTTACAGCCCCGCCAACCTCTGCCTCCATATGGGAACAATGTGAAAAGCCGCAAACAGCTGAGTCTCAACAGATATGTAGGCTAACTAAGGAAGAAAGTAGGAGATATCTGAAACATGAGTTTCCAACTCATACTGAAGATCATAATGATGGTTGAAAACTTCCAGTTCCCTGTTACCACAGACGACAAAGTGATTGTCCAGTGTACGACAGTATTCGGAAGTGACATAAAATACAAACAGAAGGGGGAGTGGAGATAAACTTTAGCAACCATTGTGTGAAGCATTCGATTGGGCTAATATATTGTCCTCTCACAGGTAATAATACACAAAAGTAAGAAACTATCCAGTCAATTTAACGTTGTTGGTTCTTAGTTTAAAGTTTTTTTTATCGCTAACTCGTTCGTATTACTTCGTACTGCTGATGGACGCAAGTACTTTCGCGATTAATTTGCCCTGTGTAGGAATAACAAAAAGTTGCAACACAAAGTGTTGTTCGACAAGTTCTTCTTCAAAGAAGCTTATTCTCCATTTGAAAACAAAAGGGCAAATCAAAAAGACAAAGTGTATATTAACGGATGAAAAGATATATGTATATGTGTCATTTTGCGTGAATATAAAAGATGTATTGAACTGAAGTTAAAGTACCTCCCAAAAGTGTTACAGAGTAATCAGACAAACATGCATAAAAATCCATAAATGTTTGTATACACTGGCAAAAGTTCACAGTATTCATAAGAATGAGTACAAAATAATCAACGAAATCTAAATGATAAATCACACAGCTGAGTGCTTGGCTCATATCTTGTTTTTACACTGCTCAAAAATGTGTGTAAAAAGTGATGAGACACAGGTGGGATGATCAATGTATCCAAGAACAATAACAACTATTCTACGGTCACTACTATCTCACCAAATGTATGAACAGGCGCTCATATATGGGGTATTTAACACTTCATTCCCAAATCACATTAAAAAAGTGATATATTTAGTGGCCGGTTCCTCAAGAGGCTCATGGATGCTATCAAAAGTTTAGGCTCCACTGAACATGTGATTGATGCAATGAAATGAGTGGAAGATGGATAGTTTTGTTGATTAAACAACCCAAAACTACGCGATCAGCTTCCAGTTGAAGAAGTTCATGTACTGACACAGATGGACAGTGGTGATCATGGCACAGTGCTACTATAGGTAATAAAAATGCTGAGTAACGGTCGACTGAGGAAAAACAATTACAAAGACGACAAGATTCTTGGTCTAAAACGGTTTAAGGAAAGGAAGGTCCTGGGATAGGATGACTAGACAACATTCTGTGACGGGAAGATACTGGTTCATGTATTATTTCTACATTTTCCATACCCTCCTCACAGCAAAAGCTGCGAGGATGGGTAATTCTGATATATTTTTATTCTGGATAAAAAATTACTTGAAGAACTGAATGTTCTGGATTAATTTAAGCAGAGTGTATGTTAACAGTAGGTATTCAACATCAGAAGTTGACGATGTATTTTTCAAGCCTACTACTCCCTTTGATTCTTATCAACGATCTTCTAAGTATAATGATCTCAGCCGCTCCAGTCTGGATTGATAACGTGAATATATATGGAGATTCGTAAGAAGCGAAGAGGATTTGCTAATGCCCACAAGGACATCACGAAATAGGGAAATGCTTGGTGGAACATTTCATATCATGTTAATTTTGCCCATGGAGCACCAACAACTTTATTCCCATGAGGAAATCCCCTCAGAGTTGTCTCCACAGAGCGTTGTAAAAGGTTATTAACCACGGAGAACTTAGAAACCAGCTCAAACTTCATTGAAGATGAAGCAAAAGCAAACGCACCTGTTATCTATGTACAAAAATAGTTTGTTGCTTATGCCTCAGAGTCATCCACAAAACCCTTTAGAGCATGCACACTGTCTCACTTCGACGTTCATCGTTCTCTTTCCGTTACACACATCATCGCGCTCCATGACGCAAACCTTTAGTTGCCCTATATCTAACTCCAGTTAAGTCATATGTTGATTGTTATCGGATTATTTATGCCGCCGACCCTCGTATATGATAACTAACTGAATTCGCGTTAAAGAATGACGGAATAAAATAAGCCAATAACAAGAGTGAATTTTGAAAATCTATATTTCATACACTTGTAGCGGTAAATAAATCCCCAAAATAAATAGCCCTATAGGTTTTCGACATTGGATGCTGACCATATGTTTTAGTGGACTCATCTAGCTGAAGACGATCGGTCAGGCATCCGCACCAGATCACGTGTGGTAACGCCGTGCTCAACATCAACCGCAATCGCTAACCAGATTAGATCAGAGAATTCCGATATTTTGGTTATCGCCAAATACACTCTTCCGATTTCCTCGACTCTGTCTTTTGATTTCTCTCGGTGGGTACAAATCATATTAGAAGGTGTTGCTGGTAGAAGCGTTGTCAAACACTGAATACTTGTGTCATCTTCACACTCATTTATCCGAACGGACAATCAAAGAAACGAAGTGAAGAAGGCGAAGCAAAACCAAAAGAAGTGACAAGCTGCATAGATAATAGGTTGAGCCAACTCGATTCAATCAAGTGTTACTCGATATTTAGATTAAGAGATAAACCAATTACATATACGCAATGAATAGGGAAAGCAGTTAACACAAGATTATATAAAAGGTCAGTTAGTAAGCAAATAAGGGACAAGGCTAAAGTGTGGCTTGAAAAGAATGAACAAACTGATCTGTTCAGACGCTAGAAATCGTCTTAGCATAGTACTAGCCACTACAAACCGAGGTATGATTTCATTTTCTCACGTTCAGTCACCTATAAGCACTGTCTACCCAGCAACGCCATATTAAAGACTATCATATTTTTACACGAAGATATTTAAAACTGTTTGAATCCAACTTTTTGCTCAATATACATGTTGCCCATATGGAGTTTTTTAAATAACCTACCTAGTATTACTCTCAAGGTTCCTGCTACATTCGAAAATTTGCTAAGTCGTCTTATGTCTTATGTCTGAAGGGTCGTCTATCTTGTCCTCTGGACCTAAAAGACAATACGGGACTCTAGAATCTACGAATGCTCCACAAAATCCTCATATAATCTATAATATCAAACCTGGAGATACTCTTGTGTCAATCGCAGTACAATTTGGAACAACAGTAAGAAATGTATTTCGCTTACTTATGTTCTAAGGTACAAAGATTGCGATGGATTAATCGTTTGTGGGGATCAGACATCTCTAACATGGCTACATTAAAAGTCCCTGTCAAGTGTGAGCCTAGGCGGTTTGTACACCACAATTCAATTGAGTTGTCTACAGTCAAAAAGAAATCTGAGCCTGGTGATGAAGACGCTCCACAAATAGCTTCTGCTAGCATTTATTTTAAAGAATTGTCAGAAAGGGTTGAAAAGGCTAAGGAAGCAGCCTCCCGTTGCTTAGAAAAGAGCAGGTACAGTTAAAGGATTTACTTTTAACTTGTGCTTTATCAGCACTTATTATACATTTATACGAGGTACAATGCCTGTCTTACTATTTACTTAAGTATCTTCTCACCTACATACCACCCTTGAACCTTTTTAGGAGGTAGGGGAGTGTTAAATCTTTAACATGCCTTCAGTTCTTCGTCAATAAATATCTATTTGAAGTAGCTCCTACTAAATTCCCAAATTTCTACTAGCAGTTCATTCCATATTAACTTTTGTTTAATCATATATTCGAAACAAAATGTCATTACCTTGCATGTTATTTAATTCTAGTTTTCAGATCGTACTGCACATATTTACATGGGCATTCACATACATTGAACAAAACCTTCGACTCTACTCACAGATTCAGGATTAGTTGCTTTTGAATTGAAAAACCAAATAGTACCATTAACATTTTAGCTATTTTTGTCGAGATTTATGCTCAGAGTGGGTGATTCTCCAAGATTCATAGAGTATATTATGCATCTGTTGGCTAAAACTAAACAAGTTATTGCTTTTTTAAATCTTGATTATAGACTACCTGAAATCATAGCTGACTGTGATCCCAGTAAACGCGATTGTTTTCCCGTTCCCAGTTTGTCGGTATCTGATGAAACAGTGGTCATGGTAACAGCACCTTCAACTTCCAAACTTAACTCGATTACTGATTCTCGAAAAAGATTTTGTTCAATTCCTACAAACAGCATTCACGATCCATGCTGATTCGTATGTTAGAGTAGATGATCTCGTGTAAAAGTCCATTACATTTTTTATAATAGTGCAATAACCATGTTACTTTTGTCCGTCTGGACTGTGATAGTTCGTTCTTTATGTCCTTTTTGGTTCGTTTACTTACAATTTATTTCGTATTGTATATTTGTAGGGTCTTGATTTTTAGTATTCATTTTAATCTATTTTTAATCTTAAGATATTAAAGATTCTCCTAGTGTAAATCACACATGGTGTTATAACTTAATTTCTATCCCGTATTTCATTTCTCTTTAGTCTACATCCAACAACCTTTTTGAACGACCATTACCACAAACATCGTTTTACCAAAGATATCAAAAAGTATTCTGTATTTGCTAATCAAATATATATAAATGCGCATCTCTGTTTTTCAACTTATTTATCGAAAAGTTCTGGATGCAAATTAAATTTAAGTTATATATACATATATATATTTACTCAGTTATCTTTTATAAAATATTCGTTCAATATTCTTTTTTATTTGAGCGGTATCTCTGGTTAAGATGTTTAAGTTTCAGCCATCAGTTCGCAGATTTAAACCCTCATGCACTTGTTTTAGTTTGGGCAACTGGATAGCATCAGTAGTCTTCACACTTAGAGTATTATTAAGAGCCAAGTTCGATCATCTGTGCTTGGTATTGGATTGTAAAAATAAAAACTAAGTCGTTAAAGTACGAAAGCCTACCATTTTACTTGACTCTTGCCAAGTAAAGTAGTTTTATTTCCCTAACTACAAGATTTTTGATTCTTTTTTATCCCATTCCTACTCAGTAAACTACACTTGTCCTTTTCAAATTTGATTTGCAAAGATGGCCAATTAAACTGATTTACTGTCTCAGATAGTTCTTTGATAAAATTAGTGTTTGTCCGCATCTAGTTAATTTAGTTAAGAATGTTATGGAAGTGTGTAACTGTTCAATATCGAAGTACAAGAAACGCGTTGTCGTAATAGATTTACGTTCAACTAGTTACTAAAATATCAGAAGAACAAAAATTAAGAAATATGACCAACAAGGTAGACAGTCTATCTGAACAGTTGGCAACTTATGGGATTGAGAATTATGATGAAATTTACTGTCAGTTAAATGGGTGTTTGTGTAAATCGGTTTCATTATACACGTGATATAACATTAAATTAACATTTGTTTCATCAAACGTCCTTTTGTGTGAGATTTAAGATGCTACAATTAGGAAGACTGTATTTTTACATGGTGATGGAAATCTCAGTTTTCTACCGAGGGTTTTCGTGGGAGTAAATTAGAGAGTATGGTGTCCAGAGTAGTCTTTATGTTGAATAAAGTTTTCGTCTTTTTGTTGACTTTCACTGTTGATAGCGTCATATTCCATATTTAGATAGACAGTAGCTTTTTGGAAACATGAAATTCCCGGCTTTTAGTAATTTTCTGTTTAAAAGTTTCACTTAACCTGGTGCTTTAATTCATCTTTGCTGTTTCTCGCTATCATTTATGAAGTGCTGTAGGTTTGTTGTTTGCCTAATAATATTGTAGTGAACAAGAACATGAGTGGGAACAATCGAATGCATTTGACACGAAAATACAGAGCATCTCACTAAAATCTGAAAACCATATAGTAAATATTTAATTTGCAAAATATCAATCCATCGTTTCAAACTTGACTGTTCCTTTTGCAAATATCAGTCCATTGTATTAGATTTCATTGTTCATGCATTTTCATACCAACTGCGTTCCGTTCCCGTTCTTTCCTTATCGGTCTTCTACTGAAATACATTCTATGCCTGATCACCGTTATATACTACTTTTGTGGATAAACCTAACCCACACCACAATATGATCGAGTGAATTTTCAGGATAATTAAAACAAATTTTCACTGACAATTTGAGTAAACAAAACACTGAGCCCATAGAATCTTTGGGGAAAACAAATGATCTATGATTGGGAATAATTTGCACTTAGAAAAACACAATTTATATACGTTTTTAACTGGTCCAAGTTTATGACAGAAAGGCAATTTTTCCGCGGAAAAATAAATTCCACACCAAAATTACTCTGAATACACAGTAGTGTGAATAAAAATTTGTGTGAGGAACACCATCTTATCGCCCAAAAAGCTTAAAATGTTAATTTATGGTTCGTTTCATTTCCAATACGTAAGCTCTTACGCTTTTAGCCAAAATATCCAACAATATAACTGAACTTTTCTACCTCTTTGTACTTCGGTCGATCATCCACTTCTAATAATACTACCTGAACCATGGGTCTACATAAAAATTTCTTCACATGATGTTTAACGAAAACAAGACTGATGCTTAAGATTGAGATGTTACGGTTGGTCGTTAGCAAAAGCCTAAGGTAATTGGAATAGTTGGAGGAAATATTATTTGATAATTAGCTTTCTCATGACACTGCAGCAGTTTCGCAAGACACTCATATTGAAGTTACAGTGGATCTATTCCTGACATTTGTTTCCAGTAAATACTACATCAGATATGAATTTGTTGTGCTCATTTTACTGATCTATCACTGATGCATGGTTTCTATTCAATTTTAAATAAATTGAATATCGATCAAGCTGTTTACTGAGTAACCGTACACTTCATACTGGTACTATAAACTTGCTTAAAATGGTTGGTAAGATTTAAGCAACTTTAGGAACCATTGTGAGCCCATTCCTAAAGGTAGAACAATTGAATACCCACTTAGATCTAATGTTGATCAGTATTACTGTCAATTTCTTATATATTTAGTTACATATTCCATATGTTATGTCTAAAAATCAATTAAATACCAATAAACTTGTTAGGTATAACATATTTGTTGATTAGTTAACCTCGTTTTACTAACATTACAAATTATAACTTCAATTTCTCTTTCAATAACCTTTTCAACTTGATCTTTATGAATCATCAAGATTATATTTGAACTTTGCATTTGTAACCGATCTTAGAATTGACTTGATCTTTCAAAAATGATGTAGATTTAAAAATTTGACCTTTTTGTAGTCCATTGTAAGCTGAATATGAAAAAAGAGGTTTCCCGTTTTATTATCCTGTTGTTTGGTTATTAATCTATTCAACTGATGAAAATAAGGATTGTATCATTCAAATAAGGCTTTTATGCCTTTACATTATTTCAGTTTTGGTAATTTTTTAAAGAAAAGGTTTTTTCAACTCAACCGCATAGGTAGGTGTGATAAAGGAACAAATTATGAGGTGGCTGTAACTCATGGAACCATCTTATAAAGAACTATTGTTTACATCTTTATTGTATAATTATAAGAAATATGGATTACTTTATTTTTATATTCTCCTTATTGTAATCTTTCACTTGGTGCATAGACCATCGTTGTATGATTTACTTTTCTCAGGTTAATGTTAATTATTTACAAGCTTATCAGTTGGTTCCCTTTTATCTATGGTGTAGTAATGCACAATTCACTAATGTTTCACTACACCAAAATACCGATGACTTAAAGTTGAAGCCTTTCATACATTACGTTGACGATAACTTGATGTGTCAAAATCTCATGACAGTAATATCAAATTCATCTAAACAATATAGTCAAGTTATGTGTGTTAAATCTATATTGTTAATGAAATTTTAAAAAATGATGTTAGTAGGGAGTAATATTCTGTTTGATTGCTTGTGGTTAGAGGTAAAGCTGCTAAGCTAACTATATCAAAGGATTATTTGACCCTAAAACGCGTCGATAACTTCACTTATCTTGGAAGTCTGATCAGCCTTAATGGGTTGGTGTCTGACAGAATCTCAGCACGGATTCGAAGAGCTCTTTTGGCTTTTGTCAACTTACGTTACCTATGGCGAAGGTGAGATATCCGTCTATCAATTGAGGGACGAGTATACTGCGCGGCAGTTTGTTCTGTTTTAATTTACGGCTGCGAATCGTGGTCATTAAGAGTTGAAAATACTCGGAGGTTACTAGTATTTGACCACAGATGCATTAGAAATATTGCTAGCATCTGATGGGATCACCGGGTAAGTAATAGGTTAGACGCTAGGGTATTAGGAAATGATGGTAAATCAGTTGATGAGGTTGTGAATCTTCATCGACTGAGATGGTTGGGCCATGTGTTGCGTATGCTTGAACACAGATTACTACGACGCGCAATACTGACTGGTGTTGGGGATGGTTGGAAAAATGTTAGGGGTGGCCAAACCAGAACGTGGCCTCAGTGCTTGAAGTTACTAACTTCTAGTCTGAGCCATGTTGGTAGACGCAGATTACTTGGTTGGGGTCCACATGACTATCGTAACCAATGGTTGGAGGCTGTATGTGACATGGCTCAGAATCGGTCACAATGGCGTCGGTGTATACACTCTCTGTCTTCCCTTCAACTAAGAGATTAAAATTGCTTCACACCTTTCTTTGTACGAACTAATTCTTTCTTCCTGTACTATATCCTTATTTCAGTCTTTGTTTTATATATTACCACAGTTGAATTAACTACTTCTATGAATTCGGTGTTGATCTTGTTGTGCTAATGAGGTATGGCAACTTGGAACGATGTATCTGTGTGCCTAATCCTACGTTGTAACTGACTTACTTACTGAAATATAACTTGACTGAATTTAGCATAATTATAATTCACATTATATAATTAGGATTCAAATAGTTATTTATTCAGAGTACATCAACAGAAAGCTAGATGTGGCTAAAACAAGATATGGGATCAGTTCATAAATTCACTTACTATTTGACTAGGCCTTATTAACAGATACAGACTGATTGATTACGATCCGCTGTAGGGTTCATTACAGTGACCAATCGCTGAAGAATTTTGATGGCCATAACACACATTTCATTTTCCATTAGTTTCAGTATTTATCTATATATATATATATCCCTTCTTATTATTTCTGCTTATAACATATTCTTCGAATTTTCTTCTTTCTCCTTATCAATCTTATTTTCATTAGTTTGACTCGTATATTTTCGGTCTAGTTATGCTTATTTGTTAAAACACATTTGTGATGGGCTCTGTATTGATTCTAACTAACCGATAACAAAATCTTCAGGTTGCGCCTTTCACAATTTACCTCATATGATAATGAATTGACATTGTGATAATGAATGTTACTTGTTGTTAAAGTGTTTACAAAATTATCGACTTTCAACTTATGTTAAGTGACTCTTCTGATAACACTGAATCACAGAACATGCTCATTTTCAACTATATTTTAGTGATTCATATCAATATAATACTGATTCTCTTTATCTGCCAATAAGTTCATGTTTTAACATGTTTAAAACATTATCGAAATACTCAACTTTTCATAATAAAATATTATTTCTACTACTAAATAGGCACGTTACTAAATGTTGTTCTAATTTCGTGGATCAGTTGAAATTAGACATTAACACCGTTAAACGCCGGCTTAGTGGTTTAAAGGTTGAGTGTTCGCGCGCGAGACCGATGCATCCTGGGTTCGAGTCTAGCGAGGCGGGATCGTGGATTTTTTAAATTTATTTCAACACATAAATATTGGTACAAGGGGGAACCAAATATATATGCGCCACACCATATTTGTGTGTGTGTGGGCTGTGATACTGCCCGGGTGCCCAGACAGAAGCAGGTGGTTTTCTTAGGGGGCCACACCCCAAGCCTTTGAACTAAAGGTCTAACCCACAAGGCAGTGGAGCATCGTGAGGAGATGCAGTCTCATGGTAGCCGGTGACCGAAAATTGTTTCATATGCCATTTGTTCCCGCAGGATACTGGAGCCCATGTGCACCATTGATTTGGGATCCGGTTAAAGCGCCGGACATTCGCTTTTCGTCCTCTCATTTTCGTAAACAACACCTGAGGTGCGAGATGGTAGTGAGTAGGACTTCCCTGGTAGAGGCTGTAAACACGTGGTCGTGTGAGAGCATTTCGAGAGGGAAGGTGGGCCCACCGCACTCTTGGCCATACCAGGGCATTTGGGGGCGGGATCATGGATACGCACTGCTGAGTCCCACAATAACATGAAGCGGCCATCCAGTGCTTCCAGGTTTTTTTTATGGTGGTCTAGTTTCAATTGACTCATGATCTCAACTATTAAAATTACTATAATATTCACAGAAACACCTTCTGACACATAATTAACAAGTGTAAGATTTCTAACGGGCTCAAAGTTCATTTTTGTATTATTTTTTTCATAAGTCGAACACTACAAAATTTCAAACTACTTCTTTAAAGCTTAGTTGAGAGAATGCGGTAAAACTATGGTGTATATTACTTATACCAACAGATATAAGTAGTATGTAGCACCAATTGGAAGTGGAATGCCTGGCAATAGAAGACTGAAATGAAGAGAACAATTGAGTTAACAACAGATTTAGAGGAATAATGAAGTATGTTGACGATAATGCAAAGAAGATGTGCGAATGATCTATTTATTGTATAGTTTTTCATATTTTACGAACCCACTGTGTGATTTTGCATTATACATCAAATTAGTTTTCCGTACATGAGTTATCGTTCATTACCAAATCACCAAATGAATAATGCAGTAGTTAGAAGTTAGATGTTAAAAACGCTAGACTTTATTTGGAAATAGAATCGCCAGAACCATTTTAGAATCGATACTTGATTTGTGTGTGGGCTATGATACTGCTCAGACCGGTGCCTACGACCTACAGGTCTAATCCACAAGACAGTGGAGCAACGTCAGGAGATGTAGTATCATGGTAGCCGATGACCAACAATAGGTCCATACGCCTTTGATTTCCTCAGGATCCTGAATCTCATATGCAAAACTGTTTTCGAATAAGGATTTCCCAACTCCCCTAGGTGGATCCTCCATATCCACCAACCCGGTTAAAGCGCCGGACATTCACTTTTCGTCCTCTCAATTTCGTAAAGGACAGTAATGCCGCAAGCAGGCACTGGGTAGGACCTACCTGGTAGAGGCTGTATACGCGTGGCCATGTGAGAGCATTTGGAAATGAAAAGCTAACTCTCCTCACCCTTGTTGTACCAGGGCATTTGAAGGCCGAAGGCACTAGACCTCATTATTGAGAAGCGACTTTAAACTCGTAGAACCTTCAAATATGAACCTTCATCAGCCAATATCATAGACAGAAATGGTGACATTGAGCTATTATGGAAAATGTCGATCTTTCTTTAAGGTTGATAAACAGACCTGTCAGGCTTATCCTCCATACACGTAATCTAATCTAAGTCTTTCAAGTTTTCGAACGATTACAGTGCCAATGATTTAGAATCCACTTTCATATCAATTCATTCTAGTTTGATTTTCATCAAGTATATCAGACGTTAATCATTCACTTTCACTTAACTTGAATCAATTCCTTAAAAGAATAAGAATAAAACAAAACTATTTTTAGGATGAAACTGATGCTAACAAAAAATCGCTTCTTATCCAAGTTCCAGATTCATTCCTTTGATTAAACTGAATTCAAAAAAATTCTATGACAGATGATTTGATATTGATTTATTAGTCGAGAATAAATCTGGGGGGGGGTTTGATCCCAACTTTCTTAACGAGTGAATAACATACTAAACTTTGTATCTTCCAATTGCCTTTATTCTAAACGACTTCTGATTATATATAGAATAGATAGAATGTAGCTAGTACTAGAATGAAGAACGAGCATTCCGTCCTATTTGAGACTTGTCAGCTAAATTATCAATATTTTACTTAATTACGCCTGTTACTTCCAATGGAATATAGGCCACCAACCAGCATTCTCCAACTCACTCTGTCTAGGGCCTTCCTTTCCAGAAAAAAAATTATTCAAATTATCAACAACGGGTTACTCCAAATCACTATGCAATAAATGAGACTTATATTTGTTTTTAATAGTTGAGATCATAAGTCAATTGAAGCTGGACCATCATGGAAAACCGGGAAGCACTGGATGGCCGTTTCGTCCTAGTCTGAGACTCCTCAATATTACGCATCCATGATCCCGCTTACGAGATTCAGAGTTAGTCATTAACATCGTTGGATGCCGGCTCAGTAATCTAGAGGTTAAGCGTTCGCGCGTAAGACCGATAAGTTCTGGATTCGAATCTCGCGACGCGGGATCGTGGATGCGCACTGCTGCGGAGTCCCACACCAATACGAAACGGTCGTCCAATGCTTTCAGGTTTTCCACGATGTTCATTTCGTTACCACCACTTTGGTTATTAAACTAAACTTATAGTTTAGATGTCATTAACATTGAAAGTGTTTTTGTTTGATGTGGAAAATCACATTATCATGTACATGTATATGATAAGAGAAAACACAAGGCATGAAAAATTAAATTCTATGGATGATTAACTACACTATTACTATACTATTGTTAATTACCTTTTTCTATACTTCTCCATCTCTGTTTCAATTTCATTATTATTAATACAAAGTGTGTATTTATGCAAATAAGTGTGGTAACTTCCGTAATTTATCTTTTCGCTTTGTTGTAATGAATTATGTAAATTATGTTTACTACATGAGTTTTGATTTCGTATAACACTTATTATTATTATACTACTTCCTATTAGATAGACATTATGAATGATAAGTAGTATGTAATGGTGTGTCAGTCAGCAACAACATAGAACTTCGTACGTACATACATCAGTTCAAGTTGTCATACCACACTAGCACGGGGATACAATTGTCAATTCAAATCCTATAGTGGTAGAGGTATCAACTGTATAAGCAGTAATCGGAAACATTAGAGTTTGAAGATGTGATTCAAGGAGAATAATCCAGCGTACACTTAACCTCTAGACCACTAAGCTAGTATCTAACGACATCTAACTTCAACCGATCCACGAAATCGCGCCACCGTCCACTGTTGTCTTCAGTGAGTTATTGCCTTACATGGTTGAACTCCACTAGTTAAAAATGTGATTCCTTGACTACGTTTCATTGAAGTCTTTCTCCAGTTAGGATTGGTAGTAATTTGCAAAAATATTTCACAACTTCAACTGGCAACGGTAAACACACGTATTCTAATAATCTGAATAATTTATGTATCAGTGTCTCCTTGCGGGAGGTATGAGACAGCCTGGAATGGTTCATGTTTATCATACAACCTCAAGGATGACACAACTGCTGGTCATTTTATAACTTGTATTGTAAGAGAAACCTATCGTTGGTTAAAGAATATTGTGTGTCAGGAAAAAATCATTTCGACTTTTGTTCAACATACTATGACGATTACTAACAGATCATTTTCATGTGAAAGAGCACAGGTCAACAACTAATTTGTGCTCTAAATCAGATGATAAGAGAATTTATACTACGGCTTCAAACGCAGATGTAATTTTGGTGAATAACAACCTATTCAACTTCTTGACCACTTGATCCCAAAAATGGAGCATCAACTTAGACATATTCTTATCTGGGCTTTTCAGATCGATTTCTTTGAACAGAAATCATTTCAGTTCATTCAGACAATTCGAACTTACTTAATCACGCCTGTTACTCATTGTAGAATATAAGCCACCGATCAAGATTCTCCAATCTACTCTGTCCTGTACAAATATGTCTTAAAGTGTCAAATCTTGTTTTTCATGCAGTAAATTGTGTCTTCATAGTTTATATCACTTTCGTTACACAAGTTGCCATAGGTGTGGAAAGGTTGGACATATACAAGAAGTTTGTAAAAGTTCCAAGATTTTGAACAGGAATCAACTAGGTTAAATAGGAGCTTAGATTTATTGTCACTTAATACCACCTCCAGCAGTACCTTATAATCCATACAGAAGCCAATTACCAGCACGGGCAATTTTTATTTATTTATTATCGATACTAGGAGCATACAGTCAATTAGCTCTAAGAGAAATCTATTTTTTCTTTATAATGATGTTCATCTAGAGCCTACCATTAGTGTAACTACCGGTATCATTAACCATCAGTTACCGATTATCAGTAAAGTGGATAGTAGATTAAAAAAGAGGGGAGTTGTGTTTATGTTTCTTTCCTTGTTAGTGAGTACAGTTCATCTATGATTGGATTAATGGGTCTTGAATTACTGGCTTTTCTTTATGCAATAGTTTTTCTAGTTACTCATTAATCAAAGATCAGCTATGAAAACGCTTGACAACCATGGGACGTATGAAAATTCAACTTATACATTTCAAGATAAAGGGAAAACCCATCTTCTTGAAGCGTCGACTAATTCCATATGGTTTAAGGGAGGCTGTAAAAAAAGTTAGTTAAACTGGTTGGGAAAAAGATAATGATTTCATTTAGGTTACTCTCATTATAAGTTCATTAAAGGCTGATGGAAAAATACCTAGAATTTGTAGTGACTTCTATCTGACGCTTAGTAACAAAGTTGTACCACTGAAGAGATGGAAGAAATACTACTACAAATTACAGTGATCAAAATATCTCTCTAAAGTAGGTCTAAAATGTTGATATTTACAAAATCCACTGGATGAAAATTCGAGGGAATTAACTATTATTAATACACTATTTGGACTGTTCAATTACAAGTTCTTACCGTTTGAATGAAACATTTCACCTGAAATATCCAAGTTATAGATCACATTATTACTGATCTTGATGGCTTTGAAGATGATATCGTATTCCAGGCTCAAAATACAGTTTCGGTTTAATATGGGGACTCCTAAGCATTGACTATCCACGAAATCATAGGTGATTCAACTCAGAACCTATGGTGAGTTGTGCAACTATTTTTCATTATCTGCAATAGATAATTATCTCACATTCAATATGGATGGACGCTAAAAGTCAGATACTACTACGTATTCCAACATTAATAATTTCATTTACACAAAAATGCATTCAACTCATAATATGGCTATTCTCCTTTGGAATTATCATTTAAAATTGATAAATGCATGAACTGATAAGAAGTTACTGAAAAGAAGACCTTTCATTCAGTTCAAATATTTTATTTATTTAAACACATAAATGTTGTTACAAGGAGAAGGCAGTGAGTAGGACTTTGCTGGCAGTAGCTGTATACGTGTGGCCATGTGAGAGATTTTGGAAAGAGGAAGCGGACTCCCCTATCCTCAGCCGTACCAGGGTATTTGGGGGTAACTTTAAGAGTCATAGGTTTCTGGATATTGTGTGAGGAACGCTAAATTCTGACAAAAATACTGACCTAACTGTGGCAGTTTCGGGATACAGACGTATTTCCTTCAATGTTGTGGAAGCAAACTCTAGTTGTTGTCATGATGCCCCCAAAAATTTTTTATTTTAGAACATACTCTAAATCTCCCTCAATGAGTTAAACTTTTTAACAATTCATACTTTGAGTTGTGACATATGTCGGACGAAAGCAAAAAACGTTGGGAGAAATAAAGGCAAAACCCTGGAAGAAAACTTGGTTTTAATTTAGGTAGCAGTATAACTAATTGTTGCTTATTCACATGCTCTGGAAAAATGTTAAGATACTTCCTTTTAATTATCTCCCATTGAAAGATATGTTTCGAAATTCGCTCCTTTATGAGACGACTTATATTATACAAAACTGAATTCTTCATGTCCTTTTTTTTTCTTTCCAAATTTATTTCACTGGATTATATTCCTTGAATAACATCTTCAAACCCTTATGTTTCCGATTACTACTTATATTTTTACTACCTCTAACACCACGGGATTTGAATTGAAAACTGCATGTCTGTGCTAACGTGGTATGGCAACTCGAACTGATGAACGTACGTACGAAGTTCTACTTTGTTACTGACTGACGGATGATATTTCTATGATCGGTGACCATCGAGATAACAGCGTTGGCTGATTTCAGACACTTCTATGGACGCTATTTCTGAGTTATGATAAACGGGAAACACTGGACCTTATTGTCTCAAGTTTAGCAGACATGTAACTGTCGAATTAGTTGTCATTATGTGATGCCCTGGCTTGCTCTAATGTTAGGTACACCGCTACATTAGGTTGTGACAGGTGTATAGTTAGGGATTGTTGTATAAATGTAAGAATGACTTTTCCAAATGGTGAATGTGCTTTGTGAAGTGATGAAAGTTTCCATCGACAGTCAATCCATCCACAATTATGGAAATTTTAACCCTGAATTACTTTCGGTGAACATGGTGCAAACGTTTCCCTTAGACATGACTCACATGGTATGCTTAAACATAGTGAAAAAGTTGGTTAACTTATGACTGAAATGAACTTCTAAACGACCGAAAACTATGATTAAAAAATTCATTACTATAATTGTCACTTCGACTTTGGGTCCTAGCTGGTACATTCCTTCAAACATTTAAAAATTTACATCTTGAACGATGTCATACTCTGAAGAGAAGTAGAATGTATGTTACGCCTGCCTTGTTTGGGGCCTATAGTGTAAGAAAACAATTTACCCTCAGCTGTACCAGGGCATTTGGAGGCATATATCACTACTGCAACATTACTTCTTCACGCAAAGAACAAAAAAATACCAAAACTAATCTACTCAAATTATCATGGTGATAAATAAATAGTATTAATGTATATTTATTGTTACTTATTACTGGTATAATTGTCAAAAAGCACTGTGTATACTAACCTGATCGTTTATTCTATAATTATGAACTCTTGTTATATCGAAAACAGAGGTTAATAAAAGATATTGAATATCAGTAATGTATATCACGTAACTCCGCCTGCAGCCCCTTTTGTGTTACTGCCGGTCCCAAGCCCAGATAAAGGAGGAGGGTCGGGCATGAGGTTAGCCACCTCATCCCGTTTGTTAACAGTTGTCTACACTATCAACAACAACCTACTGTGGGAAAGAACAAACCCAATCCAAGGGGATGAAGAAATCAGGAAGAAGCACTGGAAGTGGATGGAAGACACATTGAGGAAAGCACCCAATTGCATCACAAGGTAAGCCCTCACTTGTAGTCCTCAAGGTCAAAGGAGAAATGATAGAACAAAGAACACATTACGCCGAAAAATGGAGACAGATATGAGAAGAATGAATAACAATTGGATAGGACTAGAAAAGAAGGCCCAATAAAGAGTGGGCTGGAGAATGCTGATCGGTGGCTTATGTTCCATTGGGAGTAAAAGGCATAAGTAATATATGTTGCATATATATATTTATATTAGTCATCACATGGTTAATGAATCATTTTTGACAATTCAACACAGATCATAATTACATATCATGAATTTAAACAATAATGTCAAAATGATCAATTGCTTCAAATATATGTCAATTATATTTATGAAAATGAAACAAAAAACTATTCTTACTAATCGTCAGTCAAATAGATCATGATTAGTTTTAAGAATTGAATAGAATCCAATAGAGAAATAAAGGAATTAATGAGCAGGCTTGTTGTTAGCTTTATTTGAATGATTTATTTAGACAGCCCATAAAACTGGCATTTCCACGTTTAATCGATCATAAACAAACGTCTAATTGGCCAAGCGGTCTAAGGTGCCAAACTTAAGAGTGTTATTCTGGGTGTTCTGGTCCACGATGTGGGTGTGGGTTCGAATCCCATCCCCGATGTATATAAGCCCCCAAATATCCTGGTGCGGATGAGGGTAGGGAGAATCAGCTCTCCCTTCCCAAATGCTCTCATTTGGCCACACGTGTACAACCACTGTCAGGGAAGTACTACTCACTGCCTTCTCGCAACATTACTGTTCTTTAAGAAATTGAGAGGAAGGAAAGAGAATGTCCGGCGCTTTAACCGGGTTCGTCGATACGGAGGATCCACCTAAGGGGGTTGGGAAACCTGATTCTAAACCAATGGTGCACATGAGCCTCATTATTCTGAAGGAATAAATGGAGTATGAACCAATATTTGGTCACCGGCTGCCATGGGACTGCATCTTCCGACGTCGCTCCACTGCCTTGTGGATCAGACCTGTAGGTCGTAGGCTCGGGTTGTGGCCCCCTAAGAAAACCACCTGCTTCGGTTTGGGCACCGGGGTAGTATACCAGCCCTCACACAAATCAAGTGACTTGTGTGGCGCATATGTATTTGGTGACCCTTTCTACCAATATTTATGTGTTCAAATAAATAAAAATAAAGTGGATATAGAGAAAGCACAAATTTGGAGATGAGGGTTGTCGTTTCGATTAATTACAGTGACAATCAATGAACTGAAATCATTTCCTCCGTAGAATAATAGTAGTGGTCATCAAACATAGAATACGATTATTTATCAGGTTCGTATCCGAAAACACTCAACAATGCAAACACAAACAATCACTGGTTGATCTCAATTTTTGATTTAAGGTCCATCAATAATTTTCTTATAGAAGATATCAAATTGTACATCAGACTGAGCATGTTTGTATAACCCGTGTCTTTATCATCTTAGTTGAAGAATTTTTAAAAAGTCATCAAACATACTGCTACACTCAACTCTATCAATTACTCAAAAAATAGTTTCATCATGCGAAAGAAACTGTAATCTTCCATCCAGTATTACGATATCGCATTGTGATACCATATAAATCTACATTTACCTGTCAGTCAGTCAGTAACAACGTAGAACTTCGTACGTACGTACATCAGTTCGAGTTGCCACACTACCTTAGCACAGAGATGCAGTTGTCGATTCAAATCCCGTAATGGTAGAGGTAGCAAGAGTATAAGCAGTAATCGGGAAGATTAGGGTTTGGAGGTGTTATTTAAAGAGTATAATCCAGTGAAATAAATTTGGAAAGAGGAAAAAAGGGACATGAGGAATTCAGAAGATTAGAATTTGGGAGAACACAAAGAGTGGATGCACCTGCCCCATTGCAAACGATTTTGAGCCGTCATTCAGGGTCTCTAACCATCGGTTGCTATCATCTCGCGGTCCCCAACCACGTAGTCTATACCTACCAACATGACTCAGTCCACTTGTCAGTGACTTCATGGACTTGTGCCATGTTTTGGTTTGGCCGCGTCTAGCTTTCTTCCAACCTACTCCTATACCACTGAACATAGCACGTCGAGGTAGTCGGTCGTTGGGCATACGTAACACGTGTCCCAGCCATCTCAACTGATGAAGTTTCACTACTTCATCAATTGATTTGCCATCCTAACCTGTATGGGTCAAACGAACTGTCAATAAGTTAACAGCTACATTTACAATTCCAAGGGTAAGTGCTGTATAAAAGTTCAAATTAATTTTCATTGGAGATAATAGTTTATTATATCAGCTAATCGTCAGTCTGTTCTAGTATCATTCCATGATGTTCACGGTTATCCAACGACACAAGTTACATATACGTGATCAGTATCAGGATAACATTTATACAGCTATGAACCACTATCTTATCAAGAAAAACAAATCTATATTGAAGATTATACCAGTTGCATAAAAAATTGTAATCATATCGAGAATATTATAAGTTTACTAACAAATTGTATATCTGTAACCATAGGTGTAAATGTTAAAACCAGAAACGACATATTTTAAGGTTTTAGCCCCCCAATCCGCCCTTAAAAGAAACTGACACAAGTCTCAGCTGGTGAAATTAACACTAACTCTCACTAGCGTTCAAAAATATGTAATACATGTAGGTTAGCAACACGAGCATATCATTAAAGTGGCAACCCTCTAAAGTTTTTGTAGCCTATTTTACTGGCAATTCTAACAAGTTCTCCTCACTTGTACGGCTTAGATTAGAAAAAGTACATCTGTTTTCAATTTGTTGGTAAGATATATTGAAATAAATAACCTTTCCCATCATTCATCACAATCAAACAGAAGAAAAACAGTAAATAAACACTGAAAACAACAGTTCATGCTTAAAAAATTAAATCAGTGAAAAGAAACTATAGAAAATACATAAGTATTACAAAATAGGTTAACAATACCAACGCTGATTCTCAATGCAAGATGCAAAACTTTACAGCTGGAAATCATACTACTTACTAATTATAAGTAGCAAAATGTTTTAACTGCTCAATTCTAATTTTTTAAGTAAACTCGATAAATATTCGGATAACCAAAATAAATATCGCCAAGAAAGCAGATCAGTCCACTTTAATGTAGATGGTTCTTCGCATAGATTATTTCTATATGACCAATTTAAGAATTCATTGAAAGAAAATCCCGTAAAATATATTTTAGATGATTTTAATTGTGTAATAATATTTAATGCTTTAGGAAGTAAAGGTTCCACTTGACTAAGTAATTTCATGATGCTTTCATTGGAATTGTATGAAGATTGATGACGATTTAGTTGGATCCAGAATGTAATCAACCGTCTTCTGTAATGGAAAAATTTAGTATGATATTATTAATGCACACTTTATTTAGTACTTTCGGCGAGACTACAATTTATAGACGAACCAATCAAATTTAGGATTTCGGCGCAAAATTCACTCGCCCATTCGTTCAAATACCGCCTTGACATTTTAGCTGATGTCCGTTCGTGATTAAAAACCGTAAATGTAATTCCTCATCCTAACCATCAATTGTGAATTTTAATCCTTATTCGTCAAACTACTTTATAACCTACATTTAACTCTAGTCAATAGGTAGAGACCCTCAAAGTCACTTTGGCGTCTTTCAAAGGTCGTCCATAAATTATAATCTTACCATACTTTCTATATGTCTGATCGAAGTAAACAGTTCTCATCAATAAGTGCTTAACAATGTAACAGAATTACCGTTTTTATGAGCATTTTGCTAGTGAATGTTAAAAACTATGTGTGAAAAGTTTGTTTAAACAGAAATTAATTGCCATTCATATTCATCTATAAATATTAACGATGAATCTTGCTTCCGTGATATCTCTTTGTATCAGTGAATCTAATTTGATTTATGTAGTCTTGATTTCTGTTAGAGGTTAGATTTATGAATTCTATAGTAATCTCCTTTCATTTTTCCAAATGACGGATAGATGGGAGAAAAGTACATGAACTACCATAAGATTATTTATTTGAACACATAAACACATAGATACAAGGAGGCACCGAATAGATATGCGCTACACAAGTCACTTTATTTGTGTGTGGGCTGTGATACTTCCGGGTGCCCAGACCGAAGCAAGTAATTTTCTTAAGGAGCCACACCCGGAGCCTTCGACTTAAAGGTCTGATCCACAAGGCCGTGGAGCATCGTAAGGAGATGCAGTCCCATGGCAGCCGATAACCAACGATTGGTTCATACTCCATTTATTCCTCCAGGATACTGAAGCTTATGTGCACCATTGGTTTAGAATCAGGGTTTCCTAACTCCTCGAGATGGACCCTCTGTTTCCACGATCCCGGTTAAAGCACTGGACATTCGCCTTCCGTCCTCTCAATTTCGTATAGAACATTAATGCCGCGAGAAGGCAGTGAGCATTACTTCCCTGACAGTGGCTGTATACGAATGGCCATGTGAAAGCTGATTCTCCCCAACCTCGGCCGTACCAGGACATTTAGGGGCTTTTCAATAAGATACGAGATATGTTCTAAGTATTTCATGGAAGCATGAACATACATGCGATTGTTGAAACACACAATGAATTAAATCAACCAAATGCAAAACGAGGAAACTTAATGGAATAATCGGAAATTTTTTTTAAAAAATGTTGACTTAAAATGATCACTATGATCAACCATTATGTTATAATTTACATAAATTACTTTTTTACTTACGCCTGTTACTCCCAATGGAGCATATGCCGCCGACTGAGGATTTACATACACTAACTAGATATTACAATTTATGCACGACAGATGTGGATTGTTGCATGAACAACAAACATTTATTGGATTGTAATAGATCCCTATGATCAGTTAAAGTTTGTATCATTGACAACCTGAGGATTTCAGGCAGTTGTTTTGTCCCAGTTTCATACTCTTCAGAAGTGCACGCTAATGATTTTATCAGGGATGGAAACCATGGACATTTAAGTTTCATGGCGAGGTAGAAATCTTCAACTTTAATTTATCAATAATATGAACATAATGATAATCCAATGTTGTTTGCCTTACTTTATCTCAAGGTGACTTTGCATCCACAAAGAGTAAATAACCAATCTGATTAGAATGATGACTTGGAATATTCTATCCCAAGTTGTACAGTAATTTCATTTGTGTAATGAATAAGAATTCATCATTAAAGTTGTAAGAGTAAATGATAACTATCCAGCTGAATTTACTGTAAATGACAATCTTTTCCAAAGTGCCTATTACAATAGAGGTTGTGACAAACCTACTAATTATGTGTTAACTTCATTGAGACTGAACGACTAGTTAATGTTTATGATAGTTTTGATACTACATTTATATCAGATGAAGAAATTATTTTGCACCAAATCTACGATATATCCATGAAATGTTTAGAAAGAGTTTGAATGATCCCACTTTTGATGTTCTCGACTGAATCTTAACCAGTTTTCTTAGGGACGTATCAACTGATAAGTCTTGAATAGGACAAAACGAGTGCCTTGAATCCTACTACTGATCACAATCTAAGTATTTTAATATACATTATGTCCGTTCCCAAACTAATCACGTACTATCTTTCGATAGCATTTGATTTAAGAATTGTTTCCTACTGTTATGGTCTAATACAGATTACTGAAAAACCAAAGACTAACTAAATTACTAATTTGTAAACTTTAGATAAAGCTTTCTAGTGTGTATGTTATTGAGTCGTCAATAACTATAAACCAAGAACTCTGGAAACGTCGATTATAATTATTTTTAATATATATCCATTAGACAACAGCCTATAAGTGAAAACTTTAATGCTCCATATTCAGATGATGTGGATATTAACATTATAATCGAACAGGTCTTGACAATTAGATTATGGAGAAATATTCAATAAAGAACAGCTGAAAACCAATATGACAATTATCAGTAATCAGTCAGTCAGCTATAACGTAGGATCAGACACATATGTGCATCGATCCAAGTTGTCATACTTCATTAGCACTACAAGATGAACACCGGATTCATAGAAGTAGTCAATTCAAATGTGGTAATATATAAAAGAATTATTGCATATAAAGACAAGTACAGGAAGAAAGAATTAGCTCGTAGAAAGAAAGATATGAAGCGATTTTAATCTCATAGTTTAAAAGAAGACAAAGTGTGTATACACTTACGCCATTGTGATCGATTCTGAACCATGTCACCAAGAGTCTACAACCATTGGTTACGATAGTCATGTGGACCCCAACCAAGTAGTCTGCGTCTACTAACATTGCTAAGACCAGAAGTAAGTGACTTCAAGCACTGATGCCACGTTTTACTTTGGCCGCCCCTTATGTTTAAATATACTAAGATTTTTCTTGCGGTTCCTACTTCCATCTACTCTTGTTATTTGGAATATAATTACGTTCCTGTCTAAACGTGTTCTGGCTTGGGAACTTGTTGAGTGAAGTAGTGTTGAAGATTACTAAGCAGTAAGAGTAGCTGGGGCGTAATAGGAGAAACCATAACACTCATGGACACTTGATTTCCGATCAAGGTTTGCAAGCTGCTTTAGGTGGACCTCCTGTATATAATAAGCCAGTGTGAACCCCTCACTTTGTATAAAGCACTCCCTGTGTATGGAGCCTGTAAGGCTTCCTTGACAGAAATATGTAGGCATATGAAGATATTACGAGGGCGAACTTTCCTTACCCTTGGCCATATCAGAGGATTCGGGAATGGGTAGACCATAGGCGAATGTTTCGAATGATGGAGGAACATGAATTTTCGAGCAATACATAAAAGCATAGTTCAAATGTGAAAGTAAACATTTATTTATGTATAACATACAACTCACCTAAACATCCATACACATTCTCGTTCAGGATAAAGTTCTAGAATGTCATGTACTTTTTCAAAATAACTTTGAATAATCCTTGTTGAGTTTTCTAATAGCAATTTTTGATCATCTAACATTGGAGATAATGCGACAACCATAGATTGACTCACTAATCCATCAAGGACACTTTCTAAATAACTCCAACCACTTATATCAGTTGGGTGTTTTGCTAACCAAACATTTAAATTATCCAATTCTATCTTATATATCTATTGAATACAGATAAAAAAAAAGCAAAAAGAGAGGATAGTTGTCAACCACTTACAGTGATTTTTACCAGCCCAAGTTGTTATACCCTATTTTAGCACAAGGAGAAAGGAAATTAACAAAAGTATCTGGCTTTCAACCACACTTTAAGTGAGAAGGTTGGTTACTTAAACCAAAATAGGTGGAGCGGGGTTAAAACACGAGGCTTAGTGGGTGAGAGTAGAAAGTTTCAAGCACTGAGCCACTCTGCTCCAAATTGACAAGGTAATAATTACACAAAGAGGAGATAAAAGAAATTGAACACGGTTGAAAACTAAGCATGACAACTATGTTTCAAAAACGAAACAAATAAGGTTGGAAAAATTACTTACATGTATATCAATTGAACGATAGTGAGAAATACTGTATGATGTTTCTAAACCGAGTATAAATCTACTACACAACAGTTAAAAATCAAGTGTCTTATCCAATCTGTTCTGATGATTTACCGTCCATAAAAGAGAGAGAGAGAGCAATGATTTTTACAGATTAGATTAATTCTCCATAATGTGAGTGACAGCACAAAAATGTTGAATCGGCTAATCACATAAACAACTAATGTAGGCATTTTCCCATTTTATTTATTTAGTTATGCTTTTTTTCTTTGGTTCCTCATTATAATTTCATCATAGACACTCTATTCTTCCACTTTTGATCTCCTTATTCTACTAATTACCAAATGTCATAACTAAGAATAATTCATTACTATAAAGTTGTTTTTTCTCTGAGTACAATAGCTTCTGTTCAATAAGATACAAAAAACTTTTGGTTAAAGCAATTTAATTGTGTACTGAAACTATGTTCAGAGGAGAATATTGAAGAACTATTAATCATAGTTGGAAGATGTTTGTGGGCAAATGTTCCCCTCGTTTTATTAACGATTGTAATTATCAGTTTACATTTACATCCTAAATAACTTACATTGGAAGGACAGAAAGGACGGTTTTTGCATTCAAATCCACAGCTGTTATTACGTAACCTTCGACATACATTTCCATTTTCAAGAAACGTGCCTCCATATGTTTTAAGATTCCTTCCTTAGAATTTTCAACTTTGGTAGCACATAAGCGTTTATTCATCCTAACATTTTGGAGTCCCTCCATATTTAATGCCTTCATCCTATTAATCTCCATTAATGGGATATGAAATACGTACTTTGGTTGTAAATAACTATTACCATTGTTTCTAGATTGTAAGTAAGTGAAATGGAACCATGAAAGAAATACATTCAACTTATTCTTTTATGCTTTTCATTTCTGTTTCAGTCAAATATATCAATGAGGAAAATGTTATGAAAATATGGGAACCAATTAATGATTGTCATTTAATACACGGTTATAATTGAGTGGCAGACTTAAAACAATAGACTTGTGACCAAGAGATGGGTTGAAATTGTGGAGCCAGTGTTTAAATAAAACTATAACAGTAATTACGAAGGGAAAATAGGAATGAACAATTAACCTCAGGATTTTGTTGATGTAATAGTAAAAACCGACGGTATTGCCATAAACCATAATTACAACGATATCTGTCCGCAAATTTACTACATAACTCCAATTCAGATAATAGAAATTTGTGATCATTTAGATAATTGTAACGATGAATAATCCATTGACTATTTATTGATAATCATATTAGAAGGATAAGTTGACAGATTAACAGAATTACCGGTGAAATATAGTCTCGTATGAGCGAGGATACTTGTTTAGAATCAATTGAATGAACCTTAGTTCTGCATCGACTGATACGTCGTTGTTTAATAGAGCTTTACGCTTGAAGTTCCAGAATGTTGTTGTGTTAGGAGATACTAGCAGAAGATAATTCAGCAAATCTAAAAAGAAACCAACAAAACATTTTGACTCACATAAGTCATGTATGAAACGTATTTGATTTAGAAAATTTTATTTATTTAAACACATAAACATTGTTACAAGGAGGCAACAAATATATATGCACCACACAAAGTAGTTACCATCAGATTTGTGTGGAGTGGGACACTACCCGGGTACCCAAACCGAAGTACGTGGTTTTATTAGGTCACTTTCTGAGCCTCTGATCCACAAGTCTCATTCACAAGGCAGTGGAGCAACATTAGCAGATCCAGTCCCATAGTACATGGTGACTAACAATAGGTTCATATGCCAATCGTTCCCTCAGGATCCTGGAGCCCATGTGTACCACTGGTTTGGAATAAAGGTTTCCCAACTCCCCTAGATAGATTCTTTGTATCCAGAAACCCGGTTAAAGCGTCGGACATTCGTTTTTTATCCTCTTTATTTCGTCAAACAACATTCTCGCCACGAGAAGGGAGTGAGTAGGACTTTCCTGGCAGTAGCTGTATACGTGTGACCATGTGAGAGATTTCGGAAAGAGAAGGCGGACTCCCCCATTCTCAGCCGTACCAGGGTATTTGGGGGTAACTTCAAGAGTTCTAGGTTTCTGGATATTGTGTGAAGATCGCTAAATTCTGACAAAAATACTGACCTAACTGTGGCAGTTTCGGGATACAGACGTATTTCCTTCAATGTTGTGGAAGCAAACTCTAGTTGTTGTCATGATGCCCCCATATGTTTTTACTATAGAACATACTCTAAATCTTCCTCAATTAGTTAAACTTTTTAACAATTCATACTTTGAGTTGTGACATATGTCGGACGAAAGCAAAAAACGTTGGGAAAAATAAAGGCAAAACCCTGGAAGAAAACTTGGTTTTAATTTAGGTAGCAGTATAACTAATTGTTGCTTATTCACATGCTCTGGAAAAATGTTAAGATACTTCCTTTTAATTATCTCCCATTGAAAGATATGTTTCGAAATTCGCTCCTTTATGAGACGACTTATATTATACAAAACTGAATTCTTCATGTCCTTTTTTTTTCTTTCCAAATTTATTTCACTGGATTATATTCCTTGAATAACATCTTCAAACCCTTATGTTTCCGATTACTACTTATATTTTTACTACCTCTAACACCACGGGATTTGAATTGAAAACTGCATGTCTGTGCTAACGTGGTATGGCAACTCGAAATGATGAACGTACGTACGAAGTTCTACTTTGTTACTGACTGACGGATGATATTTCTATGATCGGTGACCATCGAGATAACAGCGTTGGCTGATTTCAGACACTTCTATGGACGCTATTTCTGAGTTATGATAAACGGGAAACACTGGACCTTATTGTCTCAAGTTTAGCAGACATGTAACTGTCGAATTAGTTGTCATTATGTGATGCCCTGGCTTGCTCTAATGTTAGGTACACCGCTACATTAGGTTGTGACAGGTGTATAGTTAGGGATTGTTGTATAAATGTAAGAATGACCTTTCCAAATGGTGAATGTGCTTTGTGAAGTGATGAAAGTTTCCATCGACAGTCAATCCATCCACAATTATGGAAATTTTAACCCTGAATTACTTTCGGTGAACATGGTGCAAACGTTTCCTTTAGACATGACTCACATGGTATGCTTAAACATAGTGAAAAAGTTGGTTAACTTATGACTGAAATGAACTTCTAAATGACCGAAAACTATGATTAAAAAATTCATTACTATAATTGTCACTTCGACTTTGGGTCCTAGATGATACATTCCTTCAAACATTTAAAAATTTACATCTTGAACGATGTCTTACTCTGAAGAGAAGTAGAATGTATGTTACGCCTGCCTTGTTTGGGGCCTGTAGTGTAAGGAAACAATTTACCCTGACCCCTAGACCCAAGTCTTCTTTGTTTAGCTATGTTTTTTTCACTATTGCATCCGAAATTATAAATCAGTTTCACTGAGTTGATAGATATTTTGATAGATTCTCGCATTAAGTATGAAGGGTGTTAAGACGCTGAACACTTTTGTTTATGACACCGACGGTATAAATCTGAATAGGACTTTAGATTCTTCGTCGATCATTGCTTTAGTTTTATACGAGACATAATAAGCAGAGTACTTCGTAGATACACTAGTCAGATAGACTGTTCAGAGCTGTGTAGAAGAAACCCTTTATAGTAGGCTACATATCAGTCACTAACACCGGAAACACAGTTACCCATTATTCTAAGTAACAGGTTATGTACCAGCAGGGACACTAGGCTTACCTTCTTTAATACCGATGATGTAATATTCAAACACAAACCTGAATTAATTACAAATATTAACGACAGTAGACTGGTAAACTTAAGGTATTAAGTTGACTCCAGTATTTTTTCACCAAAACACCGTCATTAAGTGACATAGAAACATTTAAACGCTCAGTAATCATTAGATATAGATTTTTGTAACTGACGTAAAATGCAAGTGTATTTCTGTAAACCACCTGAATAATGAGGTTTTTATTCCCCTACTGTAGTAGGGAAAATATACATATATATACGTCTTTCTAGGTTAATTGTTAATTTTCATATTATCACATTTGGACTGTGAGATTACGAAATCAAGTTATCTCCACATTTTTCTTGCTTTACAACTAAAAACGCCGTAATTATTGCTTCGCTTAGAAAGGTGGTCACTGTTGCATCCAAATGGTTAGTGAACGGTATTGTATGCTTATGCTAACAGTACAGTATACTTTAACATAACGAGTTGAATCAATCCTAATGTGAATTGGTCTATCATGTGTCTGAACTCGAACTATTTCAGTCGGTCACCATCAATGTGAAGACTATCATGCATATGTTAATCCAGGTTTCTATGATCCAATGGTGAAGTTACCGTCGGATGTATAGTAAAGCAGATTTAATAAAATAGTAATCATGATAAAGAAAAATAATAGAAATGATAGCACGGCTCAGAAGGGTGCAAAAAGATGAATGTCAAGAAATATTAGATAACTAAGTCGCCGATCAAATTGAAACCAGGTCTTTTTACAAAGTTTTGTCCTCATTATTTGAATTTCTGTTGCGTTGAGTTCATGTCACAACTCAGGCAACCAATATATATATATTTTTATATATATATATATATATATATATGACCAACAATTCGATAAAACTGTTAGTTTTGCAGGTCACCACAACAAAACACACGACTACCAAAACTGGCACGTACCGTCAGAAACAGGTTCCGATGTATTTGATTCGTATTCACCAAAGACGATAGTTGTTGTACACTTACATATCCCAAATGCATCATTACAAATGGACAAAGGTTTATGATCTCCTTCATCTATATGAGGTATTATATCGTATTCTGAACTATTTTTCTGAATAATATTACATTTAAATTACAAACCATGTTTCAATGGCCTTCCGTAATGAATTAAGGAAGGACTTAAGTTCAAGTGAGCCGGTCATGGAGTGATAGTTTGAAGAGTACACGACATCCAATATTTTTGTGATTAGTCAATACAAACAACAACCCTAGTGCTTTCATGTCGTTTCAATAAATCTCACATAATATTTAGTCTACAACCTGGGAGGAAGTAGGACAATGACATGTGGTAACGAATTAGGTGTGAATTTGTGTATAAAAATCCACATTCGTTTGAATGTATTCTACACAAGTATGTTACAACTTATTAGGGTAAGGTATTTGATATGTTGACTGCAGGATCAGATAAGAGAAGTTCATCATCTTGTGATGTTGTCGGATATGATTAGTGCTGAGTGCGGTAATATCACATGCTCTCACGTAAATCTAGTGTGTAAAGTCGTAAAATTTGGGGTGTACACAGGGGTAGTATAAAGCATTTTAATGAGTTATTTTCAGAACAACTAACAATTCAGCCTAGAGAGATGCATAATCTGCTTATTTTTGCATCACATGTTCGGCTGCGTAACATCATGTACGTCAAACTGACTTACACTGTGATAGATTATTGAGTGGTAGCCATGATGATTTTAAGGCAAGTTTTATGTTCCTAAAGCTGATTATAGTGTTTTAAAGATATGCATCGCTAAGTGGGTTTATGATGAATGCATCCATCAATGTAGACCATCTTCAGACAAAAGAACTACTGGAAATGCCACATGTATTTCGGATTTAACAACAACTTTACACGTATCATCTATATTATTTAAGTATACTAAACCAGTCAGATCAGGATTCAGATATGAAGTGATTCGAAGATACATTTTGAGGTGACCTTCTGATGGCTTATAGTATCCGTAATACTTCTGGACATCCTCTCAAACACCTACTTAAGCTTAGTTCCAACACTAAACTAAGAGGTAACACCCAAAAACTGGAGAAACAACATAGCAGAACGGACTGTAGACACGACTTCTACTCTTTAAGAGTTGTCAAATGCTGGAATTTGCTGGCGGCCGAGCTAGTTCAAGCAACTTCTCAGGAGTCCTTTATGAGGCAACTTGATCTATTCTTAAGGACTAAGGATAGTATCGCATTATGATTTATTAATTTCTTTTCCTGTTTTATTGTTAACATACCTAGGTTCCTGCCTGGAGGATTTGGTGATCCCCTGCTACTAGACACAGAAGCTTGTTAAGTGAAAGCTTCTTCTGTTCCGTCCACAACCACTTGAACCATTTGAAGATTGTTGATATACTGAGAATCATTTGATCTAAGCTGGCTAGTAGTTACAAGGAATGTATAGCAGAGCATACACACTCGTTATCTGGTGCGGATGCGTGACCGAGAGCTTTCAGCTAAGGTATGCCTACTGAATAATTGAGATCGGGATCAATGTTGGGGATTTACAGAACTATTTATCATGTGGTTTTATTTAACACAACATACTATTTGCCCACTTAAGTAACATGTATTTTCATAATGATAAGGTTTGTCAAGCAAAAAAAATTCAACACAATAAACAATATTAGCAAAGGCATTTTTCATGTTACTCATTGTTGTTTTAACCGTTTCACATGACAACAAGAGTTGTCGTTTTTTCGAAATTTTTAGGCAATTATGTGTCCATCTGGACGAAATCCGCACCCACCAATTACACTCGAAAATGATGATACTTTGACGCGGTTGCCTAAAAAAGAGGTATGTCCATCAATAGATCTAACTTTAGTGAAGCACAAAGTATTCAGTCTTCCTCCGCATTTGGCACGTTTGGAAGATCCTTGGAATAAACTTTGCACGCACCACACTCTTTCTAGTCTCAGACATACAGTAAGTTAAAAACATAAACTTTGGTGTATACGAAAGATCGAATATTTCGATCCAGAGGCTCCAAACGATGATCTAGATTTCAGGTTAAAAGCAAACTATGACCAGCATATCCACTGGTGGAAGTCCAACGCTGAGGCTTTGATACAACTAGAAACATCTAGTAAAACAAAGTATGATCAAATATGTGTTTTTTTTCGATGGCGTATGCACTGTTTTAAAATCCGTTTTCTTTAACTTTTAAACGTAATCTCCCGAGTTTGTGGGAAATTATGTCAGCTTTGTAAAAATTTCAGCTTTTGCTCAATAACTCACCAAAACTACTTCAAATTTCGGGAAAAAATACGATATTGTTTGCGATGTTTCGGAAAACACTGAAATTTCTCCATGATCGGTAAACTGGAAAACAAGCGTGTCGAAGTATATTAAGAATCTATCGTAATAAGATGAAAAAAAACTTATCAAAGTGGACTAACACGCAATTTAGAAGACTTGTTCTCGTTTACGAACACTCCATCAAGGGGGGTTACCCTTATATTTTGATTTTAGCCTCTATGATTTTGTGCCATACGAAACGTAATACTAATTTGCGCTTTCCTAGACATGAGATATGGCTTATAGGTAGATCAAATTAGAATGGTAACGTAAAATACTAGTCTTATTCTTCTCAAATTGATACGTGTCACCTTTTTTGTGATGTTTGTCTCGCAAACCAAAGCGTGCTAAATATTTAGTTGATTTGGCATATGAAAAGCATGTCGACGGATGTATTTACGATTAAGCTATATTATGCCCTGTCTTTAAACATGTAAGTCTCTGTACCGTCTTTTGAAGAAAAAGAATGAGATACACTAAGCGTATAAGGATGTCACTGGATGAACTATTGCAACGTTACTTCTAAGATTATGATCCACGTCACTGTTTTGATAAAGTTTCTTTACGACAAAATCGTTTTGGATATTGACTCATAACCGAAAAGTGGACTGTGCATTATCAAATTAAACCTACTCAAGTCTACAAACTCTATGACGAGGCATAAAAAAGAACCAGATAAAGAGAGGGGGAAATTAAAACAGATGAGTAATAAAAAGAGAAACAGATGTAGATTAGTAGGGTTAGACAGGTTGCAAATACTCAGGACTTTACAGTACTAATGTTTAAGTATCTTTTAATAAAATGATCACTAAACCAATAAAAGCGGAATTCCAGAGTGATCGAGTAGAGAGGTATATTTGAATCATGAGCAGATGTCCCGTAGCGTCTAATATCTGGACTGACTAGCTATAGAGAGAGATACGTGCATGGGAAGCCTAGAAATATCAATACTACTTCATTCATTTGACCGTTGGTGAAATAACTTCCCATTTACTATTAGTCTTCTTACTCTGTGTGGCTAGTTGAATAATCGTTAGGAGTAATGTATTGTTATTGAATCGAACTCTAGACAGTGGAACCGCACGACTGGTATTTTGTTTTAGGATAAAAAAATTCAGAAGTTGATGTTCACACTTCTACACAGAATTTAACTTAATACGTTTTATGCATTAAACAAGAATAGTACTTTACGCATCTTCAGAGTTGAATAGTCAACAAATCTAGGTTTAGTAAATCTACAGCTTAGCGTAAAAGTCAAAAAACAGAAAACGGAATGATAGTGGTCAATTTAAAAGTGAAGTTTTAGATTTAGAAGTTTACGATTACATCCATCTATATAGTTATTATCAACTTTGGATTATTTTGCCGTTATGTTTAGTCAAATAACGTTTATCATCCGAAGAAGAGCATATTCAAAAATTTACATTTTTTCTCACCAGGTTTACACCATTAATAGAATAATTAACATCAGTTCTCAATATAATTAGTCTCATCTTTTACTAGTATGATCCTACTCCGATCATAAGTAGAATGTTATTTTTTCAAATATTTAGTGAAGTTAACTGGTTGTTAATGCAACAATCTTTTTCAGTGTTCGCATTAGCTCAAACGTCTGTGTGACTAACCATTTAGACAGCCATAAGTATGACAGAACCTGTAACTTCTGTGCATCGGTTTGTGCTACCATACTGCATTAGCACAGTAAGGTGAAATTATCAAAACAAACGCTTGAGTACAAAAAGTAGTAATAGCATCAGAAGTATAAAGTACTATATTCGGACGGTATGATTCGGCACGAAAGAATGAATTATCATGATAGGAAGATTTGCGATGATTTCAAAACTTGAGATGTAAGGAAAGATAAAATATGAGTGAATTTGTGCCATTTGAACCAATTTTGATTATTGTTCTCTGATGCCTTCAGCCATCAACAAAAAACAACACGCACTCTAAGCAAGTAGTGTTCTTCCACCGATATGACTCGGACAAGTTAATAATTTCTTCATTTAATGATTTCATTTGTTGGTTTTTTCACACTTAGCCTTCTTTAAAATTACCCTCCAGCTATTAACTTATCAGTTCGTCACCAATGAACAACATAAAAGATATGAAATGACGCTCTTTTATAATTATCGAAATCTTAAAAATTGAATATATTTCTTTGTGTATTGTTAAACGTTTGTTTTTAGGAGGGTGCTTAAAAATCGACCTCCAAAACCTGTAATTATACGTCCCCCACCAAGTCAACCATTTACAATATGGACAAGTGATTGTAGAGAACGACTTGAACATGTTTCAGAAGCAATCGGTAATAACAAAACTAGTGATATCTTTATTTAAGTATAAGTTTGTATAGTTGATGTCACAATGAAACCCCAGTTAAAATATACCTTTATATATTACCTTCCAAAAAATATGTAAAAATCAGGTCCTTGTACATAACATCGATGTAGGAGCCACGTGTTACGTATGCCTGAACGCCGATTACCACGACGTGCAATGCTAACCGGCGTTCGGGATGGTTGAAAGAAAGTTAGGGGCGGTCAAACCAAAACGTGGCATCAGTGCTTGAAGTCACTAACTTGTAGTCTGAACCATGTTGGTAGATGCAGACTACTTGGTTGGGGTCCGCGTGACTATCGTAACCAATGGTTGTAGACTCTTGGTGACATGGTTCAGAATCGATCACAATGGCGTAGGTGTATACACACTTTGTCTTCTTTTAAACTATGAGATTAAAATCGCTTCATATCTTTCTTTCTACGAGCTAATTCTTTCTTCCTGTACTTGTCTTTATATGCAATAATTCTTTTATATATTACCACAGTTGAATTGACTACTTCTATGAATCCGGTGTTCATCTTGCTGTGTTAATGAGGTATTGCAACTTGGATCGATGCACATATGTTCTTGATCCTACGTTGTAGCTGACTGACTGTACATAACATATCACCTAGCACGTATATGTATCAGTTGCTATTCATCATATCAACACAGTGAACAAGTCAAAATAAACTACATGAAATACAGAAAAGAATAATCTAGATACTGAATTAGAAAAGTAAAATGTACAATTCGAAAAGAACAAATGAAAAAAAGATTTGATCGCTTTCATAATTCGTTCTTTGTGTATTTCAAAATAAGGTTATCAGTTTATATTTACCATTTTAGAGAATCAAAAAGACGTCAGCTGATAACTGCTGACAATGCTGAAATAAACTAGAACATCCATACTATTAGACTGTAATTTTGTTGGTTCATAATTGAAATAAGTTTATAACGCACCTCAGTGTAACATGACACCCATACAAAACTACATTATTTAAAATGATTCTTAATTTTTTTTAGCCTTTGTTTAGATGAACTGGTCAGGGCCATTAAAGTGGAAACTATTAGTTCACCAGCAAAATTTCTGTCAGTATATTATGTTAATTATCCCCTTACTTAATAGTCGTTTGTTAATGCACTTCGATTGATTCGTAACAATCAGCTTACAGACTTGTTCGAACTAAAGACCGGTGTCAGGCAAGGTTGCTTACCTTCACCCTTTCTCTTTCTCCCGGTGATCGACTAGATCATGATGACGTCAATATATGGGAGGAAGCACGGGATACAGTGGACAGCTAGGACGGAGCTGGACGATCTAGATTCAACAGATGATCTAGCTCTTCTATCGCACACGCAACAACAAATGCAGGAGAAGGCGACCAGTGCAGCAGCGGCGGTCTCAGCAGCAGTAAGTCTCAACATACACAAAGGGAAAATCAAGATTCTCCGACACAACACAGTATGCAACAATCGAATCACACTTGACGGAGAAGCTTTGGAGGATGTAAAAACCTTTACATATCTGGGCAGCATCATTGATGAACACGGTCGATCTGATGCAGATGTGAAGGCGCGGATCGACAAAGCAAGGGCAACATATCTACAATTGAAAAACATCTGCAACTCAAAACAACTGTCTGTCAAATAACACCAAATTCAGAATTTCCAATACAAATGTCAAGATAGTTCTATCGTATGGGGCGGAAAGATGGAGAACTATAAAATCAATCTTCCAGAAGATACAAGTGTTTATCAACAGCTGTCTGTGCAAAATACTTAGTATCCGTTGATCAGAAACTATCGGTAACAAACTACTGTGGGAGAGAACAAACCCAATTCAAGGGGAGGAAGAAATCAAGAAGTTCTGGAAGTGGATAGGACACACATTGAGGATAGCACCCAATCGCGTCACAAGGCAAGCCCTCGTCACTTGGAATTTTCAATGCCAAAGGAGAATAGAAAGACCAAATAACACATTACTTTGAGAAATGGAGACAGATATGAGAAGAATGAACAACAATTGGATAGAACTAAAAAAGAAGGCACAGGATAAAGTGTGTTGGAGAGTGCTGATCGTTGGCCTATGCTCCATTGGGAGTAACAAGCGTAAGTAAGTAAATCAGAAGGAGGGTGATAAAAATGCAAGACATGCGTCAAGCGGTTTGGACTACAAAACCTGAAATAGTAGAATCACACTAGTTCAGTCTTGACAAATCAACTAGCACTAACTGGTGCTTAATTAACCAATCAGCTTGGCAATGACAAAGTAACTTCTAGGACTTTATCTTAATAACATTTCATATATATGTTAAGTAAGCATTGGTCATGTTGTCCAAGATGATAAAGAAAGCTTCTCAATAAAACCATTCTGATCAGAAAATTCAATAATAAAATTTATTCACCGTGTTAATTATATGGACGACTGAGCATCTTGCCGGAGTATAACAGAAGCTCCCCTGAAGCTAGTCGTTGTTGTCCAACCTGCTTCCAACGTGTTTCACTAATCCCAAGCACCTCTAGGTTGTATCTCCTCATTTCTGCAGCAATTTGGAAAACTCTCCCGGTCTCCTACATTGTACGAGTATTCCATGCACCTAAATAAATGGTTGCTCTGGTTGTCAGAAGGGGCATCGACCTCGTAACTTCAGAAGGAACTCAGCTTTCATCATGAGGCGTCATAACTCTTCTAAACGAAGACCTTCTGATTCCCAGGGCACAGTTTAAATTCCTTGAATAATTTTTTTCTGGTTAGCGTTTTTTAGCGGGTTAGTTTTCTATGGGATGGGGTCACTAACCCCATGCCCACCCCTCCTCGTCTATCCGGGCTTCAGACCGGCAGTAGCCCCCGGAGGGACCCCATGTGGAGTTGACTAAGCATCTCAGTGTTATCTATTTCACAGTGTTTCTCCGAGTTATATAAACTTTGATGAGATCACTTTTGAAATATACGGAGTTCCCAAGAATGATATGATTAAATACTAGACAAACAAAAAAAATGTTTTTGATTGAGATCATGAACCGATTGATGTTAGACCACCACCTTTGGAAACCTGGAAGCACTGGACGGCCGTTTCGTCCTATTGTGGGACTCCTCATCAGTGCGCATCCACGATCCCACTCGCGGGATTCGAACTCAGGGCCTTCGGTCTCGCGCACGAACGCTTAACCAACTGGACTACTGAGCCGGCATCCAGTGGTGGTAGTGTCTAACATCAACCAATCCACGAAATCGCGCGACCAACTTCCGTTGTACTGAGGTAGATACTTGTCTCTACCCGACAAGGATTAGCTCCACTGGTCACAGCTTCTCATTAGAACTTGTTTCAATTACAATTCTGTAAAGTGTTGTAGTATTCGTATTCACTGAATTACTCGTAAATATCAGTACAGGACTATAATGATGAAATACTAATTGAAAGTAATCGAATGATAAACTTAGTTAACTTTTCCTTATGTATAAAGTTTAACAAGTTTCATATGTGTAATCTTTTTCACAGCATACAATAATTGAGCTATTAAATATTCTTTTAAAAGATTATTTTAACTACTCATTAGTAATATAACTGTATATCTTAAATTTCTTCCCATTTTATTTAGATGCAAATCATACTCAAGCAACTAATGGTGGTTATTCAAGAAAACCAGATGGCAATAAATTTATAGCTTGAATAGGCAATAAAGAACAATTTGATCAGATAAATATTAACATTGACTGACACGTTGTTAACACGTTCAAGAAATTCCTTCAGTTTATATAACAATAATGATTTGATAAACTGACACAGGCTTAAATAGAAACACTATCAATAATCTTATTCTTCTTAAAGGTATTCTTTAATTAAATTTGATTGTATCTACTTTCATTCATTCAATTAAGAGTGTATTGTTCTATCTATAAATAATTAAGAATAAATGAGAGTAAATACAAACTTGAATAGATTGGAATTCTGTTACAAAATAACATTTTAACATTGATAATTCATATGTCAATAGGAGATGGAGGAGATAGAATGTTTATTAAGAAGTAAATGTCATTGAGGTCATCCTTCTTTTTTTTAAAAAGAAACTTACATATATGTTATACCTAGAGCTTAAACTCTATGATATACCGCGTACAACTTGAGTAATCGAACGTTAGAACCCTCTAAGTTACAAAATGAGAAGTGAGAAGACGAGTGAGAAGGAATGCTATTCCGAAAGAGCGTCAAATATGGTACAAAACTTTCAGGGATTTATAGTTTTTAGTAAAAACGAAATCATCATCATAGTTATCCAATCCGCATACAGGGTTTTTTGTCATTTATCTAATATGGAAGACACACGTCGAGATTGTGCATTGTTCTTTCAAAAGATGATTGGATGGAATATCTTCAGCTCTTTCTGAGCGTCTTAGAGCTTCCTCAAGTTCACCCGTGAGCTTTTCTCATAATATAACAACACAAATAATATGAGATCTTCTTAGACACTTACATATATATAATGACGGTTGACTAACAGTGGCTTAATACGTTTTCTTTCAATATCCGTTCTGATCTTTATGTTACAATAAATGATAGTCATCTGTCGATAGATGTGGCTAAATTGACTAATAAAACAGGTTTACACAAATAGATCGTGTGTAAATGAGACTATACTGATTTTCAATGAAACTATTGTCTGCTATTACTGTTTCCACTAACTAATCTTTAGATAAACTTATTAACATTTTGAAATTAAGTTAATGATTTCTATGGAAGGATTTGAGTAGCATCGTCGATAAACAAGAAGGATCTGGTGCAGACGTAAAAGCGAGGATTGACAAAACAAGGACAGCAGTCCTACAATTGAAGAACGTATCGAACTCAAAGCAACTGTCTGTTAACCAATATCAAAATCATAATCTTCAATACGAACGTCGAGATAGTTTTACTGTGCGGAGGTGAAACATAGAGAATTACCACAACCATCAGCAAATATTTACAAGCATTTATAAACAATTCTCTACACAATATACTTAATGTCCGTTGACTGGATACCATCAGTAAAACTTGAATGTGGGTGAGAACAGACCAGCTTTCAGCTGAAGAGGAAATAAAGACAATTCACTAGAGATGGAAGGGACATACATTACGGAAATCGCCAAACTGCATCACAAGGCAAGCCCTAACTTAGAATCCTAAATGGAAACGAAAAAGAAGAAGGCTAAATAACACACTGCGTCGGGAACTGAAAGCAGAAATTCAAAGGACAAATAGCAACTAGAAACAACTATAAAGGATTTTCTATGAAAGAGTTGGATTGAGAATTCTGATGAGAGGCCTATACTCCTACATGAGGGGTAACAGACGTAAGTAAATATGAAATTAGTAATTCGTATAAAAATAAAACTAACATTCTATAACTGAGAATAAAATGCCTTGACGGTGACAAACTCTAATATGATTTATTGGTTTCGAAAACACGCTTAAGTGACCTTTTGAGAATGTCCACCTACTGACCAGGACTAAATGAGGGTTATAAATCAGTGTGAGGAATCAGAGTTATGATTTACAGTTGATGGTTAAGGTTAGGAATTAGATTTAGTGTTTTCATCACGAACTGACATCAGCTATAATGCCAAAACTCTATTTAGTCATATGGATGGATGAATGTCGCACCAAAATCCGAGACCTGATATCTTGTACCTGATTGGTTCGTTTATAAATAATGACATAGCCAAATGTGTTCTCAAAATAATTAAATAATCTAGATAAATATTCAATATGGCGAGACTATAATTTATGGACGAGCCAATAAGGAGCGTTTGAGAGATCTCAAGGTCACAGAGCCAGTTTCAGTACCTGATGCTCACGTATGATCGATTTACAGCGGATCTCAATCAGGACATTACAGATGAGTGGCTACAACATATGGGATTACTAAGAAGTACCTGTATTTATGATTATGGTGTTCAAATGGCTGCTGGAAATTGTGAAGTCCATCGTGATGATGTTGTATTTCGATGTAATATATGTTGGTAAAACAAGGACTTTTGTCGCTCGATCCAGATTGAGACTAAGACAAATTATGATAATTGTTGTGAACTGGACAATAAAAGCATCAGTAACATTAGCTGCAGGTTTTCCATGATGGTCTAACTTCAATGGACTCATGATCTCAACTATTAAAATGAAAATATTACTGAATTAAGAAAAACAACACCTTTATAAAACAAGATCCATTGACAACAACTGATACAATTAAAACAACCCACTGAAGGAATTGAAATACATAAAATGTATGTTATAAAGATAATAAATCATTGTTTATGGTAAAACATAATAATAGTACAAACTATAATAAAAAAAACATGATGAAAACCGTTGAATAAATCAAAAAATAGAAGTGGAAGGCAAGTTTTCCTCTCCCCCCTTTCTCTTTCTCTCTCTCTCTCTCTCTGTGAACTATTCACATTTGTGCATTTGTTTGTTTGTCTTTATTTGTTTATCTTTTGTGAATGAGTATACATAGGTGCATTTGTGAATACTTAGTGTATGTAGGTGTGTGTGTGTTTGTGTGTGTGGGGGTGGGGTGGGGTGATTGAGTGGACACTTGGCAATAAGTTCATTCTAATGAACAAATAGTTCTGAATAGACATTTACATTATACATGTATTGTTAATGAAAGGGAAACATGTATCCAGGTTTGTGTTGTTTGTTTTTGTTTTTACAAATAAACAAACATGTGACAAACGAAATCGGGCTTTTTTCTTCTTCTTCTTCTTCTTCTTCTTCTTCTTCTTTAAATATCATAATTTCTTGGCATATTAATTAAATCAATAGATTCTGGTCCACGACGATATCTTCGCCATATTGTTCGACGACATCCACAAATAAGTACAGTAAGTGTACAAATAAGGCCACCAATAATAGCAAATGCTAATATAATTAAACCATCATCTGAAATAGTAGAAGAATAAAAGAAAAAAACAAATATAATACATAAGTAAAGATGGATAGTGATATCCAGGACGTGCGTCTCATCCTATTTAGGACTCGTCAGTTAGATGTACTTGTATCTCAGAGTTCATGTTCATTCTGGCTAAGTGGATAACGTGATAATGTTTGAAGAGAGTGATGCTGGATTCGAGTCCCAGATGTTTTCGAAGTAGTGTTCTGGTATGTTAGGATTATCGAGTGAACAATGCTACATTCAGATGTGAAATACTACGTAAAGATGGTAGATCGATTGAAGAGGCAATAAAATTTCATTGAATAGGATGATTATAATATGTAGTTAGTATGCCATATCATCACCTACCTTGATATGGGATGATAGCTGGGGTAGAACAATATCGAAGAAAAGTTTGAGGTCAAATAAAAACATAGAACCTGTCTATAGACCCAATAACTTTGATAGTGAGCAGTGTTAACAGGTGTAGCCCATCTGGTAGGGGTTTGAACCATAATCGCAACCAATTGTTGAAGATGGATGATATGGATAAGCATCAGTTGTAATAGCATAGATACATTCACATTTTCTCATAAAATACTTATACCTTTTAACTCAATGATTTCATTCTTTGTTATCAAATTATATTGTATATTATCAGAAGGGGTTTGTGGAGATTTTTAGAAATTTTCACAGATTGAAGTCATGAGTCAGTTGAAGCTAGACCACCATTGAAAACCTGGAAGCACTGGACGGCCGTTTCGTCCTAGTATGGTATATGGTGGCGCAACTTCGTGGATTGGTTGAAGTTAGACATTAACACCGTTGAATTCCGGCCGGCTCAGTGGTCTAATGGTTAAGTGCTCGCGCGCGAAGCCAGTAGGTCCTGCGTCCGAGCCCCGCGTGGTGCCGAGGAGTCCCATACTAGGACGAAACGGCCATCCAGTGCTTCCAGGTTTTCAATGGTGGTCTAGCTTCAACTGACTCATGATTTCAATCTGTGAATATATTGTATATATTTAATCTTGTCTACTACTACCCTTGAAACTCTTATTAATTCTACAAATCTGTAATTTGTCATTTCATTCCAAAGACCAATACACATCAATTAAAATTTATTCCATTACACAAACCACTGGCTATCTGGACTCAGTAAATATGTGGATTATATCGTGGCATTTGAAGAGGAAGGTACTGAGCACCGGAGCGAATATCGACCGTAAGATACAGGTACATCCAGCTGTCAAGTCCAAAATAGGGCGAAACGTGCGTTCTGTATTCCAATGCTAGCCGCCATCCATCTCTGCTTATAAATAAACTACGGTGTAAAACAGGATGAATATTATTAAATATTTCAATCTTATGAATGGTAGGTAGTGATCTTGTGTTGGCCGCTAAACCTCTCACTATATATCATGAACCATACGTTAAAATACGGTTGTGGTAGCATTTATCAAGTCTCTAATCATTCTTAGTAGAGAAATATGCAAGAGTCTGGATAAAATTTTGGTTACATTAAACTATGGAACCATAGCAGACCATTCCTGAAAATCTTGAATTCCAAGTGAATTTTCTTTATAATCGATATGATAATCAATTTTATTTACAATAGATGGAGCATTGGTAGCAGCCGGACCCAACACATATCTTTCATCTCATTTGGGAATCGTCAACTGAATTCACAGGCAAGATAAGAATTTATGGATGACCTTGGAAGGAATCCCAAATGACCTTGAAACATTTCAGTAAATCAGAAAACGGTCAGTGTAGAGTAAGAATATATTATACAGAACCAAAAAATCAGAGTGGACACACTTCTGTAACTTGGTTTAAAAACTTTTCAACATCATGAAGAGGCTCTAAAGTTCTGAAATTGTAATGCATACGATACAGCAATTCATCCATGTGACTCTGTAATAATCGACCTCTGGAGCCATGATAAGGTCGCGAAAATTCTTTTAGCCTCGGTCACATTGCTTCTCTATTATTTTCGTGTACTC
The DNA here is from genome assembly GCF_000699445.3 of Schistosoma haematobium. Classification (NCBI taxonomy): domain Eukaryota; kingdom Metazoa; phylum Platyhelminthes; class Trematoda; order Strigeidida; family Schistosomatidae; genus Schistosoma; species Schistosoma haematobium. The sequence goes on from NC_067202.1 coordinate 3,788,607, forward strand.
TGGTGGTGGGGTCTACGATGCATGTAATCAAGTGTATGTGAGCATCGATATGCTCTCCGGCCATCTGTGTATATTGTGGTGCGTGGCTACACATACTGCCATATAAGTAGTAATATCGTTGTGGCCTCTTTGAGATGATCTATCATATGTACTAAGGACCTGTTATTTGTACTTAAGGAAGTGCTACTTACCCAGTCTTCTTTAGCACTTCGTCCTTTATTCAGTTTCCATTTTCTGATGACCGTTTCGTCTATTATTATTACCATTGTTATCATTGTTGTCATTATGGGTTCCTAGCGTTTTAATCCAAAGCTACAACCAATTGAATTCAACCCTATCGAGTATGAGGAAGGTACCCACCAAAAATAGATTGATTGAAGTTAGACTTGTATACCATTGAAATCCAGCTCAACAGCCTACAGGATAATCGTCTACTCACAAGGCTGAAGGTCCTAAGTTCAACTCCCAGTTGTGGGGTGGTAGATGAGTCGCTATTGAGGAGTCACATATTTTCACTAGTTAACTAACTTAAATCAATTTGTGATTAAAATCATTATCATTGTTAGACTAAATCAATACTTACACATACAACGTCGTCCAGGATAATTAGCATCGAATGATGCATCAATTGTAAAATGATTACACTCGCATATATAAGTACCTTGTGGTTGTACAATACATTTAGCATTTATTGAACAATCATGATTTCCATTTTTACAAGGATCATGAACTGTAGAAAATAACAATGGAAAGTAAAGGAAAGTGTTGATCAATAAAATTGGTGATGGTTTTGTGATAAGGTTGAAATAAAATTTACCTGAAGTGGATTTTATGCAATAGTGAAAGCCAATAGTTTTAGCAAGTACTTATATCATTTAGTTATTAAAGTTTATGTTGACTGTTACATAGATTCTCCATAAATCTCTTTGTTGATGATTAACATTTGATCATTAGTAACTAGTTTCAAACTGTAATTCTGAGGTAAGATGGTGGTTGGAGGTAGTCGACAGGAAACCATGGACCCAGGTTTCGTGCTACGTGGCACTCGTCAGTAAAGTGTACCTGTAATCTTGAGGGAACTGGTACTCCCTGACGGACTCGGTCCCGTATCGGCCGGCCTTACAGTCAGAGACGTTACCACTGGGCTATCTGGGTTGCGATTAAGCTCCTGTCGGAATGAGTTTTATTCACAATTGTTTGACCACTGGTTGGCGATCAATGTCATGTGTATCTTATCACAGCATAGTTCACACAATGTTGAGTCACCTAGATTAGTGGCCACAGTGCAACATGGTCGATAGCATTTGGTCTACACTAAGAAGGAATTGATACACATAACATTGATTACCATCCAGTGATCAATCAATTGTAACTTCCATAAACCTCACTATTGCTTATTAATATCAATTCAGTTTGAGTGGTTGTAGGATCATTAAATAAAACAATATTTCATAAGATATTACTTAATAATTTTTTTCTAGTTAGCGTTTTTTTAGCGAGTTAGTTTTCTACGGGATGGGGTCGCTAACGCCATGCCCAACCCTTCTCCTTTATCTGGGCTTGAGACCGGCAGTAGCCATCGGAGGGACTCCAAGCGGAGTTTTCATAAGATATTAGTCCAGAACAATAAAATTTCACTTTCAAACTATAAGGAATTATCGTAGAAAATCAATATCAATGAATAATAATAATTATTTTTGCATATGTGGTCTAACTTCATGATTGAATTTTTAGAAAAAGTCAATGGGAACCTGTAAACGAGATTGTAGATCATCGACAATACTATGAAGCATAAACTGATCATGATTAACACAAAATTACTTGTACTCATGTTACTAAAGGTTATCTGATACTTTATATCTTCTCAAACTATATTCTTCATCCTAGTATGGGACTCCTTAGCAGTGCGCATTCATGTCTCAAACTATGAAGCTGATTGACATGGCATTCTAATCTCTCCAAATGCATTACATCTCATTTTGACCTGTGATGACTAATGTCAAATAGTGAGAGACTCAAGTCAAGCAGAGTTCCTTAGCAACTACGTCTGATTACATGACATTCAAAATATGTACACGTGATGTCAAAAGCGTTTAGACTAACAGTGAGCACATTACAATTTGATCTATATGATTCGATTAGCATCAAGAATAATATGACTTGACTTGAACACATAAATATTGGTACAAAGTGGCAACGAATACATATGCGCCACACAAGTCACTTGAGTTTTGTGTTGGATGGGATACTGTGTGGGTGCCCAAACGGAAGAAGGTGGTTTTCTTAGAGGGTCACATCAGTAGCCTTCGACCTAAAGATCTGATCCAGAAGGCAGTAGAGCAACGTCAGGTGATGGAGTGTCCAGGTAGCAAGTGACCGACAATAGATTCATACACTATTTGTCCCTTCAGGATCTTGGATCCCATGTAAACCATCGGTTTGGAATCAGGGTTTCCCAATTCAGCTAGGTGGATTCCCAGTGTCCACCAACCCTGTTAAAGCGCCAGACATTTGCTTCTTGTCCTCTCGATTTCGTAAACAACATCTGTAGTGCGAGAAGGCAGTGAATAGGACTTCCATCGCAGAGACTGTTTACGCGTGGCCATGTTAGAGCATTTGAAGAGGGAGAGCGGTCTCTCCCTACTCTCGGTCGTACCAGGGCGCATGAAACCGATAGGTTTTGGGTTCGAATCTTGCAAGTTGGGATCGTGGATGGCCATCGAATACTTCCAGATTTTCGATGGTAATCTAACTTCAATGGAGTCATGATCTCAACTATTGAAACTATTATTATTATTATTATTATTATTATTATTATTATTATTATTACTGATATTCATCATAAGTAGTACTTACCATGAACTGCAAACGTCGATGAATTCCCAGAAATGATATCATCTAATGAAATGGTTTTGAATTCATTTAAACTTGGATCCATTGTTTTTAATCCAGTCATAATTTGATTTTGTATTAATGTTAAATTTATCAATGGAATTAATGATAATTCTATATCTAATATTAATGCAACTTCAATTATGACTGATATTTTATGATAAGTAATTAAATAACAATCAATAAATGAATTCGATAATTGTATATTTGATCCACGAATGATACTTAATTTAAGCTAAATTACAACAACAACAACAACAAGAAGAAGGAAAAAGAAGGTAGATGAAATAAGATTATAATAGTAAATTGTCAGTGACTATATTGATTATTGATTATGAATATGTCTTGTCATTACTTATTTTATTTTCCCTAAGTATTATCATTTCATTCTGTTTGTGTGTGGGCTGTGATACTTCCCGGGTGCCCAGACCGAAGCAGGTAGTTTTCTTAGGGGGCCACGCCCAGAGCCTTTGACCTAAAGGTCTAACCCACAAGGCAGTGGAGCATCGTAAGGAGATGCAGTCCCATGGTAGCCGGTGACCGAAAAATTGGTTCATACGCCATTTGTTCCCACAGGATACTGGAGCCCATGGGCACTATTGGTTTGAGATCCGGTTAAAGCGCCGGACATTCGCTTTTCGTCCTCTCATTTTCGTAAACAACACTCGTGGTGCGAGAAGGCAGTGAGTAGGACTTACCTGGCAGAGACTGTATACGCGTGGCCGTGTAAGAGCATTTCGAGAGGGAGGGCGGACCCACCTCACTTTCGGCTATACCAGGGCATTTGGGGGTATGTCTTGTCAAAATGGACGTTACTTGTTATATATCGGATCATCATTGATTGTTATCTCGGAAATGTTTATCACTTATATTCGAAATGAGGGAATTGTGTACTTTTTACGACAAGAAAGTCATTTAGTTAGTTAGTTGGTCAGTCAGCTACAACGTAGGATCAGGCACATATGTGCATCGATCCAAGTTGCAATACCTCATTAGCACAACAAGATCAACACCGAATTCATAGATGTAGTTAATTCAATAGTGGTAATATATAAAAGAATGATTTTGTATAAAGATATAGTACAGGAAGAAAGAATTAGTTCGTAGAAAGAAAGATGTGAAGCAATTTTAATCTCATAGTTTAAAAGAAGACAAAGAGTGTATACACCTACGCCATTGTGATCGATTCTGAACCATGTCACCAAGAGTCTACAACCATTGGTTACGATAGTCACGCGGACACCAACCAAGTAGTCTGTATCTACCAAAATGGCTAAGACACGAAAGTAAGAACACAAACACTGGTATAAGTGAAGATTTATTGACCACAGAACACGACGACGACAACGATGATAGTTCAAATTACTCTCATTTATCTAATGATTGTACACCCATTTTGATTAATAATTAGGATGAAGTCATATCTATAAAAGTTACAGTTATAACAGATTGGTTGGTTGATAACAAGATGTAGACTGAAAAAAATTAATACCTAAAAGGTTTGTGTAATATTCTGTCTAATCTGTTTTATATCAGTCAATTAATTCGTATTTACTTGTAGGTCTTGATCACCTACGTAGTCATCAGTATTTATTGCTGAACAATTCAATATTAGTGTGGTGTGTGCTACTGATGTCAACAGATATAAGTAGTATATATCCTCAAATGAAAGTGAATTGCCTAGGAACAAAAGGTTAGGAAGATAGAAGAAAAGAGAACGAGAACAGTGAATGATTGCTGTGGAAATGAAGGAACAATGGAGTCTGAGACGATTGATTGACATTTGCAAAAGGAACAGTCAAGTTTGTGACAATTGATTGACACTTTGCAAATGAAGAATTTACTGTATGGTTCTCAGATTTTAGTAAAAGATTCTATAATTTCGCGCTGAATTACATTCGATCTTCCCCACATGTTCTCTTGCTCATTACACTAAAACGAATTGGTTATCCAGTACTGGATAGTTTTCAATGGTACCCAAACTGAAACTAACCGTAGCTTTTAATTCCTACTCAATAGATCTGTCACAAATGAATATATATATCTGATAAATAATAATGATGTATATCATTGAAATCATGAACCGATAGATATTGGACCACCATTGAAAACCTGAAAGCATTAGACGCTCATTTCGTCCTAGGGTGGAACTCCTCAGCAGTGGACATCTACAATTCCATGCGTAGGATTCCTAATGAAATTCAATAATCATTACAACCTCAAACTGAAAACAATCAATATACTTTCATTTATCAATGATGTCACTAACAAATATGCTGAAAATGATGTTATTTATGATTAGACTATTGGGTTAAATGATTTGTCACTGCTTTCTTGACGATGATGGTGTTTATGATGATGACAAGCTGAAGTATTTACTTTGCTAATATATATATATATATATATCGAGAGAGAGAGAGAGACCCGTATCACACCCTATTCCAATCTATAGTAATGCTTATCTGTATACGTGAAAGATAATAAACTATTGGTGGTAGTTTATGAGCTAGTTATAACAATAAAACAGATTACATATGCAATCATCCTAAGTAAAAGTACAAATCGATGTAAATAGTGATAACAATGCTAACAGCTAAAATGAATAATTTGAATTCATATATAATGGTTGTTTATACCTTACCTGATTAGCGTTTTTGTCTAAACAAGGTTGTTGTTGTTGTTGCAGATTTAAAAGGAGAGATTGTCAAAGAAAGGGTGGTATTCCTACAGTTGAAGATATTATGGAAGTCAAAATAACTTTCAACCAATATCAAAGTCAGTATCTTCAATACAAACATCTAGACAGTCCTATTGTATGGAGCTGAAACTTTGTGAGCTACTACAATCATCATCAAACAACTGTCTATGCAAGATACTCAATATTCGTTGGCTGGATACCATCAGAAAAAACCTACTGTGGGAGAGAATAAGTCAGATTCCAAATGAAGAGAAAGTGAGGAAAAATCGTTGGAAGTAGATAGGACATACATTTGTGAAATTGTCAGACTGAATCATGAGGCCAAGTCTTAACTTGGAATCCCGAATGGAAACGGAAAAGAGGAAGACCGAAGAACATGTTTCGTCAGGGATTTGAAGCAGACATGAAAAGGATGAATAGCAACCGGAAACAACCAGAAAGGATTGTCCAGGACAGAGTTGTATGGGGAATGCCGGTGAGCGACCTATGTTCCTCCAAGAGAAGCAACAAGCTCAAGTGAGTAAATAGACCTGCCGATTAATGGTTAGGACTGCAATTAATTCGTATTTCGGCATTTGCAGTCCTAAACATTAATGGTAAGATCAAAACAAGCAATATATAGGAGTTAATATTCACTTGATTGAACAAACCAGTGGCTATCTGGACTCAGTAACTAGGTAGATAACATTATGATGTATGAAGCGGAAAGTACTGAGTTCAAGTATCACAGTGAACATAGACTGCAGGATGTAGGTACAACCAGCTGTCGAGTCCGAAATAGGGTGAAACTTGCGTACTGTACTCCACTGCTAACCAACATCCATCTCTGCTTCAAACTTGACTTACTTTGCTTATATCTATTATTCCATTTAAAATGATTACGGTTTTTTTAATACCATGGACCCCGAATGAGGGATCGTGGATGAACGCTGCTGAGGAGTCCTGTACTAGGACGAAACGGCCGTCCAGTACTTCCAGATTTTCCATGGTGGTCTAGCTTCATTTGACTCATGAATTCAACTAATAAATTACTATAATATCCACAAAACCCCTCCCTGATTTAATTATTTATCAAAATGAAAGCTTTCAGCTAAAACTTACAAGTTTACAAACATCTAATGCTTTAATGGTAGATAAATAACTTGACTTATCTTCAAAGTCTTTTTGCCAGACAGCTTCTTTACCATTATCGTATATTTTAAGTTCTACGACAAATATAAGATCATCTGAAAAATTAAGAAAAAAAGGCAGAGAAACTTACAGATATTGATAACAGTATTATAATGTAGTAAACAAATTACATCCTGTGCGATAAGATGGCGGTTCAAGGTAGTCAACAGGAAACCCTGGACCCAGGTTTCGTGCTATTTGACACTCATCAGCAAGATATACCTATAATCTTGAGGAAACTGGTACTCCTTGACGGATTTAACCCCGTATCACCCAGTTTCACACTTAGAGACGTTACCACTGGACTATCCGGGCCGCCATTGACTTCCTGTTGGTCTGAGTTGCATTTACAATTGATTGATCACTGGATGATGATCAGTATCATGTGTGTTAGGTCCCTCTTAGTGCAAATCGAATGCTACTGACCAAGTTGCAATGTGGCCATTAGTTTAGGTGACTCGACATCACGTGCAGTATGTTGAGATAAGATGGTGGGATCGAATCCGTCAGGGAACACCAGTTCCCTCAAGATTACAATTACATCTTGCTGACGATTGCCAAATAGCACGAAAACCGGGTTCAGGCTTTCCTGTTGACTACTTCCAACTACCATCTCCTCTCAACATAGTGCACGCAATGTCGAATCACTTAGACTATTGGCCACAATACAACTTGGTCGATAGCATTTGATCTGCACTAAGAAGGACCTGACACACATGACATTGATCACCACCTAGTGATCAATCAGTTGTGAGTACATCCTGTGCGGATTTCCTAGATATTGCTTGAATGCACAAACATTGTAAACAGAAATGAATGATGGTTAGCAGCCTTGGATTCTACTACTAGCCATCTTGCTTATAATGCCTTTTACTTTCTGTTTGAGATTTTTTCGAATACAGTCAACGTGAATGCATTTCCTTGTAAATTCCAATAAATCGTTGGAAGTTCTCTGAACCATCCAAAAAAAGGTTATGTTCATTTGATCTTAAATAAGATCCAACGATAGTTACATTCGTAGGTGGTATTTGTTAGATGTATTATCACTGAAAGCTAAGGAGTGATGGACTGTCATTTTATCTCAGTATTAGAGTCGCCATAGATGCTAACCCATAAATAATTGCCGATTGAACTTAAGATCTATAGATCTACCAGTGAACACTCAACCATTTAAATCATTAGATTTTTACCCGATGGTCCAGTTCAAACTTCAATTAAGTTGTGCTATAGAGTAACGATCATTGTTCATTGATTGTCTATTCTATCTCAAACTTACATGCTAGTCTTTAGCCGAAATATTCAATGATAATATCTCTGATTTTGGAATTGAGTGAGGTCTGTTGAAATCTTGCTAAAGGAACTGACCCCTCTCCCCCAAGAAATTGGACAAACAATTTGGTTAAGGTGTAGCAACTAACATGGAATCTGCATCGAAGATTATATTAAATCACTTAACATTAAAATTGTACTTACTTACTTACCATTTACTGGGTGGTAAATGGACATATTTATCTCTACACAAGATTAATCAACCTTTGAACCGATTGGTCACTGAGTACTGGTCAATGCTATACTTGTCCAACATTTATAGCTGATCGAATTCAATCAATCAAGCTGAAATGTAGATACTAGTCCGAGTTACTTGACATCATTTTACTATTTTGAGGTGTTGAATGGTTTAAAGTAATCAGCTGGGAACCCTTGTTCCATCTAGATCTTATACTAGTTGATACTCATAAGAATGACGTGACTGTTATCTGTTAGAAACTGGTATTGTCTGGTGAAGTACTAGACGGCCGTTTCGTCCTAGTATGGGACCCCTCAGCAATACACATCCACAATCACGCTCACGGGATTCGAGCCCAGGACCTTCGATCACGTGCGCAAACGATTAACATTTAAATCACTGAACTGGCATCCAACAGTGTTAATGTTTAACCTTAACCAATCCACGAAATTGCGCGACCATCATCCATTGTACTGAGGTAGATATTTGTCTCTAGTCTAATTTAAATTTTTTGGGTTATTAATAAAACTCTAATCTACTAATTAACAAACATCTCAGTTGATAATAATACATGAATATTAACCGTTAACTTACGTCTTTGACATCGTTTCCCACGTGTATGATCTTTACATAAACATTTTGGTGTTTTTGATGTACCAACACATGTTCCACCATATTTACATGTTGATTCTTGACAATTTGTTAAATCTGTTTCTGCCTCTTATAATACAATGAAGGAAGAAAAAAAAGGAACCTTCGAATAGAAATTCGAAAAAATCACTTAGAAAGTTTCTTTGTTTATATGATGTAATGACATCAGTTAGACAAACGTTTAGAATTGAGAAATACTGGAGGGCTTTTTTTCATCGAAGTATACGGTCTCGACTACATTACTTACAAGGGGTCAAATTCATGACCTTGAGATGATAAAGAATTCAACCTGAAGTTTGTGCTGATGGTGTTGTTCAGAAGAATGATGAAAACTCCACGACCAAACCATCCAGCTCAAAGAACAAAACTCCATCAAAATCATGACCATCAAGTTATATGATGAATGTCTAATCTTTAGATCAATACGATAACATCCAACGGTCTATATTTCTAACTTTGATCACAATATTGTGACTTGATTGAAATTATAAATTTTGTTTGCTTGATGTTAACTAAATGCCACAAAGGTTAATCGCTCACTGTGAGACCTGAAGATGTTAGTAATGTCAGTCATGTAAACTATGAAACCGAAAAGTCTCTGCAAACCTTTTATATCAATAGTTTATAGGATTAATTGGAAAGTAGAAAGCGTTGGACATTTATTTCGTTCAAGTTCGGGACTGTTTATCGACATGCCCTTAAAACATTCAGGCCTTACAGAAACCGTAATAATATCATGTCACTGGATTGATGTGTAGTTATAAACATTTCCAACTATATTCAATGTGTAGTAAAATGAAATATACACATCAGTCGTCACTAACCGGTGTTGGAGATAGCTGGAAGAAAGTTAGAGACGGCCAAACCAAAACGTGGCATCAGTGCTTGAAGTCACTAACTTGTAGTCTGAACCATGTTGGTAGATGCAGACTACTTGTTTGGGGTTCACGTGACTATCGTAACCAATGGTTGGAGACTCTGTGTGACATGGCTCACAATCGATCACAATGGCGTTGGTGTATACAACACTCTCTGTCTTCCCTTAAACTATGAGATTAAAATAGCTTCATATCTTTCTTTCTACCAACTAATTCCTTCTTCCTGTACTATATCTTTATACAAAATCATTCTTTTATATATTACCACCATTGAATTAACTACTTCTATGAATTCGGTGTTCATCTTGTTGTGTTAATGAGGTATGGCAACTTGAACCGATGTATATATGTGCCTGATCCTACGTTATAGCTGGCTGACTGACTGACTAACCTTCAATCGTTTTCACAGATTCTAAAGTCCTAGATTGAGTGTTGATATCAGTTTATTACAATAAAAGATATCGACAAAATATGATTTACTGATACAATAAGCAAGATGGTTCAGACGTTGCTTAGTTCACTAGTTGTCCAAAAAGATTATTTCTCAATGATCAACCAACTAAATATCATAATTCCTCGACCCTAGTTTCCCTTCCCTATAATCTTTAGATCTCACAAAACTTCAGGAGAGAAGAGGTTTATTCACAGATATTTATCAGGCATTTCTTTTATTTAGCGTATGAGAAATTTTGTGTGATAATTCTGTTTTACATTAAAATTTAAGTGATAGTATGGTGTGTGCTACTGATATCGACAGAGATAAGTAGTATTGTAGTGAACAAGATCACAAGTGGGGACAATCGAATGTATTTGAATACAAAATTACAGAACATCTTCGTGAAATCTGGGAACCACACAGTAAATAATTGATTTCCAAAATGTTAATCAATCGTCTCAGTACTTATTTTTTCGTCATTTTCACACCAATCATTCTCTGTTCTCACCCTCTTTCCTTCGATCTCCTTAAACTTCTGCCTCTAGGCAATTTACTTTCGATTGATGATACATACTACTTATATCTGTCGACATCAGTAGCACACACCACAGTATGTATCATCAATCGAAAGTGAAATACCTAGTAGCAGAGGGTCAAGATGATCAAAGAAAAGAGAACAAGAACAGACAATGATTGCTGTGGAAATGAAGGAACAATGAAGTCTGAGGCGAATCACTGACATTTTGTGAATGAAGAATCTAATGTATAATTCTCAGATTTTACTAAGATGTTCTATAATTTTGTATCGAAATATATTCTATTGTCCCCACTTGTGATCTTCTTCACTACAATAGTATTTTATTTCACAAATTCTGCATCAATTAGAATTATTGTTTATAACTATTAAGTAAGTCAATCAACTATATTTCTAGTTTTTGTAAAAATACTGACCTTTACCCAACAGCAGTAGAACCTAGGTCACGCGATTTGACCTATTTGGAACTCATCAGCCAGGATATCCCGGCATCCCAGATTTGATGTTCCAAACAGGATCAAAAAACGCATCCTGAAGTTCACTGCTATCCATATCCTACCTATTTCATGATAATTTGTGTTATGATAAGTGTATCGAAGCGATTCCCATATGATACGTATATACGAACTAAGACCGATTACAATTCAGTCAAAATATCAACAATCAGATAGTTCAAAACTATTACTAATGAAGTTAAAACATATAGAGTTTTAGCATACTTGGTATGTGGTTAAATGTGTAAAATCAGGACTGGCCTGCGTCAACATCCAAACTAAGGATAGGGTGTGAAGTAGTCGAACACGTTGACAACTTCATTTACCTTGAAAGTCCGATCAGTCCTAATGGGTTAGTGTCTGATGAAATCTCAGCACGGATTCGAAAAGCTCGTTTGGCTTTTGTCAAACTACGGCATCTTCGGCGAAAGTGAGATATCCGTCTATCAATTAAGGACGAGTATACTGCGCGGCAGTCCATTCTGTTTTAATTTACGGCTGCGAAACGTGGCCATTAAGAGTTGAAGGCACCCGTAAGCTACTAGTATTTGACCACAGATGCCTCAGAAATATTGCTGGCGTCTGCTGGGATCACCAGGTAAGTCATAGTGAGGTTAGACGCAGGGTATTAGGGAAGGATGGTAAATCAGTTGATGAGGTTGTGAATCTTCATCGACTGAGATGGTTGGGCCATGTGTTGAGTATGCTGAACACCGATTACCACAACGTACAATGCTAACTGGTGTTGGGGATGGTTGGAAGAAAGTAAGGGGTGGCCAAACTAAAACGTGGCATCAGTGCTTGAAGTCACTAACTTGTAGTCTGAACCATGTTGGTAGATGCAGACTACTTGTTTGGGGTTCACGTGACTATCGTAACCAATGGTTGGAGACTCTGTGTGACATGGCTCACAATCGATCACAATGGCGTTGGTGTATACAACACTCTCTGTCTTCCCTTAAACTATGAGATTAAAATAGCTTCATATCTTTCTTTCTACCAACTAATTCCTTCTTCCTGTACTATATCTTTATACAAAATCATTCTTTTATATATTACCACCATTGAATTAACTACTTCTATGAATTCGGTGTTCATCTTGTTGTGCTAATGAAGTATGGGAACTTGGATCGATGCCTGATCCTACGTTTTAGCTGACTGACTGACTGCATTCTGTCTTACATACAACTCATCAGCTAGAGTTTAGGATCATATAACCACATGAGTTTAGTACTTTTTATATCAAACACCTAATGTGCTATTTAATAAACAACTAAATCTAGAATATCATTCATTTGTTCAATCAGTATAGATTTCTAGTTTCAATTTATTGATATTTAACACTACCATTGATCACTCTCTCTGTGTCCCTGTTACATCATAAGTCCATTGCCTCAATATAGCTTTATGTCACATCAAACTATTCAGGTCACAATAAAGAGCAATAGAAACTAATCTATTATAGTCTTAAATATCGACAATTTGATATGATAAATCATTGTTAAAACATATGATTATTATCTTATTACTATCATTAGAGTAATCTCTTGTAATATCATCTTATCACATATTCTCTTTATTGTTATCATGTTATCATTTAGGTGTAATTCAAGTAGAAACTTGAATTTTTTTGATTAAGATCATGAACCGATTGATGTTAGACCACCATTGAAAATCTGGATGCACTGGATTGCCATTTCGTCCTATTGTGGGACTCCTCAGCAGTGCGCAACCACGATCCCGCTCGCGCGAATCGAACCCACGGCCTTCAGTCTCACACGCGAACGCTTAACCTACTTGAATGTAGTTTACATTCACATCCATATATATTCTTAAACATGATCTTTATATTATGCAACATAATGTAGTTCTTTAACCTTTACTTTTCCTTGTAAATAAAATTATCCTAGTACTTGACTAGGTTTTTAAAATTAAAAAGAAATAGTAATCTGCAATTGATATAAGCATTATCAACAGTCAAGATCATAAGTCAGTTGAAGTTAGACCACTATGCAAAACCTGGAAGTACTGGATGGCCATTTCGTCCTATTGTGGGACTCCTTAGCAGTGCGCATCCACGATCCCGTCTCACGAAATTCGAATACAGGATCCATCAGTCTCACGCACGAGCACCTACCTTCTAGATCACTGAACCAGCTGGCAACTAACTGTGTTAATGTTTAACTTCAAGTAATCCACGAAATTGAGCGATACATCCATCATTGTTTTCAGTGAGTTACTATCTCATAAACATTTTCATTAAGAATGGTAGTAAGTGAATATTTTAAAAGTTTTATTGATGTTCTCTCATATATATATTTGTCGACAATGTTACACTTCTCGCTAAGGCTATGTTTTAAACTTCTTACTTTTACTTCCAGTCATTTCAGATCATAACAATATTGTATACAAGTTCAAATCATTAAGTCTAGTAGTTATGCTACAACTAGATTGATCGAGAATTTAAATCAACGATAATCATTAAACAAATATGGTGTTTATTACTATTCAGTAATTACTCATTGTATCTTAGTTTTATAATAGAGGTTAGTTATGACTCGAATAGCTCAGTGATGATGTCTCAAACTGTGAAGCTGGTTGACATGGCATTCTAATCTCTCCAAATGCATTACATCTCATTTTGACCTGTGATGACTAATGTCAAATAGTGAGAGACTCAAGTCAAGCAGAGTTCCTTAGCAACTACGTCTGATTACATGACATTCAAAATATGTACACGTGATGTCAAAAGCGTTTAGACTAACAGTGAGCACATTACAATTTGATCTATATGATTCGATTAGCATCAAGAATAATATGACTTGACTTGAACACATAAATATTGGTACAAAGTGGCAAGGAATACGAATGCGCCACACAATTCACTTTATTTTTGTGTGTGGTGGGATACTGTGCGGGTGCTCGTACCGAAGAAGTTGGTTTTCTTAGGAGGTTGCATCAGTAGCCTTCGACCTAAAGATCTGATCCAGAAGGCAGTAGAGCAACGTCAGGTGATGGAGTGCCCAGGTAGCGAGTGACCGACAATTGTTCCTTCAAGATCCTGTAGCCCAATGTACACCATTGGTTTGGAATCAGGGTTTTCCAACTTCCCTTGGTGGATCTTCCTTATCCACCATGAATAACAATGATTATCGGTAGATGATTACCTTCAATCTCTCAGTCATTCAAGATAGTTGATTGTTCGAAACTTGGTTGTAATGAAACAGCTGCTCAGTGCCTCGCAGTTTCCGCTGATTGTCTAATTGTAGTCAATCTGCCTTATAAAACTATGAAATAAACATCGAATTTAACGATCTCCACAAATCCTTAACAATATACTTAATAGTACAAAAACTTTCACATAAACTTTGAAACAGTTCTCATAACTATGAGAATTTCAGATAATCTTGTATGATCGAATAGAAACCTAATGAAATATATACGTGTTCAGATTCAAAAAATAGATTCACAGGGATACCTATGTGTGGTAAATATCTATAAATATACCACCCAACATCTAAAAGTGGGCCATTTTACTGATTTGCTAGTTTAAGTAAACTTCATTAAAGCTTAAGACATGTAGTCGATAAGTCTTGTTAGATGAACGCTCAATCCGATTTCCTGGTCGCTTTTAATAACCTGAAGACTAAATCTACAGTTTTTTGATGGAGTCTTATTCTCTGAGCTAGATGGTTTGGTCGTGGAGCTTTCGCGATTATAAGAATACGCAAATAAGAAGGAAAACTCGTAAAGTTTTGTACATGTTTATATTATATCCTAATGAAGATTAAATTACGGGTAATTTCTGTGAACTATTAATAGACTAATATTACTGTATAACTATTCAGTCACTAGATTATGTATATTCATATCCCTCTTATTATAAGCTACATTATGATCTATAGACAATTATGATATGTTTACTTATTTTATTTATTTATTTATTTGAACACATAAACATCTGTACAAAGAGGCACCAAATAGATATGCGCCACATAAATCATTCAATTTGTGTGAGGGCTGTGATACTGCCCGGGTGCCCAGACCTGAGCAGACGGTTTTCTTAGGGGGCCGGCCCCTCAAGCCTTCGATCTAAAGGTCTAATCCACAAGGCAGTGAAGTGACGTCAGGTTATGCAGTTCCTTGGTAACCGGTGACCAACAATAGGTTTATATGTCATTTGTTTCCTTAGGATTCAACTCTCCTAAGTGAACCCTCCGTGTCCACCAATCCGGTTAAGGCGACGAATATTCGCTTTTCGTCCCCTCAGTTTCGTAAACAACAATAATGTTGCGAGCAGGCAGTGATTAGGACTTCCCTGGCAGAGGCTATATACGCGTGATCATGTGAGAGCATTTGGGGAAAGAGAGCTGACTCTCCCCACTCTCGGCCGTACAAGAGCATATGTTGATTACAGTCTCTCACGTTCACAGCTACCTATTGGCTTGATCTTGTACAAATGTTAGTTCCTATTTTATGGTGTGATACAGTCTGTTTGGCTGGTACATAAATCAAGTAAGTATGTTTGACATGAATGAGTTGCTCAGTGGAAGGTGATATTGGTGTTCTGAACTCAACTGAAAAGGCTGGGAGGGAAAAGGGTCAAGATGGATGCTAGTTTGCTCATACTGGTCGATACATCATTGGTTTGGCGCAATGTTAAGATTGTATAAGTCATATTTCGATTGGCGAATAAATTACGTGATAATTAGCCAGGCTTAAAGTCACAACAGTTTACTTGTTAAATAAGTAGAAATTAAGTCACTAATTTGGTCGACTTGAGTGTTGGCTAGCAAGTCAAATTATACGGTTCACTAATAATAATAACTGTACTTAGTGTCAAATTACCTCTAGTTAATTATAAAACATACCTAGCTTTTATGAATGTACATATTTTGTTACAAGAGATAAAGAAAATCACAATCAAATGAAGAGTTTTTTTTAAAAAGTTGGATAGTAGTGAGTACTGAAATCCAAAATGTTTTTTGATCTTCTTGGGATTAGTCTGTCAGATGTACTTGCCTCTCAATGATGCTCATCCTAATCAGGATACTTAGTAACTTTCATTTGGAATGACCACTGCATTATTCAGTAAGTAACTGAGCCCAGATAAACAGTAACTTACTCAATAGGTATGAATGTATTAGTAAGGACCCGACCGTTGATGCTAACTTTACGTGGTGGTCGGGCTTGCCTATCGTGATTAATTAATCGAGCTATACTGGCTGGAACAATCGTTTCTCAAGGTCTTACCATGTCAGACAGGTCGGTTGAAGAGCGGTAAGTCTAAAAGCAACAAACCCAAGGTCCGAGGGAAATATCGTTCTGCTGACTGTACAGACAGCAGTAAGGTGTTTCCTTCAGACCACCACCGTAGCAGCGATGCTGCCTTCCCATAAGGAAGGGTGGGGGTAGAAAATGTCGACCCTGAAAATGCATATGTCTTCTTATTCCACGGATTTCTGTCTCTGGCAATAAGGTCCCGCCAAGTTCGGAGCTGACACGAGAACTACTCACAAAAAGATTATGTGTGACCTGTCTGAAACAGTTGAACTTTTGGCACTGGTATCACGCTCCCAAGTCACTAAGACCACCCTTAACACAATTTCCTTTTCAGGTACCTCTAGAAGAACCGTTCCACGGTGTGGGCAACCGGGAAGTGATAACCGCTCACATACCTCTAACAGCACTCAGGATCAGTAAGGACTTGTATTTCCTCGTTATTGATGATAACATTTGAAATCGATCAGTCTTGAACAAAATTGACTCAGTATTATCATTTAGTTACCAAATATTTCAACGTTGAATAGTGGATGAAAATGGAATTACGAATTCAGATTCCGTCCTATTTCAATAGAAACTGATCATTTTACATTCCTTAACATTAACAATGGGAACATACAAGCTTTATTTTATATCCCCTGTATATATATATATATTATTTTTAAAATATTTCAAAGATTGAAATCATGAGTCAATTGAAGCTAGACCACCATGGAAAACCTCGAAGCACTGGACGGCCGTTCCGTCCTAGTATGGGACTCCTCAGCAGTGCGCATCAACTACCCCGCACCCCAAGAGATTCGAACCCAAGACCCACCGGTCTCGCGCCAAGCGCTTAACCAACTAGACCACTAAGCCAACATCCAGTGGCGTTAATGTCTAGCTTCAACAAATTCAAGAAGTTGCGCCACCGTATACCATTTTCTTCAGTGAGTTGATTTCTCACAACCGACCTAGTTGAACCCCACTGGTAACGGCTTCTCACTAGGACTCTAGGAATATCTCTTGAAGTCAGTCACTAGTGAGCAGATGATTATTATCATAAGGGGTTTGTGGAGATTATAGAAATTTCACTGGTTGAAATCATGAGTCAATTGAAGCTAGACCGCCATGGAAAACCTGGAAGCCCTGGATAGTTGAGTCATGAATAGTTGATATCATGATTCAGTTGAAGTGAGACCACTATGGAAAATGTGGAAGCACTGGACAACCATTTCGTCCTATTGTGGGACTCTTCAACAATAACATCATAATCTGATTTGTTTCACACCCATAATTTCTTATTAGAAAAGTATCTTTTCAAAATTTCATCAACACAATACACACACATATAAAGTTACATTTCAACAATAATTATATTATACTTACCTTCACCACAATCAATCCCTTTGAAATCTGGTGTACAAATACATTTTGAATCATTTTCCTTTAAATTATCATTATTATTACTACTACTACTACTATTACTATGGGGATGACGATCACGACGACATATTCCATTATTTAAACATGGTGGTTGACATATGCCAATTGGATTCATATCCATTGAATAAATTATTTTAGAATTAATTAATTTTACAGGAGAAATTGTAGTCATTAATGCTGCTGCTGATGATGACGATGATGATAATTCAGCCCAAATAATTATTGGACATAATAATAAAGAGAAAATCAATAAATGATCAATCATTTGTATTACCATTTATATAATTTATCAAATTCCCTTAAAATCCATCTATATATATATATATATATGTAATCAATGAAGTAATAAATTGGATGAGATTCTGGTTAGATGAATGTTTGTGTTTGGTTTGTAGAATGATCAGCACTAGATCTAAGTCGTTGTCGTTGTTGTTGTTCGTGGTGGTGGTGGTGATGACGATGATGATGATGATGATGGTGGTGATAGTGATTTGTTTGTTTTCTTTTGTTGACAACTAGAATGATCTGATCTTACTTTTTTTTTAAAAAATCTAATATACAAGTAATTCACATCAAATTATCATTTATGTTCAATAAATAATCTGAAATAAATAAACAAATTAATTAATGACAATTATAATATAATAATAGTAATACTTATGAAGCCATTTGTTGTTCTTTCATATTTATTAACTAATCATGGGTGGAATAAAATAAACAAACTTTCTAAAAGAATAAAAACTCTTACAAATCAATACATAAATGGACAGGGAAGGGAGGAGTGTTGGATGGTGGCAACAAGAAAAGTGTGTGTGTGTGTGTGTGAGAGAGAGAGAGAGAGAGAGCGAAACAGCACACTTTAATAAACAGAAGAAAGAAAATGTATAGGCGGAAGGTTTTTTGTCAATGAGAAAAAAAAAAACGACATACACACATACATATATATAGACATACATTAGCACACAGACACAATTACATAGTTGTACAATAAGTAATTAATTACACGTTACACTGTTACTTTCTTTAAAATTTTCAAATGGATCAACCTTAATTAAATGTTCAACAATATAGAATTTAAACACAGTTATAACTAATGATTATTTTTTTTCTGAAGTACTCTTATTCTTCATAAATATTGATTACCATAGTTGATATCATGAGCCAGTTGAAGTTAGACCACTATGCAAAACGTGGGAACACTGGACGGCCGTTTCGTTCTAGTATGGGACTCCTCAACAGTGGGCATCCACGATCCTGTCTCGCGAGACTCGAACCCAGGACATATGAGTGTTGCGCGCGAGCGCCTACCTTCTCCTGTGCCGAGTTTTTTCTCTTACTACAATGAAATATACTCATTCACTCAGTCAGCAACAATGTAGAACTTCGTATGTAGGTACTTCAGTTCAAGTTGTCATACCACAATATCACAGAGGTATAATTGTAAATTCAAATCCCATAGTGGTAGAGGTAGTAAAAGTATAAGCAGTAATCGGAAAGGCTAGGGTTTGAATATGTTATTCAATAAATTTGGAAAGAGAAAAAAGAAAGGGACATGAAGAATTCAGAAGATTAGAATTTTGGAGAACACAAAGAGTGGATGCACCTGCGCCATTGCAAACGATTCTGAGCCATGTCATTCAGGGTCTCTAACCATCGGTTGCTATCATCTCGCGGTCCCCAACCAGGTAGTCTACACCTACCAATATGACTCAGTCTACTTGTCAGTGACTTCATAGACTTGTGCCATGTTTTGGTCTGGCCGCCCCTGGCTTTCTTCCAATCTACTCCTATACAACAAAACATCGCACATCGAGGTAGTCGGTCGTTGGGCATACGTAACACATGTCCCAGCCATCTCAACTGATGAAGTTTCACTACTTTATCAATTGATTTGCCATCCTAGTACCCGTTTTTTAACAACTGAGTTACTTACTCGGTAGTCTCAGGATGTACGAGCAATGCTTCGAAGACACCTATGATCATCTCAGTGTTTGTTGATTTGGCAAAATAATATGAATCGATCCACTTATGTGCTGAATTACACGTTGTTTAAAACTGAATGAATAACTATAATGTTTTCGATTACCATATTCTACTGGTCATTAGTATTAAAATTCTTTCATGAAATACCATGTTTCTCATCATAAACTGAAGGTACAAATGACTTATTTATGCTTTATTCACTTAGGTATTAGAATATTGTAAGGTGTTTAAAATTGGTTGATCACTGAGAACTGACCAATGTCATTCATATTAATTCTTTCAGTGCTAATCAGACCCTATCGATCAATGGTAAATATTTCAACCATATAGAAGGTTAATCACTGCTCGAATTGCTGGTTAGGAACGTTTCAGACTGTGAAGTTGAAGTACTAGTTCCTTCAAAACTACTGATACGAAATCTCGATTTAAAGTTTTCATTCGATTATCTTAACCACAAAACATTGAAATCTATATTTATGCAAATCTATGGGTAAAGTGAAATACCAAAAACTGTTGTAGAAGTTGGAAATGACTAAAGTTTGCAAAGCTAGAGATTCATCAAGTGGTAGCCCCCAAACGCCCTGGTATGGCCGAGAGTGAGGAGGGTCCTCTCTCCCTCTCCAAATGCTCCCACATAGCCACGGGTGTATAACCTCTGCCAGGGAATTCCTACTCTCTGCCTTCTTAAACCACGGGTGTTATTTACGAAATTGAGAGGATGAAACGCGAATGTCCGGTGCTTTAACCGGGTTGGTGGATATGGAGGATCCCTCTACGGGAGTTCGAAAACCCTGATCCAAAACCAATGGTGTACATCAGCTCCAGAATCGTGAGGGAACAAATGGCGTACGAATCAAGTATTGGTCACCGGCTACCATGAGACTGCATCTCCTTACGATGCTCCACTGCTTTGTGGATCAGACCTTCAGGTCGAAGGCCCCAGGTGTGGCCCCGTAAGAAAACCACCTGGTTTGGGCACCCGGGTAGTATCACGGCCCTCATACATATCAAATGAGATCTGTGTGGCGCATATGTATTTGGTACCTCTTTGTACCAATATCTATGTGTTCAAATAAATAAATAAAACAAACGAGATAATCAAAACTAGAGTGATTGACTAGTTTTTTTGGTATGCTCAAGTTTTATAAATTAGACACCTAAACTAAGAAGCTTTAATTGTGACTTTAAACAATATTATCAGAGTTGACTTCATGTAAATGTATGCTTTCACAAGCCTCGCATCAATTTCGCCCTTATACTCTTGTTTGTAAATGGTTGTTCATGTAGGTTTCATCGTCATCATTTGTCTTTATATTCAGAGTGACCGTATTGTTTAGTTGACCTCTGATTGTGTCATTGATTGACCTTTTATTATATGTATTCAGCCTATAAATACGATTTGTAACTATCATACAATGCGTCTACAAGTTGCTATACTTCTTATGACAAAAGTTCTCTGAGGTAAAATGAAAAGTGATATTTTAGGGTCAATCTTTTTTAACCTCCTTCTTCCCTTGTAGGAAGGAAGTATTACTGTAAATGCTCAATGTTTAAGGCGAACAACCAACTGCCGTCACACTTCAGAATAGTAATAGCATAACTTCATCTTTAATTACTAAATTCACACTAACCACTTTTCAACCAACCTACCTGGTATGATAGGATCTAAAGGAACCAATATTCCAACCAGTATACCAACTCCACCTGTAGCTCTTCTAGAGTTACTGCCGGTCCCAGGCCCGGGTAAAGGAGGAGAGTTGGGCATGGGGTTAGAGTCCCCATCCCATAGAAAACTATCTCGCTAAAAAAACGCTTACCAGAAGAAGTAAGTAAGCAAGTAAGTATACTATGATAAGGCTATTACAATGAGAGAACCCTACCACTATATAAAGGTATCACCCACAGTCGAGTATTATCATCAATAAGATTATACTTTAAGTCTATTCATACATATAAAATGATGCAAAAAATAAAACTGTCAAACAACAACAACAACTGAATAAGCTAGTCAGCTACAAACACTCCTTAGGATAGTAATATAAATATCCTAACATTGAATGAATTTCTATCATGCTTTACATGAACTAAATTATACAATCCATTTATACCTGTAGAGTCTCTCTCTTTCTCTCTCTCTAATAATCTAACATTAAAAATCAATATTTTATTATTGATCTAAAAGTGAAGCTAAGAGAGATCTTAAAAATCAATATATTATTAAGGGTACTTATATAA
Organism: Schistosoma haematobium; assembly: GCF_000699445.3. NCBI lineage: Eukaryota > Metazoa > Platyhelminthes > Trematoda > Strigeidida > Schistosomatidae > Schistosoma > Schistosoma haematobium. Next base: position 3,810,794 of record NC_067202.1, read on the forward strand.
AACTTTGTTTAGTCAGTTATAATTATTGATTATGAAATGTTTTTTTTAAAAAAAATTATTATCAATATTACAATTTCGATTAAAGAAATACTAAAAATGTCAAATGTTACTATGTACATCTTGTTGATTGTTTCAACAACAAGTTATAAATTATTTCATTTAAGTTAAGACATTACACTACTGTCACTACCAGGGAAAGTCATTAACAGAGTGTTGCTGAACCGGAAAACCAAAGTCCTCAAATTCGAAACAGAGAACAGCAATCCAATCACACTTGATGGTGAAACTCTAGAAGATGTAGAATCCTTCACATACCTGGGAAGCATCATTGATGAACAAGGAGGATCGGATGCAGATGTAAAGGCGAGGATTGACAAAGCAAGGACGGCATTCCTACAATTGAAGAACATATGGAACTCAAAACAACTTTCAACCAATATCAAAGTGAGAATCTTCAATAAGAACGTCAAGGCAGTTAGTTCTACTGTACGGAGCTGAAACTTGGAGAACTACAAAAGACGTTGGAGGAGAATAGGACATATATTGCAGAAATCATCAAACTAGATCCCGAAGCAAGCCCTAACTCGAGATACTGATTGGAAACGGAAAAAAGGAAGATCAAGGAACATACACTGTGTCGGCAATTAAAAAAAACAGCCATTAAAAGAATGAATAGCAACTGGAAAAAAACTGGCAATGATTGCCCATGACAGAATTGGTTAGAGAATGCTAGTGAGCGATCTATACTCCTCCATAAGGGGTAACAGGCGTAAGTAAGTAAGTAAGTAAGTAATGTACAAAATATGTGACACATTAGAATGAATAAGATAGAAAATAGAACTATCCTAGAAAGCTAATGCCTTATAGTGAAATCATTATCTAAGAAAATTATTTATTACACATTACACTAAATTTCTAAAAGTTGTTGATTGTAAATTTACTCGGTATTGTTTGCTTATATCATCCCATCAATGTTTAGAACTAGAATTGATCAGTCTCTTATTGACATATGTACATCCTCTGAGGACTGCCTTGATATTGTCTGAAGTCATAAGCTTTCTAATCAAAGATAGATAATGGCTAACAATGGAAACAAAGATATGTGTTTCATCCTATTTATGACTTATCAACTAGATATACCTTCATCCTAGAATTGGTGTTCACTCCAGGATTCGAACCCAGTACTGTTCGCTGTGCTAATGCGGTATGACAACTTGGACCGATGTATATATATATATATATATGCCTGGTCCTACGTTGTAGCTGACTGACTGTTCACTTCTAACATCATTATATTATCCACTTAGTTACTAAATCCTGATCATCACCTATTGATTATATTTACAATATCCATAGTTCGATAACCAACCTCCTTACATGGTCATATTAAGAAAAAAAAACTATAAACGAATGATCAACTTACATGTTACTATGAGAAACCTGAATTACATATTAAACATTGTTTAAATGAGCTACTTATTTTGTTGTTGAAAGAAAATAGAAATAAAAATAGTATGGAACTTCAAACTATTTCATTGTATTGAATGCAATTTACTGCATACAGTGCGTATGTATGTGTATTGTGCATGTATATATATATATATATATATATATATATATATATATATATATATCTAGGTACGTTTGTGTAGGTATATTTACAAGCACACAAATAAATAAGTACTCTAATGTGTGATAAATGTGATTTAAATTTATAAAATCAATAATTCAATTGATTAATTCTTTTTGTGTACTTTGAACTCATTGACTCATATTATAAATCAATAAATTTGAGTCAATTCTGATTGTATAATAAGTCAATTGAAGTTAGACCATTGTGGAAAATCTGGAAGTATTGGATGGCCGTTTTTGTTCTATTGTGGAATTCTTCAATGAGAGTGCATATCCATGATGCTGACTTGCAAGATTCCAACCCAGGACCTATCAGTCTTGCAAGCGAATGCTTAACTACTAAACCAATCTTGTAATTGTATAGTACTTTGTCGATTAATAGATGACGTAATTCTATATGCAACAAATGAAATATGACATTTAAATCAGATTTCATTGCTGATACAAACACAAAACTGTATTTGGTCAAATGGATTGAATGGCGGCTCACTGGTCCAGTAGGTTAAGCGTTCGCGCGTGAGACTAAAAGCCCTAGGTTTGAATCTCGCTCGCAGGATCGTGGATGCGCGCTGCTGAGGAGCCCCATAATAGGACGAAACGGCCGTCCAGTTCTTCCAGGTTTTCAATGATGGTCTAACATCAATCGGTTCATGATCTCAATCGAAAACTTAACAATCTCCACAACCCCTAAATTGATAACTTTCTATTTTTTTAAATATAAGAGCAATTCAAGTTATATTGGAGATATACTTCACAACTATTAACTAACCTTTGTTGAATGATTTCAAAAGAATTTTTTGGGTTTAACAATATATTCAAATATATTCAAGCAGTGACCAGTGGAGTTCAACTGGGTCTGTTGAGAGATAGTAACTCACTGAATACAATGGTGGACGGTGGCTCAATTGGGTGGATTAGTTGAAGTTAGATATTAACACGGTTGGGTACCGGCTCAGTGGTCTAGAAGTTGATAGATACATACTACTTATATTTGCCGACATCAGTAGCACACACCACATTACTGACATATGTGTAAACTAATGTTATCTAAGTGACATTGTAAGTTTAAAACAAAAAGTTAACAATTTCATATAAGTTTGAGTAGATAATATGGATACACCAGTATTCTAGTTGTCTAAGAATACAAATTACTCAATCACTTATAAAAATGTCATCAGAATACAATTATACTTACCATTACTATTTATTCATAAGTGATCAGAACAGTGAAACGACCATCCAGTGCTTCCAGGTTTTCCATGATAGTCTAGCTTCAATTGACTCATGATCTTAACTATTAAAATTACCCTGATATCCACAAAGCCCCTTCTGATATTAATCAAAATATGGTTATTAATGACTGGTTTCAAGAGGTATTTTCTGGAGTTCTAGTGAGAAGCAGTGACCAGTGGACTTCAATAGGATCTGTTGTGAGATAGTAACTCACTGATGACAATGGTGGACGGTGGCTCAATTTGGTGGATTAGTTGAAATTAGACATTAACACCATTGGATGTCAACTCAGTGGCCTACATGTTAAATGTTCGCGCGCGAAACCGATAGGTCTTGTGTTCAACTTCTGCGGTGGGATCGTGGATGACCACTCCTGAGGAGTTCCACAATAGAGCGAGACGGGCATCCAGTACTTCGGGGTTTTACATAGTGGTCTAGCTTCAATGGACTCATGATTTCAACCACTGAAATAACTAAAATCTCCACAAAACCTATTTTGTTAATGGTAAGGGTTTGAATAGTCACAATATTAATATTCATAACTAAATTTTAATCAGTTTTTGATTGGGATATTTGCATGGTGTGCTTCAATACAACTATTTCATCACATTTTATATAATAGATGGATTGAAACTGTCATTAGAAACTATGAATTCTATTTGATTCTGTTCGGGATATGTTAGCTCGATGTATATATATCACGGAACTAATGTCTGCAGTTAGACTCGCACCAAATAGCTTAGACGATAATGTATTGGCGTTTGAATCTAAAGGTAATGGGTTCTAGACTCACTGGGAACAACAATGCGGGAATACAGATATATTCAATTGACAAGTGTAAACTATAAAAGAAAGTGTCCAAAATTTCACTGTTAGCCATTATACATCTATTCTATGAAATATTATACTGGTTGAACAAACTACTGATTATTGAGAATAAGTAACGTTTACTGGATAACTTCAAAATAGGACGAGATACAACAATCAATTATTTTTAATCTGAACTCGTCTAGGGATATAAGTTGTTATTGATCACAAACCATTTCAAGGTCAAATAGTAGTTGAGATCAGGGATAACTATTGGAAGAAACCGACTGTGTATCTGATCGAAATTACAGCTGATAAATCTTTGATTAGATCGAAAATATCGGCACCGTAATTATCCCAATCGAACGTCGTTGATCGTAACATCAGTCCATTAGAGTATGACTAAACCTAATAATGCATACCGATAAAAGATTAAAAAAATCTTAAAACTTATAGAAGTTATTTTACAAACAATCAATACGAAAATCCATTGGTTTATATTGAAAATTGAACCTGTTGTGACATTTAGTCAGACTAATTATCACGCGACTTAATCGGCAATCGGAATACGACTTATACAATTTTACCATTGTACCAAAACAATGACGCGTCGACCAGTATGAACAACCTAGCATCCTTATTGAGCCTTTTTCCTCCTAGCCTTTTCAGTTGAGTTCAGAACACTAATATCATCCTCCACTATGCAAATCATTTATTCCAAACATACTTATTTGATCTATGTACCAACCAAACAGACTGTATCACACCATAGAATAGGAAATACATATTCATACAAGATCAAGCCAATAGGTAGCTGTGAACGTGAGAGACTATAATCAACAAACTGAGTATAATTTAAGAACAATGAATCTTATCATAATGGTCTATAGATCATAATGAAGCTTATAATAAGAGGGATATGAATACAAATAATCTAGTGACTGAATACTTATACAGTAATGGGTTCTGGTCTAGTAGGTTAAGTGTTCGCGCGTGAGACTAAAAGCCCTAGGTTTGAGTCCCGCGAGCGGGATCGTGGATGCGCGCTGCTGAGGAGCCCCATAATAGGACGAAACGGCCGTCCAGTTCTTCCAGGTTTTCAATGGTGGTCTAGCTTTAATTGACTCATGATTTCAACTATTGAAATTTCTAAAATCTCCACAAAACCCCTTCTGATTATACAGTAATATCAGTCCATTAATTGTTCACATACGTTACTCGTATTTTAATCTTCACTAGCATACAACAGAACTAATGAAGTGTTTCAATCTGTAGATAATCAGATTAGAATTGGGGACAATCGAATATGTTTTAATACAAAATTACGGAACATCATAGTAAAATCTGAGAATCATACAGTAAATACTTCATTTTCCAGATGTCAATCAGTTGTCTCAGACTACATTGTCCCTTCGTTTCCTCACTAATCATGCTCTGTTCTCGTTCTCCTTCCTTCGATATTCCTAAGCGTCTGCTACTAGGCATTTCACTTTCGATTGATGGTACAAATTACCTGTCGACATTAGTAGCATACACCACAATACCATTTCTATTATCGATAATAATCTATTTACTAATGATGTTATACGAATTATTATAATTGTTAATAGAATTCTATAGTGATAATGAATGATGTTTTTATTTTATAATAATCTTTATCTTAAAATTGTTGGTAGAACATGCTGACGAAGACACTCGTGGAGAAAATGAAGTTGCTATCGAGTGGAAGCCGGTCTTTTGGCGAACTTCCATTTTTGAACAACGAGAATCGTACTACGCTCATATGATTTTAAAATGGGGGAGAAGATTTGTAGCTAGATGATGGATGATTTTGATGAAATTTTGTTCTCTGAACTTTATGGTTTAGTTGTGGAGCTTCCATCATTCTTCTAGATGATATCATCAGCAGAAACGTTAAGTAGAAGTGAAGTGTTCAAATTTCCCCACATGTGGTTCACAGCTTGTCCTGTACACCTTAATGTTGATTGGTCCTTGTTGACCTTAAACCTATCATTTTCCAATCAGGAAAATTATGCACAAACATAGGAACGAAAATCAAACCAGTGGTAGATACAACCAAAACAAAGAAGTAAACAATGGCAGATTTAAAGTCAGCAAGAAACAATCAACATCGAAGTGTACAGGACAAGCTGTGAACCACATATGAAGAAATTCGAACACTTCACTTCTACTTAAAGTTTCTGATGATGATGTCGTTCAGAAGAACGATGAAAGCTCCACGACTGAACCGTCCAGCTCAGTGAACAAAACTTCATCAATCAATTTTTTAAATTTTTCTCTTCATGACTTAAATATAAGCTACTTTGATAGCGTTTTTCTTTAAAGAAAACAATAAGTGATTTCATTATTTTTCACATATAAGTAATCTGTAAATTCCGTTATATATATAGGAGGTTGACTGCTAATCGATCAAACTCACAGAATAGCTTCATACTAAAAACTGATAAAAGGCTGGAATCCAAGACACGCGTTTCATCTTATTTAAGACTCGTCAACTGGGTGTACCTGCACCGCAGAGTTGATATTCACTCCAGGACTCGAACCTAGTACCTCTCGTTTCAAACACCATCGCGTTACTGAGTCCTGATAGCCACTTGCTTGTGCAATGAGGTGAAGTTTAAATTCACTTGGTGTTGTTTTCTTGTATCTTCTCATCGTTGTTTAGGGTTGCAATTGATCAGTCTCTTGTTGGCATATGTTCATCCTATGCGGATCGCCTCGATATTGCCTTCAGTAACAAGCTTTATAAACAAAGATGGATAGTGGCTGGCAGTAGAATCCTGGACACACATTTCATCCCATTGGAAACTCGTCAGCTGGATCTATCTGCATCTCAGAAAAATGAATTAAGATTTAGAGTGTCCCATTTTAATCCACTATTTTACGAAGTTTAAATATGATTCTTTTAGTCGCAGAATTTCTCAATTTTAAATGTCAATCACTGCCTGAAACTTACATAAATATCGGAAAGGGGTTTTGTGGATATTATAGTGATTTCAATATTTGAGATCATGAGCCACTTAAAAGTAGACCACCATGGAAAACCTGAATGCACTGGACAGCCATCTCGTCCTATTGTGGGACTCCTTAGCAGTGAGCATCCACGACCCAGCCCCGCGAGATTCGAACGGTCTACAAGAGGTATTTCCTGGCGACCATATGAGAAGCAGTGACCAGTGGAGTTCAACCAGGTCTGTTGTGAGATAGAAACTCACGAAAGACGATGGTGGATGAGTCGCTCAATTTTGTGGATTTTTTGAAGTTAGACACTAACACCGTTGGATGCCGGCTCTGTGGTCTAGAAGTTAAGCGCCTGGCACGAGACTGATAGGTCCTGGATTCGACTTCCGCATGTGGGATCGTGGATGCGTACTTCTGAGGAGTCCCATACCAGGTCGAAACAACCGCCTAGTGCTTCGAGGTTTTCCATGGTGGTCTAGCTTCAATTGACTCATGATTTCAACTATTGAAATTACTATAATATCCACAAAACCCATCTGATATTAAAATTTCTTAAATATCCATTTGCTGACCAGATTAGTTACTAGGAATCACCAAATTATTATCATTTAATCGAAGAGGTTTCTCGATGACTCATTTTAACTCTAAATATGAACTGACATTGATTATTGAATTGTGGTATATGCTACTTATGTCTGTCGATTTAAGTAGTATGTAACACTAATCGGAAATAGAAAACCTAACAGTAGAAGGCTATGATGATTGATTTGAAGAAAACAGTTACGGAATTAGGAAGAAATTGTAAATTGGAAGAATTATACAAAAATGTGAAAGATAAATGATAGAAATTTGTAAATGAAGTATTCAAGGTATAGTTCTCATATTTTACCAAGATACTATAGATCACCAACGTCGATGATCTATGTCGAATGATTGGGGGCCCATTCAAGTTAGACGGGAATGGTGTGATCAACAGCTCACTTCTAACTCACACCTCGCGGTTAGTATCTAACGTGGATTACCCTTCCGACGTATCAAAGTACGATGTCTGTCTTGAAAACCGTACAACACAAAGGACGTTATGACAAAATATAGTGGTAAGAATAAGTACAAGTGAAAGTGCGACCACCACCACATGCATCAGTCCATAGCTACGATTAACTGATGCGATTTGGTTGTTCTTGACCTTGACAGGGGTCGATCATCTGTTCGATATTCACTGACCTAACTGGTGCATGATTTAGCCAGGGCTCAGTTACATTCCACTGGCCCTACAATACTCTGTAATTTCGTGTTAAAATGCATGATTTTCCACACACACACACACACACACACAAAAAAATATGAAATAGCGATGAATGTAATCTTATTTACAGAGATGATAATAAGTCAAGATATGATCAGAATGATCTTGATATTGATAAGTAAATATCTAGAATAAAATACGCATATCAAGTTGTGGGGTGCGTTAATGTGACTGTGAAAAATCCCATACATACACACAGAGTTACATACGTGCACACACATACATACATAAATATATACATGCAAATGTTTGCTCATTGATTTATTTCAGGAAAGATTGTTTGATTAACTGATATGGTTGAGTATAATCATATGAAAATGTCATTAGATCACTTAGTAAATAGTCGTATTATCTTGATTCTAGAGTTTTAATTAATTTCTTTGTTTGATTCTACAAGGGGTAAAACAAGATCCTCAAAAACAACACAGAGAACACCAATTCAATCACACTTGATGGAGAAACATTGGAACAGGTGGAAACTTTATCGTACTTGGTCAGCATCATCGATGAACAAGGAGGATCATATGAAGACGTGAAAGCGAGGATTGGCAGAGCAAAGGCCACTTTCCTACAATTGAAGAACATGTGGAACTCAAAATAACTGTCAACTAACATCAAACTGGGAATCTTTAATATGAACATCGAGACAGTTCTACTGTATGGATCTGAAAATTGGAGAACTACAACAACCATCATCAAAACAGTACAAGTATCTATAAATACTTGTCTACGTAAGATACTCAACATTCATTGGTCGGATACTATCAGCAGCAACCTACTGCGGGAGAGAATAAATCAGCTTCCAATTGAAGAGGAAATTAGGAAAAGACGTTGGAAATGGATAGGACATACATTGAGGAAATTGTCAGACTGCATAATGAAGTCAAGCCCCAACATGGAATCCTGAAGGGAAACGGAAAAGAGAAACACCGAAGAACACATTACGTCGGGAATTGGAAGGACAAATGAAAAGGATGAATAGCAACTGGAAAGGACTGCCCATAACTAAATTGAATTGAGAATTCTGGTGAGCGGCCTATACTCCTCCATGAGGAATAAAAGGCATAAGTAAGTAAGTAAGTAAGTAAGTAATGTTCCATATGATCCATATCAGGCTTTACTACGAAATATGCCGTAATATTCAGATGCATACATGATATTACTAAACATGGTTGTAATAAACAGGAAAATAGTAACATTGATAGTTAGTAGAAAACCTCTCTTACTGAAGCTATAATTCAACGACGATATAACTAGTGATGTACTACAAGATTGACTTACTAAACTAACGACATGGAAGTTTAATGCAGTTAACCTCAGTTTATCGTTTGTAAGTCGATCTATGGGGATTCTTTAAAAAGACGATAAGCAGACTGATTTTGTCATATCCATGTGAATCTATGAATTCAGCTGCTCCTATGAAGTAAGGCTATATTGGGCAAATAACCAGACAACTGAGCCAATGACTTAGTGAACACTTTACTTCGTGGTTAAGAAAGGATGTATTCAAAGCACTATATAGTCCTGTTCTATCATACTTGAAGGATAGCGTTCATGTAGTAGACAGAAACAGATCATTTAAATTAATCGATCGGTCCAAACAGTAAATAATAACAGAAACAACTCCACCTGTAGCTCTACTAGAGTTACTACCAGTCCAAAGTCCGGGTAAAGGAGGAAGGTTGGGTATAGAGTCGGCAACTTCATCCAGTAGAAAAAAATCTTGCTAAAATAAAACCCCAACCAGAGTAAATAATGATCGATACATGTATCAATGTAGAATTTAAAGCCATATAATTGATCATTATAAAAAAATTGATTCAAACGATTATGACCATACTAGGACCAAACGGCCACCCAGTACTTCCAGGTTTTTCATGGTGGTCTAGCTTCAATTGACTCATGATTTCAACCAGTGAAATTTCTAGAAATCTCCACAAAAACCCATTCTGATAATAATAATCACCTGCTCACTAATGGCTGACTTCAGGAAATAAGCCTGGGGTTCTAGTGAGAAGTCGTTATCAGTGGAGTTCAACTAGGTCTGTTGTGAGATAGGAACTCACTGAAGACAACGGTGTACGATGGCGCATATTCGTGGATTGGTTGAAGTTAGACATCGACACCGTTGGATTCCGGCCATCTCAGTGGTTTAGTTGGTTAAGCGCCTGGCACGAGACTGATAGGTCCTCGGTTCGAATCTCGCGGGGGATGGGGTCGTGAATGCGCACTACTGAGGAGTCCCATACTAGGGCGAAACAGCCATCCAGTTCTTCCAGGTTTTCCATGGTGGTCTAGCTTCAATTGACTCATGATTACAACTATTGTAATTTCGAAAAAATCTCCACAAAAACCCAATCTGATATTATGATCAATCTAGAATTTATTGATTTTTGAAGTATCAATGAAAAATATATGAGTTAAAATCATTTCTACACAGAGAATGTGTATGAGAGAGAGAAAGAGAGAGAGAGAGAGAGAGGGGACATAGAGCCACATAGAAACAGAGAGGGATAGAGAGAGAGGTCGAGATTACAATCATAGTATACTTTAAAACAAAATGAATATTCATCATTTCAATTATTCCATTTCATTCAAATTATTGTTAAATGACATAACAATTAATGTTGCTGTTGTTACTGTGTATGTATGTGTTTTTGTATATGAGAGGATTTAAAGAGTCGATAATGATAAGAGTAAATGGATAATCAACATTTCGTGAATCTATTTTTTTCTTTTTTTCTTCTTTTTCTCTTTTTTCTTTTTTTTCTCTTTTTCCCTTATTTTCTTTCTGTAATATCATTCTGAACATCTTGTATAGAAATAAATTTATGATTAAATATACATATCGTGACATAATAATTTATTGATTGATTATTAATAATGGTAAACATGAAAAGAAAAAAAATCTTAGAAAAGTCATAGTAATAAGTAGTATAAAATGATAATGTAATGTCAGTTATTATGTTAAGCCCATATACTTTATTCTAGCTTACGGACAGACAATTCTATTCATTTTACTTGAGTCACATTCTGACCTTGTTATTTATTCAATCTTTACTGTTTTTATATGAGCGTGTAGGTGTGTGTACATTTCTTATCACATTACTCATCACATGTCTGTAATTTACTTTTGTGTAACTATAATTATTGATTAACGCTTGGTCAAAAAGGGAGTTGGCTTACCAGCCATCTCCACTCTGTGTTGTTTCTCTTCTCTCTATTCCATTCGCTTCATATACAAAATATATATATTCAAAAGTCCATTCTCGTTATTTGACTTATTTAAATCCGTTACTGACTAAAGCGATTAAAGTCGAAGATTATATATGAGGATCAGTGACATATATGTTTCGACAACAATCATCATTACAATCACCTTGGTGTCAGATCTCGGGTCACTAAAGTGGAGAGCCCTTTCGACAACATCGTTCGATCTAAATGACGACAAAAGTAATGGGCCCCAAAATAATATATAAATGTGTAAAGACGATCCACGGGGTGAAGTTGAGGAAGTTCTAAGAAGATCAGGAAAAGCTGAAGATATTCCATTCAATCATCTTTTAGAAGAATATTCTAGGATCTTGTTTCCCTATTGGACAAATGCCAATAACCCCCTGTGTGTGGATTGAATAACTATGATGATCATTTAGTTTTTACTATTTGGAATAGGATTCTTTTCACTTGTCTTATGTCTTTCCATTTGCGACCTGGGAAGGTTCTAGCGTTCAAATGCTCAAGTTATAGGCGGCATAGTAAGAATCTAAGTTTAAGATATAACAAAATGTCAGTAGATATCTTCAGAAAGGTTGCTCACATATTGTGAAACTACCGATTAAGTAATGATGAGGTTAGATGTATGAAAAAACTATTTTACGATGATATTTCAGTTGTAATTGCATTCGACTACAAAACTGGATAACCTGGGTTCGAATCCCGTGATTAGTATCAGTTTTTTTCCAGGTTATAGAAACACTATGCTGATGAGTGTTAAGAGGCATGAAGCTAAGGTTAAAAGTTAACTATCAACGACTTGCAGTCACGTTGTGTAAAATCATACTAGGTCGCAAGAAGTAACATTAAAAGGAATGGATCTCTATGGAAACCCTGGACAATATTCAAGAAAGGAAGAACAAGTAGACAGCTGTTAACAACAGTTGAACAAGAGCAAAGACAATCAAGACACAAGCTGAATTCAGAGAAGGAAACAAGCAAGTGAAACGAGCATTAGAGCCAACAAGCAAAAATATGTGAGAGACCTAGCAATGACAGCTAAAAATGCTGAAACAGAAGAAAATATGGAACAACTATATAGTACAACGAAGAAACTAACAGGGACATGTAGTAATCCAGAGAGACCGGTCAAGGATAGAGGTGGGCCAATAACTGAGAGTCGAGAGAAGAGGAACAGATAGACAGAATACTTCGTAGAACTCTTGAATAGACCAGCTCCACTGAAATCACCGTATGTCGAAACAGCACCTGAAAACACTCCTACAGATGTCACTCCGCCAATTATAAAAGAAATCAGGATGGCCATCAAACAAGTGAAGAGTGGGAAAAATTCTGGACCCGATGATCTAACACTCGAAGAACTGAAATCAGACATAGAAGCAACTGTAAACATGCACCATATTCTATTCAGGGAGATTTGAGAGGAAGAACAAATGACGATGGCCTGAAAAGAAGAACACCTCATCAAGATACCAAAGAGAGGAGATCTGAACAAGTGTGAGAACTCAGCTATAGAGGTATCACACTACTATCGGTACCAGGAGAAGTACTCAACAGAATGTTGTTGAACAGGATGAATGATTCAGTAGACTCCCGATTTCGAGATCAACCATCCGGTTTACGTAAGGATTAGTCGTGCGCAGACCAAATCGTAACAAAACGGATCATTGTTGAAAAATTAATTGAATAGAACTCGTCACTATACATCATCGTGCTTGATTATGAGGAAGTGTTTGACAGTGTGGATAGGGAGATCTTATAAAACCTTTTTTGACACTATGGTATACCTGCGAAGATCGTCAACATCATACGGGATAAGTGAACAAGTAAGCGTTGAGAAGATCATCAACATCATATGGAATTTATGTGACTAACTACACTATAAAGTCGTATGTGGAGGAAGCTCACAGATAAATTCCAAATGAGGACTGGATTCAGACAACGCTGCTTACTCCCCCTCTTTCTCTTTCTTGTGGTGGTTGACTGGTTTATGAAGACCTTCATATTTGAAAAGAAGCACGGAATGCAGTGGACATGTTGGATGGGACTAGATGATTTGCACGTCGTAGATGGCCTGGCTTTTCTATCCTGTACACACGAACAAATGCAGATGAAGACAAGTAGTGTAGCAGTAGCTTCAGCAGCCATAGACCTCAATATACACAAGGGCAAAACCAAGATTCTCAAATACAACACAAAGAACACTAATCCAATCACACTTGATGGAGACACATTGGAACAGGCTAATCAACATCATCGATGAACAAGGAGGTTCAGATGCAGACGTAAAAGCGAGGATTGGCAGAACAAGGGCCGCATTCATACAATTGTAGAACATGTGGAACTCAAAATAACTGTCAACTAACATCAAATTGGGGATCTTTAATATGAACATCGAGACAGTTCTACTGTATGCAGCTGAAACGTGGCGAACTATCACAACCATCATCAGATACGTACAAGTACATATGAAAAATTTTCTGTGCAAGATACTTAATTTCCGTTGACCGAATACGATCAACAACTACCTACTGTGGGAGAAAACAAACCAGTTTCCATCTCAATAGGAAATGAGGAAAAATCACTAGAGGTGGATAGGACATACATTACGGAAATCATCAAACTGCATCACGAGGCAAGTGCTAACTTGGAATCCTGAAGCGAAACATCTAAGATGCATGCTGAAGAACACAGTGAGTCGAGAATTGGAAGCAGACATGAAAAGGATGAGTAATAACTGGAAGGAACTGTAAAGCATTGCTCAGGTCAGGGTTGAATGTAGAGTGCTTGTGGGTGGTCTATGCTCTTTCACGAGAGATAACATGCGTAAGTAAATAAGTAAGTCAAATTCCAGACTCTATGTATTCCTTAGTCATCCACTTTTTCGTTTCCATTCAGGATTTATAATTTAGCGCTTTTCTCATGATTCAATTTGTTGATTTCTGCATTAAATGTCTTATCAATCTCCAGTATCCTTTTCCTAATTTCATTTTCAGGCATTCATAAAGCATATATAAGGAATTGATTTTTACAAAGAAATGACTTCCTTAAATATTAAAACAATTATCTAATGATTACTATAAATATGGTTCAGAATCGATCACAATCGCGTCGGTGTATACACTCTCTGTCTTCCCTTAAATTATGAGACTAAAATCGCTTCATTTTTTTTCTACGAACTAATTCATTCTTCCTGTACTATATCCTTATTGCAATCTTTCTTTTATATATTGCCACCATTAAATTAACTACATCTATGAATTTGATGTTCATCTTGTAGTGCTAATGGGGTATGGCAACTTGGACCGATGCACATATGTACCTGGTCCTACGTTGTAGCTGACTGACTAACTAACTATAGAAAAAAATAAACATTGTAGGAATTAACTTTTCCTTACTCTTCCATAAAGAATAATCTAATTCATGCGAATGAATACAAATTCTTTAAAAATAAAATGTAATAGATTAAAGAAACTAGATTATAAGCCATAGTAATAATAAATGAAATATGTTGCTATCGTGACTGACAGTTGCGGGGGGGGGGGTGGTACATCGTGCCAATCAAAATCGGTCAGATAATAAGTAAATGTGATTGGCTAGGAAATGGCTTTCATGATTAAAGGATGTATATATATATATGAGGACAGTCCACCGGTGAACTCGAGGAAGTTCCCAGAAGCTCAGAAAGAGCTGAAGGTATTCTATTCAATCGTTTTTGGAAGAATACACCAGAATATCCAAGTATAGCTTCTCTATTGGACAAATGCTAATGCGGATTGAAGGACTATGATGATGATTTCGTTTTTACTAAAAACAATAGACACCTGATAGTTTTGTACCATAATTGACACTAGATGATGGTTGAAGGTAGTCAACATGAAACCCTGAACCCGGGTTTCGTGCTATTTGGCACGCGTCAGTAAGGTGTACATATGATCTTGAGGTAACTAGTGATCCCTGACGAATTCGATCTCGTGTCACCAAGCTTCACAGTCAGAGATGCTACCACTGAACTATCCAGACGGCGACCGACCTCCTGTCGGACTGAGTTGTATTCACAATTGATTAATCACTGGGTGATGATCAACGTCATGTGTTTCAGATCCTTTATAGTGCAGATCGATGTTACCCATAATCAGTCAACCATAATAATCTTGCTTATGTAGAAAAAAATTTAGAGAAAAATCTTAAGAGAAAAGAGAAACAAACAAAATAAACTTATATCAAACGTGTTTTTTTTTAATTTTATCAAAAAAGAAAAAAAGAGAAAAAAATTAATGAAATTTCAATGATGTACTATTGAACCTTGAAGAGAGAGAGAGAGAGCGAGCGAGAAAAAAAATCAATGAATGAATAAAAGAAGAAAAGAAGAAAAGAAAAAAGAAAGAAAGAAATTAGGTTAAGAAAAACTAATAAAATTCCTCTGAGGCTAGTTATTAATCATTTACTGATAGATTTTTATTTTCATTGGGATAAATAGATTTTCATTTAAGATAAATTGGATATTATCAATTCTTCTATGGATGACCTTTATGTATTATTTTATAGTCATTTTATGACTTATGAATAAGGTCAACTCGTAACAGTAATAATAATAATAATAATAATAATAATAATAATAATAATAATAATAATAATCCATATATGCATGGTAATTATGATCATGTTAGTCTCTAAAATAAGATCTGACACATATAATGTGGTGCGTGCTACTTATATTGATATAAGTAGTATATTATGCGAGTCAGGAATGTAATGTCCGGCAGCAGAAGATGAGAGAAGATCAAGAATGCAAGAGTGGGAATAGAATGCAATTTGTATGAAAAGGCAAAGGCAATGAAGTCTGAGGTATTTTGAAACAAGTGGTGGACATTTTGCAAATTAATGATTTGATATATAGTTCTTAGATTTTATTGAGATGCTCTGTAATGTTGTGTTGCATACATTCGATTGTCCTCACCCCTGTTCTCGTTCACTACAATAACATTGGTCACCACTCAGTGTTCAATCAATGGTGAATACATCTCAGTCTTACAGGAGATCGAATCGTGGCCCGGATAGCCCAGTGATAACGTCTCTGACTTGTGAATAAGGTCAACTCATAATTGTTCGGTATTACTAACAGTAATAATAATTCCAATGGTTAAGATCATGAGTCAGTTGAAGCTAGACCACCATGGAAAACCTGGAAGCACTGGGTGGCCGTTTCGTCCCATTGTGGAACTGTTTAGCAGTGCCCATCCACCAGTGACTGGCTTCACGAGGTATATCCTGGAGTTCTAGTGAGAAGTAGTGACCAGTGGAGTTCAACCGGGTCAGTTGTTAGATAGTAACTCACTGAAGACAATGGTGGATGTGTCGCTCAATTTTGTGGATTAGTTGAAGTTAGACATTAACACCGTTGGATGCCGACGGGCTCAGTGGTCTAGTGGTTAAGTGCTCGCGCACGAAAGCAGTAGGTCCTGGGTTCGGACCTCGCAGGGGGCGAGGTCGTGGACGCTCACTGCTGAGGAGTTCCACAACAGGACGAAACAGCCGTCCAGTGCTTCCAGGTTTTCCATGGTGATCTAGCTTCAGCTGACTCATGATCTCAACTATTGAAATTACTATAATCTCCACAAAACCCATCTGATAATAATAATAATCCATGTATGCATAATAACTCTGATCATGTTAGTCTCTATAGGGAGTTGTTAAAGTGTTCTGTTTTTTTATAAAAAAATTATCTAATTAAATATTGATAGGTTGAATTACATTGATTATTGATCATGGATTAGATACATATTGTTGTGATTTGCTTTATTGTGACTATTAATAAGTTATTTAACAAAGTAAAATAGTTAAAAATATAATGGTTAGTTTGTTATGACCTTGGATGTCTTGTTTTGCTACCACGCGACCTATCGACCAATCCGAATACGACTTATACGAATCTTCACACTAGGCCAACCAATGACGTTCAACCGGTGTGGACAGTTTAGTGTCCTTATTGGTCCTATGTCCTACGAGCCCTCCCACTTGAGTACAGAACATAATACCAGCTTCCGAATCAGAGCAGATCGTTTATTTCAGGCATACTTGGTTTATATATCAATCACACAGACCGCAACGTACCATAAAATAGGAAATAATATTTGTACACAAATAAGCCCAAAAAGTGGCTGTGAATGTGGGAGGCAGTAGTTAATAAACTGAACATAACTTAAGAACCGTAAACCGTACAATAATAAATTATAGGCCAAAATAAAGCTTGTCATAAGAGGGATATAAATATACATAGTGTAATTGTTGAGTAGTTATACAATAAGAATATTAGTCCATGAATAGTCCTCGGAAGTTACCTGTAATTTAATCTCCACTCAGATATAACATAGTTGATAAAACTATGATTGTTTTTTCATAATTGATTGATCATTGGGTGGTGGGTGAGCAATATCATGTGTGTCAGGTCCGTCTTTGTGCAGATCGAATGCTATCGACCAAGTTGCAATGTGGACACTAGTCTAGGTGATTCGACATTGCGTACACTATGTTGAGATAAGATGGTAGTTGGAAGTAGTCAACAGGAAACCCTGGACCCGAGTTTCGTGCTACTTGATACTCGTCATTAAGATGTACCTGTAATCTTGAGGTAACTAATGCTCCCTGATGGAGATGTTACCATTGAACTATCCGGGCCGCGACTGACCTCCTATCGTTAGCATTCGATCTGCCCTAAGAAAGGCTTGACACACATGACATCGAACACCACCAAGTGTTCAATCAATTTTTAATACATCTCAGTCCTACAGGGGGTCAGTCGCGGCTCGGATAGTCCAGTGGTAACGTCTCTGACCGTGAAGCTTGGTGACACGAGATCGAATTTGTCGGGGAGTACTAGTTACCTCAAGATTACACGTACACCTTACTGACGAGTGTCAACAGCACGAAACTCGGGTCCAAAGTTTCCTGTTGACTACCTCCAACCATTATCTTATGATTGTTTTTATTGTATCTAATATAGAACTTAATTTCCAGGATAGTTAGACCTCCACGAATTTATGTATAAATAATGATTATGTACTTGCTAGTGACTAGTTTCGAGAGGTGATTCCATGTGTTCTGGTGAGAAATCCAATCGTACGATGTGTGAGGTAGGTACTCATCAATGACATTGGAAAATGACTGTGCAACATCACGAGTTACGTGAAGTTAGATGTGCGAACCATTGAACGCTGGTTCAGAGATTTTAAGGTCAATCGTTTGCCATCAGACATTAAGGTCCTTCGTTCAACAGACAACAGGTTCTCGGATGTACACTTTTGAGGACTTCCATTACTAAGTCTAAATGACTATCTAATGCCTCCTGGTTCTTAATGATCGTCTAGTTAAGGTCAATTCATCATGTATATTATGAAACTTAAAAAACTGTTATATTAACAACGTTTGGTTACTCAAAGTTATTCGTCACTTAATTCTAGAACACTTTGTTTTATACTCTCTAACATACGGCAGTTTTTGTGTGAAGCGTTTGTATGTATCGCTGGTGGAGGACGCGAACCCGGGACTTTCGGCTTCGTGCGTAGATCGTGGATACTCACCGTTGAAGGATCCTATAATAAGATGAGACAGCCGTCCAGGGACTCTACGTTTTGAATGAAGGTCTAACTTTTATCGATCAATTATCTCAACAAAAATCAACAATCTTTACAACCCTGCATTTATCATCGTAATTTGGTCGCTTCATTTCGTACAAAACTGTAACACTAATGAATCAGCATCCAATGGTTATCCACAGTATTGCGGATTGAATGGAGTCATAAACGTAAACTAGTGGATAACAACTAAGTTTTCTGAAGGTTCAACGCTTACCACCTGTCCAACAGGTCCCTGTTTCAAGCCCGGATGGCTTTGTGGACGCATACTGTCGAGGAGTCCCGTACTAGAACAAACTGGACGTTTATTGGTTTCAAGTTGATCGGTTCATGATCTCAATAGAAAGAAATGAGATCATTTAGTTCATTCATCGAAACTGTAAAAATTTATCTGAAAAGGCCCAATAAACAATCCTGAAGTTCCCATGAAACAAACACATTTACATAAGTTTACTGACTTCCATTTCTTGTTAAATAATCATCAAGTAACTGGTACATTTACGACTTAAGCTCACAGTTATTAGAACGCTTAAGATTTCGTCTAATACAAACGGTACATGGTGAGAACTCGATAGTATAGTCATTGATATATGAAAACACTTCAACGTTATGAATGCTTTGATCAATAAGAGATATAGAGGGTAAAGCTTTTAAGATTACTTTTTATTCAGAATAAAAGTCCAAATTGAACTTAACATCTCTGTATATATTTTAGTAAGAAACTGTGACCTTAGAACACTACAAAAGTGATAGCAACTAACCAGAAAACAGTAAAGATTATAAAGATACATGAATTAGATAAAATCTTATTGTTGTTATCATTATGGAAAAAGATTGAACATTTTTGTTTTGTGAACTAAAACTAAATAATCAGTTTAGGGGTTGTGGAGATTGTTGAGTTTTTGATCGAGATCATGAACCGATTGACGTTAGACCACCATTGAAAAGCTGGAAGCACTGGACGGCCGTTTCGTCCCACAATAGGACAAAACTCATTAATGTTAGCAATGGTGACATGCCTTACAATGTCCCAATGACAATGGCCCTTGAGATCAATGAAAAGCTACCACCAGTATGAATGAAATCGGTTAACCAGCAAACCAATTTTCGTACATGAACAGTCAGCAAAACTTGCCAAAGTAATGCCGAACCATAGCTATATAGCTTATACTGTATACAACACATGTAGGGTAGCAAAAGAAGTAGCCCAACCTGAAGCGTTAGAGCTTAAATAACGCTTTAAATCCGTTGTCTAGTGTCGGAATACTATTACTGGACCATCAAGATCATTTTTGTCGCATTTACGAAATCTTCATTTTTTCCGACTTTTAAGACCCTGAGTTAGACGTAGTACCCATATGATATCACTTTGCTTATATAAAATGCATGTAGACAATTATGAACACATGTACGAATGGGACAACGTTGCATTCTTGAACAGAATAAATACAATGAAGATTAAAGAATGTTCAAGTTTTTGACACTCTAACTGATCAGCAATCAAAATCAATTCAATTTAAGACGGTGGTTTGAGGTAGTCAACAGGAAACCCTGCACCCGGATTTCATGCTACTTGGCATTCGTCAGCAAGATGTACCTCTAATCTTGAAGGAACTAGTCTCCCTGATGGGTTTGATCCCGTACCACCCTGCTTTACATTTAGAGGCGCTACCACTAGACTATCCGGGCCGCGACTGACCTCCTGTAGGACTAAGATTGATCACCACCCAGTGATCAATCAATTTTGATCAACTCAATTCATTAACCAATTAAAAGAATCATAAAAAAACTGTATGGTTAAACGCCAAATCAAATTAGATGGTATATAATTAAAAGATGAGGGTTGAGAACAATCAATCAAACATAAGTTAACAAATATAGATTATCATGTCTCTTTGAAGTTTACAATGATATTACTATCAAGTAGAATAATGAAAACTGTATAATTCAATTCTCCTAGTTCAACTGATGAAATTTTATCAAGATTATTCAATAGATCAGACAATACTTTTCTATCAACTCAATATAACTCTTTTGAATGTTTGATAATATCAATGAATTAAAAAGTGAAATATACCTTTTTGGCTGACTATCACAGTCAACTTTATATTATCAGTGATTTTAGATAAATATTTGTATTCACGTGATATTATTTATGTTATGCTCCGATAAGCATGATGAATGGTAACTACTGGGATCTATTGATGGGCCAATAGTATTCGTAGATTTTTATCGTATAATTGTTAAATCACTAAACTATTTATATTCGTGTCCCTCTTATTGTGAGCTTTATTTTGACCCATGGACTATTATTATACGATTTACCATTCATGAATAATGACCTGTCTATTAATTACTACCTCCCACATTCATAGCCACATTTGGTCGATTCTAGTACAAATGTTGTTTCCTATTTTATGGTACGATGTGGTCTGTCTGGTTGGTATATAAACCCAGTATATTTGAAATAAATGATTCATATGGTGGAGGCTGAGATTGGTGTTCTGGACTAAACTGGCTGGATTAGGCGGAAATCATGTGCAATAAGGACTCCAGAATGCTCGTACGGGTTTTAGGCGTCATGGATCCGATCGATAATTCACTTCTCTCTAATTGATGGTATTATTACGTTATACATTAGCTGGGCACTCAGGCCACAAGTTATAACAGTTGAGAATTGTAACTGATAAGTCTCTTATTAGTAGATGTGTATATTATTTGTTACACACGCACATACACACACCGATAGTCCTCCTATCTATCTGTCGACAAAGCGATTTGTTGATTTTTATCCAATAACAATGATTCCTTGTTATTTATTATGTCCTTAAGAGTAAATCATTGTCACTGGTTGAAATCATGAGTCAGTTGAAGCTAGACCACCGTGGAGAATTTGGAAGCACTGGATGGCCGTTTCGTCCTATTGTGGGACTCCTCAGCAGTGCGCATCCACGATCCCGCCCTCTGCGAGATTCGAACCCAGGACCTATAAGTCTCGCACGCGAGCGCTTAACCAACTAGACCACTGAGCCGGCACCCGATGGTGTTGATGTCTAACATCAATTAATCCACGAAGTTGCATCACCGTATACCATTGTTTTCAGTGAGCTCATACCTCACAACCGACCTGGTTGAACTCCACTGGTAACGGCTTCTCACTTGATTTCCAGGAGTATCTCTTGAAGTCAATTACTAGTGAGCAAATGATTTCAACCAGTGAAATTTCTAAAATCTCCACAAGAACAATTCTGATAGTAAATCCTTGTGTTTTTTTTCAATTTTATCTAATTGTTTTAAACTGTTAAGAATATTTACCGCCTCTTTTGATAATTTCAAGTCTTTCAATACTACTTAATTAAAGTTTTAATAGTAGTAAGATTATTGATGATTGAAAAACAAACAAACAAACAGAACAGCACAACACAAATCTGTCTAACCTGCTTTTTTCTTTCTATACTTTTGATAATAATAACTATTAATTAATGAGGTTATTTGAATAATCAACATGAAAAGCATATTGAACGATGAATAATGAACTTTTAATATGTAGTATTGAATATTAAAGTTAATTTATAAAGAATTTTAATTTGTATTATTCAAAAGGTCAAATGCAGAAATCTTCTAAGACGATTAGTTTCATTGTAATTTAACTTTATGTTAATAAAACATTCCAATGAATGAAATTATTGGATACTATATCTATGGTGTGTGTTTGTGTTACTTATATCGACATAAGTAGTATATAACGCAAGTCAACAATAGAATATCTCAGTGGTCTAATGGTTAAGTGCTCGCGTGCGACACTGATAAGTCCTGGGTTCTGATCTCACCGTGGGCGAGATCGTGGATGCACACTGCTGAGGAGTCCCTCAATAGGACGAAATGGCCGTCCATTGCTTCCATGTTTTCCATGGTGGTCTAGCTTCAATCGACTCATGATCTCAACCATTTAGTATAGAAATGAAAGAATATTGAAGTTTGAAATGATTGACTGATATTTACATAAGGAACAGTCAAATTTGAAACAATTGATGCATATGTTACAAATAAAGAGTTTATTGTATAGTTCTCAGATTTTACTAAGATGTTTTGTAATTTTGTGTTCAAATACTTTCGATTGTTCTCACTTGTGTTCTCCTTCATTACATGTCCATGAAATCAAATGTAATGCCTTAAACACAAACTTTAAAAGAATATCCCTAAATCATTGCAGGACGGTAACAAGGTTAGAAAATAAGTTAGTCTTACCATTACATCACATTAACTTCAATGACAGAAGAATCTTTCAAAATAATTTTTCGGTTCTTATGAAGAAAGGATGTAAGTTAAATTCATACATATTTGAGCAAACTTAAACAAAATATAAACGATAAAGGGGTAGTAGAGTTAGTTGTACCATGGTAATTATTGAATAATAAGAAAATCTGGATTTCATGTTGTTTCTTCTAATTCATTACTTCTATAGCACATGCAACAACAAATGCAGAAGAAAATGACCAGTGTAGCAGCAGCATCAGAAGCAGTAGGTCTTAACATACACATAGGGAAGAGCAAGATTCTCCGATACAACATAGCACGCACGCAAAACACTTTGGATCCGTTGACCAGACACTATCATTAACAATCTACTATGGGAGAGAACAAAACAGATCCCAGTGGAGACAGAAACCAGGAAGAAGCACTGGAAGTGGATTGGACACACAGTGAGGAAAGCACCAAACTGAGTCACAAGACAAGCCCTCACCTGAATTCCTCAAAGCCAAAGGAGAAGAGGTAGACCAAAGAACACAATACGTCGAGAAATAGGAAAAAGATATGAGAAACTAGAAACGAATGCCAATGACAGAGTTGGTTGAAGAATGCTAGTCGGAGGCCTGTGCTTCATTGGGAGTAACAGGCGTAAGTAAGTAAGTCTTCTAATTCATTTCATATTTTATATAAAAAAACTCATATGTTTTCAACTGTTTTAATCAACGAATTTATTCGCATATCCAATAAACATCCAGCATACTTACAATAATATAGACGTACATTTATTTTGTTTATTTATTCTCATTCCATACATTCTGTAACAAATTCGAAATCACAATATTGATCTAAGTTAGACAACCACTAAAAATCAAATAGCTTTGGATGGTCGATTTGTCTTAATTCGAGATTCCTTAGCAGTGTACACTCACGACCCCAGAACAGGCAGTCGAAATAAGCAATCTCCATAACATCATAACGGTAATCATCATGTGTTCAGCAGTGACTGGCCTTGAAGGGAAGCTTCCAGAGTTAAATCAACCTAAACTATGTTGATTATGATGAACGTACCCACTGAAGACAATCAAAAATGATCATACAATGATTGAAGCTAGGCTTGTACATCATTGGATGCTTGATCAGTTGTTTAGAGTTTGAGGTTACGGGTGTGAAATCAAGGGTTATGGATTTGAATCTTACAAGTGGATTGATGGATTCCCACTTTTGAGGAGTCTCATACTAAGATGAAACGCCTGCTTAGTGGTCCCAGATTTCCACTGATTTTAAATTGATTTATGGTTTCACTCAAAATGAACAATCTTTTGGTGGTCAGATTGAAAGTCCTTCTTCTTGTGGAAATAACCAAACATTTATATGATTGAATTAAAGTACACGGTTCACAAATTAACAGTTTATCAAATAAACTACCTAGTCGTGATCTATAAGGCTTAATGTGGAAATTTTATTATAACCTGGATATAATTCAGTTGGCATGAAATGTGGGAATTTTGTGGTAAGATTAGAGATATATGTATCTGTTTGTAGATCTGATGTAAGAAACATACCAGGTCTATATGGCATCACATTATGATCGTTAGTCTCAGACTTTGTTTTTCTTTCATTTCCATACAATCCAATCACTCTCCCATTCTCCTTCTCTTCGATTTTCTCAACTTTCTACTATCATGCATTCCATTTTCGATTTATGATACATACTACATATATCTGTCGATATCAGTAGCACATAGAACAATATCTCATATTAATTGAAATTTACTGGTTATTCAGTCAAAGTTATTACGTGACAATACATTTCCAACTTACTTACTTACTTACTCACGCCTGTTACTACTCGTGAAGGAGCATACGCCGCTTACCAGCATTCTCCATACAACCCTGTCACAACCAATCCTTTCCAGCTCCTTCCAGTTGTTATTCTTCATTTCCATATCTGATTCTATTTCCCGACATAATGTGTTCTTTGGCCTTCCTCTTTTACGCTACCCTTCAGGATTTCAACTTAGCGCTTGCCTCGTGATGTAGTTTTATGATTTGCGTAATGTATGTTCTATCTATTTCCATCGTCTTTTCCTAATTTCTTCTTCAGCTGGAAGTTGGTTTGTTCTCTCCTACAGAAGGCTGTTGCTGATGGTATCCGGTGAATAGATGTTGAGTATCTTGCGTAGACAACCATTTATAAATACTTGTATATTCTTGATGGTGATTGTAGTAGTTCTCCAAGTCTCAGCTCCGTACAGTATAAGTGCCTTGACGTTGGTATTGAAGATTCTCACCTTGGTATTGGTTGAAAGTTGATTAAAGTTCCATATGTTGTCCAATTGTAGGAATGTTGTGCTTGTTTTGCCAATCCTCGCCTGTACATCTACATCTGAGCCTCCTTGTTCATCGATGATGCTTCCCAGGTATATGAAGGATTTTACATCTTCCAGAGTTTCGCCATCAAGAGTGACTGGATTGCTGTTGTGCGTTTCGAATTTGACGACCTTGGTTTTCCCCTTGTGTATGCCGAGGCCTACTGATGCAGAGACTAATACATTTCCAACAGTTGATTATATTTGTCTATTTCCTTTTTTTCATTGTTCACTTCTTTTGACATGAAAATGAGATACAATGGAAAATTCAATCATATGGTCAATTGATTTGTTTTTCCAGTTTGTTTGAAGGTAGAGTTGATATTCAGTTGATATGTAGTGTATTGTCTTTTAAAATTTGGGTACCTTAGTATTGTCTATATTTATAGATTTCATATATTGATCATTAATTAAAACAGAATATAGTATGAATTTTCCTATCATTCCTGTTTAGTTTAAGCATGATGATATTCTTAACAATTTGACACAATTTCAGTACCCTTGAAATTCCGGGAATAATGGACAGTTGTCTTGTCGTAGTATGTCACTGCATGGCTGTGCATATATAAGACTATGCTGAGAATCAAACCCGAAAGTGATTAGTGTCTAACCATGAAACCACTTGGTTGTGATTGCTCACTAGTGACTAGCTTCGTGAGGGAATTCTCGGAGTTCTAGTGAGAAGCCGTGACCAGTGGAGCCAATCCTTGTCGAGTAGAGACAGGTATCTACCTCAGTACAACGGAATTTTGTCGCGCAATTTCGTGGATTGGTTGATGTTAGAAACTACCACCATTGGATGCCGGCTCAGTGATCCAGTTGGTTAAGTGTTCGCGCGCGAGACCGAAGACCCTGGGTTCGATTCCCGCGAGTGGGATCGTGGACACGTGCTGCTGAGGAGCCCTACAATAGGACGAAACGGCCATCCAGTGCTTCTAGGTTTTCAATTGTGATGGTCTAACATCAATCGGTTCATGATCTCAATCAAAAACTTAATAATCTCCACAACCCCTATACTAGTAAAATAGTAGTAGTTCATGGATTTTAATAGTAACTCAACTGAGGTCATTCTGTGACGAATATGGCCTTAAACCATTTTTTTCACTAAGTCATTCTATTAAAATACATAAGTGTTTTTTTTAACTTTTTTAATTCATTCATACAAATATACTAAATCATTTCATGTTACTATGCATCGGTCTTTTTCAATTATACAATACGTTATCACTTCAGTGGTGCAAACTTTATTTCTTCTATTTTAGGATATAACTTATTTCCTTTCAAAGGAATTAGCATTTCATGATACTTAAAACACAAAGTCCAGCGAAGGGATCTCTTTTCAACGAATTTATTATCAAGTTGTACAATCGTATATATATGATAATAAATTCGTTGAAATGAGATCCCTTCGCTGAACTTCGTATTTTAATTTTAATGTTTAAATGGGTATCATCTGTCAATTTCATGATATGTCTATTGATAAACTAAGCAGAATATTGATTCATCTTATGCATAAACCAAATAATAATTCTATACATTACTAATTATTACGTAGGTTCCAAGATTCAACACACTAGGTTGATTTACAAGATCTAATTAATTAAGGGTTTTGGTAGATATTATAGTAATTTCAATGTTTGAGATCATGAGTCATCTGAAGTTAAAGCACCATGGAAAACATGAAAGAATTGAACGGCTGTTTTGTCTTGTTGTGGAACTCCTCAGAAGTGCGCATCCACGATCTCACCCTTACGCGAGGTTTGAATACAGGACCTATCGATTTCATGCACGAATGCTTAACCTCTAGACCACTGAGCTGGCCGCCATTCAATAGCGTTAATGTCTAACTGCAATTAATCCACCTAATTGCGCGACACATCCACCATTATCTTCAGTCAGTTACTATCACACATCCGACTCGGTTAATCGTGAAAGCGCACTTTATAGGAGCTCCACAGTAGGACGAAACGACAGTCCAATGCTTCTAGGTTTTCCATGGTAGTCTAGCTTCAATTGACTCATGATCTCAACCATTAAAATTCAATCCAGTAAGCTCCTAGTTTTTAAATGTTTCATCAATTTCTGTTATCAATGAAAATGAGAAATGTATGATTTTTTTTTTGATGGAGATTCTTTCGCTCATCTGGATAATTTAATCCACTATTTTTGACATCTCAAAATCATATGCCCTAAACACACTTCTTGTTTTGAGAAATTATGAGAACTTTTCCATAAATTAGATTTCCGAAATAGGACAATTGTATACGCTCTCGGTGAATGTTTTCATCACAATATTAAATAAACATCCACCACACGGAATAAAATTTCACTAAAACCATCTGTTGAGCTACAACTCTTCTTCACTATTTCTCAACATCATTATATGATTGTGTGTTCGATTGATAAATGAGACAGAAACGGTTTTTCACACAAATAATGGCTTACTGTAAGTTATATAGTGTACTTCATTTTTGACTAGTTATAATGAAATTCTCCTACTTTGGAAAATATACAAAAGAACTCACACTTGATGGAGAAGCTTTGAAAGATATGGAATCTTTCACGTACCTGGTCAGCACCATCGATGAACAAGGAGAATTTGATGCAGATATAAAGGCAAGAATTGGAAAAGCAAAGGCCAAATTTCTACGGTTGAAAAAAATATGGAACGAAAAAACCTTTCAAACAATATCGAAGTTAGAGTCTCTAATACGAACGTCGACACGATTCTACTCAATGGAGCTGAGACTTGGAGAACTACCACAACCATCATTTGAAATGTGCAGGTGTTTATAAACAATAATCTACGTAAGATAGTGAATGTCCACTGACCGGATATCATCAGCACCAACCTACTATGGAAGAGAGCAAATCATGAAAAGACGCTGGGAATGGATAGGACATACATTACGGAAATTACCAAACTCCATCATGAAGCAAACACAAACTTGGAATCCTGAAGAGGAGTGGAAAAGAAGAAGGCCGAAGAACACACTGTGTCGAGAGTTGGAAGTAGACATGAGAAGGATGAATAGAAACTGGAAAGGACTGGAAAGGTTTGTCCAGATCAGGGTTCGCTGAAGAGTGCTGGTGGGCTGTCTATACTCCTTGACGAGGGGTGAGAAACGTAAGTTTGCATTTTAGTAACCCGAGCAACTCAACGTAAGAAAGAGGAAAAACATGGAGATTTAGATTTGCCTAGTATAATACATACTTTTTATATTGATTTAATCTAGATTGATTAGTCGTTCGAATGTCTAAAAAGACTATCAATAAATCAATATCAGTATGAGGTTGTGGAAATTTTTAAGTTTTTGATTAAGATCAATGATGGTGTAACACCGATCGATTTATGGTCTCAATCAAATAAATCAATAACTTATCGTTTCTCAATAGCTCATAAAAAAGCATATAGTTAGATGAAAAAAACCATAATTGAAATAGTGAATCAAAATCCTTAGTTTCATGCATAACAAGTGATTGCACAACTTTCGTGACATTGACGTCTTAGTATATAAGAGGATTTCTTCTTATTTCATAATAAATCAAATTCATTTGTGATCCACTGAGTTACTTACTTACTTTTGCCTGTTACTGTCAATAGAACATTCTCCAACCCACTCTGTCTTTGACCTTCCTTTCTGGTCCTATCCAATTTTTGTTCATTCCTCTTGTGTCCGTCTCCATTTCTCAAAGTAATGTGTTCTTTGGTCTACCTCTTCTCCTTTGGCCTTTAGGAATCCAGGTGAGGGCTTGTGTTGTGACTCAGTTGGGTGCATTCCTCAATGTGTGTCGTACTTACTTCCAGCTCATCTTCCTGATTTCTTCCTCGGTCGGGAGTTAAAAGGTCTTCATTTAGAAGATTTATGACACCTCGTGGTGAAAGCCGAGTTCCTTCGGAAGTCAAGAGGCTGATGCCCATTCAGTGAGTGTTCGAATACAATTAGATTCATACTTGTCTCTTGTTAAATTATCTTCAGTTTAGTAATTGTTTAATAATCTTATACAGTGGGAATTATTGTGTGATTATGAATAAATAATCATTCTCTTGATTTGATACGATCAAATAATGACTATTCACAAAAGTCAGATTATTGATTCAATTTTCATAATAAACTGATGTCAAAAGACAAAATGAATTTTATCAGAGTGTGGTTTTGTAGAAATTTTAGTAATTCAATGGTTGAATTCATGAGTTCATAGAGCGGGATCGTGGATATGTACTGTTAAGGAGTCCCATACTAGGACGAAATAGCTGTCCAGTGCTTCCAGATTTTCAATGATGATCTAACATCAATCGATTCATGATCAACTGGAGATTTCATTTCATGCCCTAACCTTCCCTGTTTTTTATGTTTTTCGTACAGAAAGTTGAGGTGCATTACATTGACATGTTCATAGTAAACAGATGAGGATATATAATAATAATAATTATCATTATTAAAGGCTCCATCCTATACTATATTTTTATTGCAATATAAAATTTTCCGAATAAAGTATTTCAACCTCTAGACCACCGAGGCGATAGGTCTTGGGTTCGAACCCCGAGGGCAGGATCGTAGATGCACACTGCCACTGAGGAGTCCCACATTAGGACAAAACGGTCGTCTAGTGCTTTCAGGCTTTCAATGGTGGTCTAGCTTTAAATGAATTGTTAGTAAAAAGAAATGGACAAGACTTCATTGACAACATTGAGGCTATTCCCCACAAGATGTACAAATCGCCAAAAAAGAGACTGATCAATTACAGTCATAAACATCAGTGAGAAGATTCAAACGACCCATATAAGAGAATATCATATAACAATTTCTGAAATTTAGGTTAGTTGGTGGAATAAAACCAGTTTAAAATAGTTTCTGTTACCTACTTAAGTAACCTTATAGGTTCATTGAAATTATGAGAATAATAATCACAAAAACTATTAATAATACTAGGTGATTTAAAGTGGTGGTTAAAGATAATCAACATGAAACCTTACTTGACCTAGTTTGTGTACTGTTTTCTACTATTTCTCAGAAAGTGTACTTCTAATCTTGAAAAGACTTGATAAGTATTTTTCTATTCAATCTCATGTTATCCAACTTCACAGTCAAAGATATTACTATTGAGCTATGTAGGTTGAATCACTTAGACTAGTAATCCGATTTCAACTTAATCCATAGAGTACAGTCAACACTAGAGAAAGATTTCATATGTATATGTGATGATTAGGAGTTTTTGAATTATAGTATGAACTAAGAATCCCAGAAATAACGTAATCTGATCAAAAAGTATTAGATAACCACAAACGAATGTACTGTATTTAGAATTCGAAATCAAGCATTCAACAAGTACAAAGGTATCATTAGTTCATTCAAACACCACAGTATGACATCAGTCATTACTTACTGATCATTTTTAATTGCAAATAGAATATTCCCCTTTTATAGAACTATGCTATTGATATGGAATTGTTAACTGAATTTTAACTTCATAGGTTACTAATAAGTATATGAAATCAAAAGTTGATTATCTTGCATCATTACCGCCCACTACATGAGTCGGTATCATTTTTCATTATATGATTCATTTGGCTTTAATTATTAACAAAATTCATCAGTACTGAAGTCTGTATAACTCCAACTGAAGCTTTTCTGGGTCTATTGCCGGTTCCAAGCCCGGATAAAGAAAGAAGTTTAGGCATGAGGTTAGCGACCACATCTCGTAGAAAACCAACTAGCTAAAAAAACGCCAAGGGAAGTCTGTATCGATATATATATAATTATATTATGCAAACTATATTGAGATTATCAAATATGACTAATCTTCTTCTAAGAATAAAAAGTATCTTCCATCAAAATTCATAGATTATTAAAATTGAATATAATACCTATCCCAATAGATTGATGGTATTGTAATTGTTATAACTTGTGACTCGTGTGCCCTGTTAGTGTATAACGTAATGATACCGCCAATTAGAGAGGAGTGAATTATCGATCGGACCAATGACGTATAAAACCCGTACGAGCAGTCTAGAGTCCTGATTACACATGCTTTCCGCTTAGCCCAGCTAGTTAAGTCCAGAACATCAATCTCAGCCTCCACCATATGAATCATTATATTTCATACATACTGGGTTTATATACAAATCAAATAGATCACATCGTACCATAAAATAGGAAACAAAATTTGTACTAGAATTGACCAAATGTGGCTATGAATGTGGGAAGTAGTAATTAATATAGAGGGTATAATTCAAGAATGGTAGAACGTATAGTATTAGTTTATGGGTCAAAATAAAGTTTATAATAAGAGGAATATGAATATGAATAGTTTAGTCATTTAACAATTGTACGATAAGAATATACATTTAGTATTGGTGCATAAATGGATCTGTAAAGTTACCATTCATTATTTTAAAGAGAGCAAGAACAAAGATTGGTGCAGAATAATACATGAATTCATTTTATTTCGTTAGGTTCTCATCAGCTGCTTACAACCTAAAATATTTGAAATTCAACATTATTATCGATATTGACATACTTATACAACAGAGGGCGATGAAGGATGAATATATGTAACATAATGTGGTAAAGATTTCGTTAGAGTTAATGAGGTCATAAAATTTTTGTTTCGAATATATAGAGTTTGGGAGGGAAGGTTCCAGAAAATAGTGATTAGAAATCATAGAATTAAAACACATTAGACGATTATGTAATGAAGTAACTGAAAATAGATTAATGTTAATAAAGAGAGATATAAATTAAAATTGGTCCGTTATGAATGATGTAATTATAAAATTCAGAAAGAGTTGAAATGACGTAATAAAAATAAATAAAAATAAAAGGGGGTGGGGTGAATGTTACCAGGGCAAAGAAAGATTTATTACTGTTTCTTTTTGTATACAAAGATCTGGTTTTAAACGTTTAATCGCTATTGCTTCGGCGAATTTCAAAAGGTTTGAATTTGATTGTTTGTTGATCACCTTGAAGGACTTCAGTATATCGACTTCGTGTCCTGTGTCAAGGAGATGTCTTGCGACAGCGCTGCTAAATGCTTTTAGTCCGTTTGATCTCAAACTGTTCGGAATATGTTCTTTGAATCGGACGTAGGCTCTCCTTTCTGTTCTACCAATGTAACTGCTTTGGCAGATACATGTAAATTTGTATACACAGTTGGTGGTAACATGAAAGGGATACCTGTCGACCTTTGATTGTGTCAAAGAACATGTCGTTTTGGACAGGACAATCAATTTAGCTGCAGGATATGTTTTTGTCAGTGCAGTTATTAGTCTCATATTGATTGACCCTGTGACATTATCGCCTTTGAACTTGAGTTGAATAAAAACAGATTTTTTATTTACTGTAGTTTCTTTGGGTATTTTATCTTCACGTTTTCCATATTTCTCAATGAATTTCAATGGGTATCCGTTATTTCTTAAACACTTTTTAACATTCATAATTTCCTCTTCTATTGTATCGGCAGTGCATATTCTTTCTGTTCTATGAAACAGTGTTTTAACAAGTGCCTTTTTATAATTGATTGGACAAAAGCTGTTGAAATTGAGATAACTACCATTCCATGTGTCTTTCTTATAAACTGAGCGTTGAACTGTGCCATCCTTTCATCGTTTTATCGCTATATCGAGGAAATGGAACATGTTTTCTTTTTCATGTTCCATAGTGAAATGAATATTTGGATGAGCTTCATTGAAAAACTTTAACAGATTTGTTGCGTGTTGTTGATTATTACATAAGATGAATGTATCATCACCATTCATTATGCCTATCGTGACATAACAGTAATGAACAACAACTCAGGTTGATTAATCTCTTTCATATGGATTGATATATAAGATCTAATGTTGATATTGTTTATTATCAATTAGATGACTTGTTTCTAGATTGAATTATTTAGTTCAAAGAACACAACACTAAAAGCGTTCATCTCAAACCTCTGTACTACTGAGCAAGATTTCACTGGTATTTGCGTTTAACATCAATCAATTCACTATATCTTACATTCTTCATTCGTTGTCTTCAGTGGATAACTATCTTATAACCGACACAAATTAAATTCTACTGGTCACTGTTTTCTTATTAGAACATCCGGAGTTGTATATTGAAGCTACTTAGAACCTTTTTCCATCTTATTTGAACTTTCATGCAAAATCAAATAAATTACTCTTGTGAATGAATAATTTCCATGACCGGTGTACTATTCAGTAGATCTTATTTTCTAGTTTCAATATGAATATTTTCAATTTATTATAGATTAAATCACAATAATAAACTTAAATGATGACCCAAACAAAGATAGATAGTGGCTAGTATTGGGATCCAGTAAGGTGCTTGTTTCGTTCTATTTAGGACTCGTCACCTGGCTATACCTGCATCTCAGAGTTGATGTCTACTTCGAGACTCAAACCCAATGCTGTTCGCTTCAAACGCCATCGCATTATCTACATAGCTACTGAATTCTGATAGCTAATTGTTTGTATAATGAGATGAAGTATAAATTCACTTAGTATTTTTGTTTACCTGAATCTTCCCAATTGCAGTCCTAAACATCAATTAGAAGATTCAAGTAAATAACACTAAATGAATTTAAATGATGACCATTTATCTCAATTATAGTCTTCATATCTCTTCTATTCTTGTTTACAATACAATCTGCATCTAGAATAACACTTCACATGTTATGTAACCAATGACATGTATGAACACTTCATTTAATAATAAAACCCTGTGTATTAATGTGACTGACAGCATAATCATGATTTTCCTACTTAATCAATATATGACTATTCAGTATACCATCAACTATGTTCTTCTACAATGGGGTTTGGTTGAATGTCGTTCACAGAGGTGGTTTTCTGTTTTAACATGACACATATTATAGTAATCATTATTATATTCTTTTTAAGGAAAATAACAAACTCGTCATTTGGAACTCCTTAACTGTATGCATCTACGATTTCTGATGCAAGATTCGAATCCATGACCTTCAGTCACGTGCAAAAACGCTTAACCTCTAGACTAGTGAGCCAGGATCTAACAGAGTTATTGTCTAACTTCAAATAATTCACGATATTACTCCATCGCCCACTATTGTGGAAATGTCTCAAACTCTAAAGTTAGATGTTTGCGAATAAAATTGAATGAAAAAAAACGTTAATTCTTTCAAGACTGTAGGTACACATTATTGAAAAGATTCAATCAACACAAAATCTAGATCAAGGAGAGATTCATGTTGATTATCGACCAGTCTCTTGTTGGCATATGTGCATCCTACGCGGACTGACTCGATACTGCCTGAAGTCACAAACATTATAAGGACATATGTATAGTAGTGACTAGCAGTGGAATCCAGTAAGGCGCATCCTGTGCGGACTGCTATCAGGACTCAATTGCTAAGTGGACTACTCGGTTGGGGTCCGCATGACTATCGTAACCAATGGTTGGAGACTCTGTGTGACATGGTTCAGAATCGATCACAATGGCGTAGGTGTATACACTCTTTGTCTTCCCTTAAACTATGAGATTAAAATCGCTTCATATCTTTCTTTCTATGAACTAATTCTTTCTTCCTGTACTGTGTCCTTATATGAAATCTTTCTTTTATATATTACCACTATTGACTTAACTACTTCTATTAATTTGGTGTTCATCTTGTTGTGCTAATGAGTGAGGTATGGCAACTTGAACCGATGTATATATGTGCCTGATCCTGCTTTGTAACTGACTGACTGAAAATTCCATACTAACAATGGTCACTTAGTTTAACTAAAATTTTTAAAATCAAACTAATAAGATACTATTTCTATTTGAAACGAATGGTACTAGGTTTGAGTCACAGAGTGAACATCAACTCCAAGATGCATGTACATCCAGCTGACGAGTCCCAAACAGGACGAAATGCGCATCCTGGATTCCACTATTAGCCACTATTCATTATTTCTATTTCAGTTTGTAACCATTATGAAAACTAATTATTAAGTTTATATCATCATTTCAATGTTTCTATTTAAACTATGACCATACATTCAATGTCTTCCTCATTTCTATAAAATATAGTTTACTATTATTATTATTATTATTATTATTACTATTCCTTTATTATTGTTTAAACATTTGCATAGCATTTATAATCATGTGTAAAAATTAAATGAAGCGTGTAGAATTCAAGATGATTTTTGTTGTCAACATAGTTTACTCCCTACCTCCCCACCTCCCTATCTCCCTCCTCCCCTCCTCTCGCTCTCTCTCTCTCTCACTCTATTTACTTTCATCTGAATTCCATTGATCATCTCGTTGATGAATAAGTGAAATGAATTCTGATTGGTTCATTGATTAAGTATCCATTTAATTGTTTTATCAATTAATTACTGATGGAAGTATACCATTGTCAGTTCTATTGGTATGATTATTATTATTATTATTTAAGGGATTATTCCCAGTTATCTTTTAAAATCAATGTACTGTAAATGGGGGAATAAGGCCAATGTATGAATGAATGAATATAAGATGTGTTTTCTCGTGTTTTTTTTCTCCGCTTAAAAACAAACGTATTTCTAAGGTTTTATGAAACAAAATAAAAAGAAAGAGGCAAAGAAAGAGAATAATTTAAAGAAATTAGGATTTATTCTACCATACATCATGAATTCTTATAGTATTTACTATCATTTAAGTGTGTTATTTTACTTAATTAGAGTTTGAGATGATAAAGAAGATTTGTAGTTCAAGTAAATCATTTTGATAGAGTTTTGTTCTTTGAGTTGGATGGTTTCGGTCATGGAACTTTTATTGTTCTTCTGAATGCTTCAGTTCTATCTAAAGTTTGTGTTGATGATGTCGTTCATAAGAATAATGAAAGCTCCATTACTAAAATCATCCAGCTCAGAGAACTAAACTTCATCAAAATCTTAATTGGAGTTTATTTATTATGTTCGTATACTTACTTACTTACTTACTTACTTACTTACTTACTTACTTACTTACTTACTTACTTACTTACTTACTTACTTACTTACTTACTTACTCACTTACACACTTACTTACTTACTTACTTACTTACTTACTTACTTACTTACTTACTTACTTACTTACACACTTACTTACTTACTTACTTACTTACTTACTTACTTACTTACTTACTTACTTACTTACTAAATATTGATATTAAGAATTGTAATTGGTACATTGTAAATATATTATCTCATTATTTACTGTTCAATTATAAGCTTTTAAGAGATAGTGATTAAACTTGATAAGTTACAGTTTGTAACGATGGTAGGTAAAGATGAGTGGTGCTGGTGGTTAGGTTTTGAATCCAAGATGTGTACTTACTTACTAACTTATGCCTGTTACTCCTAATGGAGCATAGGCCACCGACTAGCGTTCTCAAACCCACTCTGTCCTGAGCCTTCTTTACCAATTCCATCCAATTATTGTTCATTCTTCTAATGTCTGTTACCATTTCTCGACGTAATGTGTTCTTTGGTCTTCCTCTTCTTTTTTGCCTTGAGGATTCCAAGTGATGAGAGCTTGCCTTGTCACACAGTTCGGTGCTTTCCTCATTATGTGTCCTATCCACTTCCAGCACTTCTTCCTGATTTCTTCCTCCCCTTGAATCGGGTTTGTTCTCTCCCACAGTACGTTGTTGCTAATAGTGTCTGGCCAACGGATACGAAGTATTTTGCGTAGGCAACTGTTAATAAACACCTGTATTTTCTGGATGATGGCTTTCGTAGTTCTCCAGGTTTCTGCCCCATACTGTAGAACTGTCTTGACATTTGTATTGAAAATCCTGACTTTGGTGTTGGTTGACAGTTGCTTTGAGTTCCAGACGTTCCTTAGTTGTAAATATGCTGCTCTTGCTTTGCCGATCCGCGCCTTCACATCTGCATCAGATCCACCGTATTCACCAATGATGTTGCCCAAATATGTAAAGGTTTTTACATCTTCCAAATCTTCTCCGTCAAGTGTGACTGGATTGGTGCATGTTGTGTTGTATTGGAGAATCTTGCTTTTCCGTTTGTGTAT
Organism: Schistosoma haematobium; assembly: GCF_000699445.3. Taxonomy (NCBI): domain Eukaryota; kingdom Metazoa; phylum Platyhelminthes; class Trematoda; order Strigeidida; family Schistosomatidae; genus Schistosoma; species Schistosoma haematobium. The sequence continues at coordinate 3,848,265 of NC_067202.1, forward strand.
ATTGAGACCTACTGGTGCTGAGGCTGCTGCTACACTGGTCATCTTCTCCTGCATTTGTTGTTGCGTTTGGGATAGAAGGGCCAGGTCATCTGCGAAGTCTAGACCATCCAACTGCATCTTAGATGTCGATTGTATCCCGCGTTTCCCTTCAGATGTTGATGTCTTCATGATCTAGTCGATCACCAAGATATGTGTTTTATCCTATGTGGGATTCGTTAATTGGATGTACCTGGATTCAATGACAATTTTAAATATCAAATGGGGAAGATTCAAACAAACAATACAAACATTTACAAATTAAATTTATAGCTGTTGAATTATCAGTGTAGTCCGTCACGTGGATTCCATATGATGTTGACGATCATCTCAACCACACCATATTATCGTAGAAGATTTCATGAGGTTCTTCTATCCATATTGTCAAATACTCTTCAATATAGAAGGCATCAAAATCGATATATCATAATTTGTAGACACAGTTTTGTGTTAACATAAAAGGAATTTTTTTCTTTTAAGCAAACTAAAGTATTTCGAAGAGTGTTCGTTGTTTTGTAATGTACTTTCATTCTGTGTTGTTTTAAGATTCTTTGGAGTTTTTCTGTTGTGCCATGATGGTATGGTAAAACTGTAGTACCAATCCATAGTATTTCATTCGACTTATTATTATTTAGCAGTTAAACATTTCGTTTTATTACACTTCTAATAATCTTCATAGAAAAATTATCAAATTATAAGATGTTAATGACATGCTTTCGTTCTTTTTGTTTATCCTCTTCAAATGCGATAATCTTATTAGCTCTTCTAAAAAGATTTAAGGCTAGAGAGATTCTTACACTGAATGAACGTGCTGAACTGAAGTCCATGCAACGATTTGAGTGTATAGATTTACAGTAGATGGATAGATTTAAATATCCATTTAGATTTTTTTTCACTAAGCAATATGAAAATGGTAGCCCACCATGTTCATAAATTTATTTATTTATTGATTTTAACACATAGATATCGGTACAAGGAAGCACCAAATACATATGCGACACACAAATCTCATTCGATATGTGTAAGGGCTGTGATACTGCCCGGGTGCCCAAACCGAAGCAGGTGGTTTTCTTAGGGAGTCACACACTGGGCCTTCCACCTAAAGGTCTGGTCCACAAGGCAGGGAAGCATCGTGAGGAGATGCAGTCCCATGGTAGCCGGTGACCGACGATTGGTTCGTACGCCATTTGTTCCCGCAGAATGCTGGAGCCCATGTGCACCATGGATTTTAAATCCGGTTAAAGCCCCGGACATTCACATTTCGTCCTCTCATTTTCGTAAACAACAGTAATGCCACGAGAAGGCAGTGAGTAGGACTTCCCTGTCAGTGGCTGTATACAAGTGGTCATGTGAGAACACTTCGAGAGGGAGGGCGGGCCCATCCCACTCTCAGCCATACCAGGGCATTGGGGGCTCGTTCATAAATAGATCCTGACAGTTACTATTCACTTATTCTTCGCTTGGATATAACAGTAATATACTCTTACACTGAATAAAAATTATACAGTTGTGATCATGAGTCAGTTGAAGTTATACCACCATGTAAAACCTGGAGGCATTAGACGGCCGTTTCGTCCTGTTGTGGGACTCCTTAACAGTGCACATCCAGAACCCCGACTCATGAACTTCGAACCCAGGATCTAACAATCTCGTTCGTCAACGCTTAACCTCTAGACCACTGGGCTGATCGGCATCCAACGGTGTTAATGTCTAACTTCAACTAATCCACGAAATTGTGCAACACATCCACCACTGTCATCACTGAGTTACTATCTCACAATAAACCCGATTGAATTTCACTGGTCACTGCAATAACTAAAATCTTCACAAAAACCCCTTCTGATTATAAAAATTTCCGTCTGATTTTATTATTTTATCATAAATCAATCTAGCAATAAGTTAAAAATATTGATTGGAATTTTTGAATAATAATTAGGTCTGTCACGATTTTGATTGAAAAAGAAAAAAAAACAAAAAAAAAGAAAAACGGAATCTAACAAGCATTCGATAGTCTCTAGGGTGGGAAAACTCTAAGAAGTTTACATGGGAATAAACTCACCATTATTATTATTATTATAATATTTTATTGTTATATCATCATTCTACTTTGTACGTCAATATCAGTGGGGTTGCTTTTGTTTTTCCGGTCTATGAACATAAAATATGGATGAAATAAATTTAATTCATACTATGATGTAGACATGGATACTATTTTTCTTCTTTGTTTTTGATTTTTATTTTTTTTTTAGAATAGGATCAAAGTATTTTTTTTACCTTGATAATCAATAAATAAGAAGAATTGTAGTTGATAGGGTCTATTCAATAAATGAAAATTACTTATCTTTTCAATTTTATTAGTTATAATTTGGTGAACACAATTTCGCTACCTTACTTACTTGCTTACTTACTTATGCTTGTTATTCTGAATGGAGCATAGACTGCCGACCACTATGCTTCAACTAACCTTGTCCTGGGCCTTCCTTCCAAGTTCTATTCAATTTGTTGTTCATTCTTCTCATATCTGTTTCCATTTCTCAAAGTAATGTATTCTTTGTTCTTTCTCTTTTCCTCTGGCCTTCAGGATACCATGTGAGGGCTTGTCTTGTGACGTAGTTGAGTGCTTTCTTTAATGTGTGTCCAATCCACTTCCAGTGCTTCTTCTTGATTTATTCCTCCCCTTGAATCGAGTTTGTTCTCTTCCACAGTAGATTGTTGCTGATTGTACCTGACCAACGGATCCGAATTATTTTGCGTAGACATCTGTTAATAAACACTTGTATCTTGTGGATGATGGCTTTCATAATCCTCTTAGTTTCCACCACATACATTAGAAATGTCTTGACATTTGTTTTCACAATTCTGAATTTGATGTTGGTTGATAGACAGTTATTTTGAGTTCTAGATGTTCTTCAATTGTAGATATGCTACTCTTGTTTTGCCAATCGGCGCCTTCACATCTGCATCAGATCCACTGTGTTCAGCAATGATGTTGCTTAAATATGTAGTAGTTTCCACATCTTCCAAATCTTCTCCGTCAATTGTGATAGGATTGGTGCATTCTGTGTTGTATCAGAGAATCTTACTTTTCCTTTGTGTATGCTGCTGAGGCTGCTGCTACACTGGTCGTCACCTAGATACCATTATATTACGATGAATGTCAAGTGAATAATGTTAACCATCAACAATTCTACTTTTATGAATATCATTTAGAAGCTTAGATAGAGTTATTTAACAATGCACAATAGGGGTTTGTAGAGATTGTAGACACCTACTGTTGAGGAGTCCCATATTAAAACGAAACAGCCATCCAGTGCTTTCAGGTTTTCAGTGGTGGTCTAGTTTAGTAGGACATATCAATTCGATTAATAAAATTATTTCACAATTGAATTAAATGATAAATTATATTAATATGATAAACCATTGGGTTAATTTACTATGTACAGTATACTTCACAATGTAAACAATTTTAGCTTCATTTAACTTCCAAAATGAGCTGAATCGACAGTTCAGAATAAGGATTTTGTTATCCGGTCAAACCAACCTAATATCTCATAGAATTCACGGTAACTAGTTGTAAACATTTCGATTATATCTAGGAACTTGATGAAACTTAATGTTCATTGAAATCATAAACTGCTCTATGTTAGACCATTATTGAAAACCTTGAAGCAACGGTTGGCTACTTTGACCTAGTATGAAACTCCTCAGCATTGCATACTCACAACTCTGTACGCGATTTCGACGGAAGTCGATAGTCTACAAAACATTATACTGACAATCACCACGTACTCAGTAGTGAAAACCTTTAAAAGTAAATTCCCTGAGTTCTAGCGTGAAGCCATGACAAGTGGAGTTCAACCGTGTAGGATGTGAGGTAGCTACCTACTAAAGACAATGAAAGATGGTCGTGCAATATCGTATATTGATTGAAGTTAGACATTAGAATCGTTGTATGTCGTGGGTGGTTGGGCGCTGTTCAGTGTTTCTGTGTTTTCGATAGTTGTCTAATTTGATCGGTTCATGATATTAATGAAATTCCACAATTTCCACAACCGTTTACTGGTGAATCAGTGTTGTCGGTTGACATACTGGCTTTGGAAGCATTCACTGAACGCATAAGTTCGAACATAATAAAACGAAATCAAATGTCAGAAGGATAACTGTTCACGTGTCGAGTGTGAGAAGGGTGAAGAACAAATTAAAAACAAGGTGATAATAAAGAATAATTGAAATCAAGATCAGAAACATTAGAAGGATGTAATAAATCCAAACCATTGCTCATGTAAATTAAATGTAAAGATCATAGAAGAACGATGACTTGCTCAAGTCTCATCTGCATACAAAGTCCAGGTTTGGAAATATAAATTTCCAATGCTTCTACAGTATATGTGTTATTCGTTCATTCTACCCATGAACCAAATCTCTGGACTGTATGGATGACTTGTCAGCTAGGGTGACGTGAGTAGAGTTTGGAAGATGTTCTAAAATCAAACTGCTGATTAATTTACATTCACTGATCGAAAACCACGAGGGATAGTGTTCAGAGATGCTGTTGGTAAGCACACGGTTTGTGCACCCTATGTAACTTGTTCCACAAGATCAAGTGAGCTCATAAATATACACTGATGTAGCCAAATTATAAGGTTTTTTTTGACACATCCATGAATGATGGAGCGGCTGGAAAAATTACGCGAAGCTTGGCGACAGTAAACGTTTTCCTCAAAGATTTCGTCAGATGATTCTTCAAAATTTCCGTGACAGTTTCTTCTTTCAACTCAGTGTTCATGAAGACAGTTTTGTAGATTGTAATTAAGGTTTCATGTTTTGCTCAATAAAACCGGATGGATAGACGCTTTTAAGAAATATCTGTGGAAGGTTGGACAGTTCCTTGTCTATTGTGTCTTCTGAACACATTCGTCTAGTTCTTGATGATTAGGATTGAATTAAGTTTCTCTTTTTGTTTAAAAATACCCAGGTGTGGAAATTTGTGTATTGTCCATTACAAGTTAGTTTTCGGTATATAGATCTTTAACCTACCATCTTGTTTACTAATTAGTATGAAGTCGAAGAAATCAAATTTTGAGTTTGATTCTAGTTCTGATGCAAATTTGTTGATTGGACGGCAATCACTGTACTTATCTTGAATGACATCGAGGTTATTGTTTTCATTACAATTAATAGAAGTGTCAATCATATACCTTTTGTATAAGTGAACGTTGTTAATCATCAGTTGAAGTGCTGTGTTTTCAAGATTGATCATAAAATAATCCGCTAGAAGAGAGTCAAATGGTGAACCCGTAACGACGTCATCAGTTTGTCTGTAGAACTCACTATTAAATCGAAACTAAATTTTCAAGGTGCATCATAGATAATGTTTCGGATCACCAATGTCAAGGTTGTTGTGAACTATTACGACGGTTTATTCATGTTTAATGTGAGCCTTAAAGACAACTCCTTCTTATATATCTTTGGAAGGCTTGATGATTGTCCAATGATAATACCAGATGATCTGAGTTCTTCAAATGGCTTCATACATAAAACTGATCCATTTTTCATCTTCTTATGTAGTTTTATGAACTTCTATTCAATTTTTTTCAACTGAATCTTCAAAAAACTTGTCGGTATCCGTTCATATGGATGACGATTCATAGACACTATTCCAACGAGTTGATCAAGACGGCTCCGAATTAAATCATTTTGTTTCTTAAAAGGTCGAATAGTTGTGGTGTTTTCAGTTTCTTTATAAAAGACTATATGTCATTTGTTACTAAGATTTCTTAAGATGAAATATCATACAAATGTATAAATGAGAAATTTATCAACTACCTTACATTTTTCGCAATACTGTCGTCAAACCCAATAACTAATTGACACGATTAGATACATACAGAAAACTTTCATTATTTCGAGATGGTGGAGAAGATTTGTAACTCAGGTAGATGATCTTGATGGAGGTTTGTTTTCTGATGTCGTTCAAAAGAACGATAAAAGCTCCACGACCAAATCATCCAGTTCAGAGAACAAAACTCCATCTTTCATTATTCAATTTATATACTGGTTAAGAGAAGAGAATTGTGAATTCTCATTATCCAGAATAGGTTTTTAATCCGTAAAATTTTTTTACAACTACTTTTTACGAGATATTATAACAGTATTTAGTACATGGTTTCAACCATTTTATCGTCCCCAAATGCCCTGGTACGGACGAGAGTAGGCGGAGCCCACTCACCCTCTCCGAATGCTCTCAAATAGCCCACTGATCAGCGAAGTCCTACTCACTGCTTTCTCGCACTACGGATGTTGGTTGAGAAATCAGGAGGACGAAAAGCGAATGTCCAGCACTTTAACCGGGTTGTTGGATACGGAGGATCCACCTATGGGAGTTGGAAAATTCCGAACCAATGATGTACATGGGCTCCAGGATCCTGGGGGAAAAATGGCGTATGAACCTAGTGTTGATCACCGGCTACCATGGAACAGCATCTCCTGACATTGCTCCACTGCCTTATGGATTATATCTTTAGGTCAAAGGCTTTGGGTGTTTTGTTTATTCAACAATGTTAAACTCACTATTTGAACACATAAATATTGGTACAAAGGGGGCTCCGAATACATATGCGCTACACAAGTTACTTGATTTGTGTGTGGGCTGTGATGCTGTCCGAGTGCCCAAACCGAAGCAGGTGATTATCTTAGAGGACCACACCCGGAGCCTTTGACCTAAGGGTATAGTCCATAAGGCAGTGGAGCAACGTCAAGAAATTCAGTCCCATGGTAGCCGATGATCACCGATAGGTTCATACGCCATTTGTCCCACAGGATCCTAGAACCCGTGTACATCATTGTTTTGGAATTATCGTTTTCCAACTCCTCTAAGTGGACTGTCCATGTCCACCAACCCGGTTAAAACGCTGGACATTCGCTTTTCGTCTTCTCAATTTCGTATACAACACATGTGGTACGAGAAGGTGGTGAGTAGGACTTCCCTTGTTAGGGGCTATATTCGCGTGTCTATGTGAGAGCATTTAGAACGGTAGAATAGACTCTCCCCACCCTCGGTCTTCCCAGGGCATTTGGGTGTTTATCTCTAATTAAATACACCGTTTACATAACCGTACGAAATCGATTTATTCATATATTTAAACATAGATGGCAATTAATAAATACCATGTGAAATGATGTACCAATATAAAAATTTTATCCTTGTGCATATATAAATCCATTAACTTCCAGGTAAAATAATCAATATTGTAATTAGGAACTTATGTCTATCAACAAGGAACTTAACATTATAATCAAGATATAATTATCTCTTTTACTAATGACATGCATATACCCTTGATTAACATAGAACTTGTATGAACATTAGTTTTCTCTCTTATCACGATAATGACCGTTTTCAATTGATTCCATTCTACATCTTACTATCTAAAATTAAAAAAAACAACAACAACCACCAGTTATATCGTGTGATGTTCGATGAAACTGTCTGACAGATTAAAACAAACAAACAAACAAACGAAACCAATGTATAAGTACAAATTTCAATATCCATTTGATGAACAATTTATAATAGATTAATTTCAATTAAATAGATTACGAAAATGTACTATTTACATCTAACTACATTGGCAATATGCTTAAGTAACTGGGTAACCTGTTCCTGACATCTAAATATATCAACAAGTTGTCTGTTTCTTTGCTTGTTTGTTAGTTCGAACACATCATTGTATCTATTAATTCCATAATCTATTCTGTCGCGTTTATGAAATATTTTCGATCATTCGGTTTACAAGTTACAAAAATGCCGAATCAGGTACATCGTGGTAAATGGTACTATACAATGAAATGAATGGACATTATTCAGATATTGATTCCTGAACTGCTAACACTCAATATGTTATCGTCAGGATCAATGATGTGAACAGGGAAACAAGAGGCCTTGACAAACTACGAAAGCTATTTTTCGGGGTGTTATTCCATTTTATTCAAAGCTTGTAAAACACTGACATTTGTTTGTGTCGCTAATCTATTCTACAGAACATAAGCTTTCGTCCGATGTATGATACATTGTCATACTCTTTTTTTGTTCCGAAGCTACTGTAATTTAAACATAATATTTTGCACCCTATTTTCTACTCTAATTCCTAACTTTGGACATAATTGTATTTTCCTTAATTATTGTACATTGTGGTCGGGTTAGTCACCTATTTATTTATGTACTTTTTTACACTAATCCGAACTGAAATCGGTATATCGGGAATAGATCGAGTAGTGTTCCAGTTGTCGTGTCTTCTCTTGTTCGCATCCTGTCAGCCAATCAGGTGATAGAATAGTTTTCTCTCTACCCCACTTCGAACTCACGCGTTCTAGCCTCAAGGTTGGATCGGTCAGCCTATCGCGCCAAGATCTTAAACCGGATTAGATAAGTACCCTCAGCACCAAAAGTGAATAGACCGACCAAAGGACATAACAATCAATCAAGAAATAACAAAAGGAAACTTGTTGAAATACTTTGTGCTGACAATTGTATATTATACCAAACATTGAATAAAGCCACCAATAATGATAATAACGAACAAATTATTACAGGGGACAATAAGTGTGTTCCTAATCAAATGGGCACAAAGTTTAAAACACAAAAATAACTAATCACTTATTATTAAATATTTGTCATTATACTGTTAAATATTCATCACTAAGTGGTTACTAATCTCAGTAACTATGCCGAAGATATTAGTATAAACTAACTATTAATCGTATTGTGCATAATCACTCAACTGTTTGTAATGGTCTTATTTTGTCAGAATATTTTTATTCAGCTAATAAATGGTAAAAGTCCTCTTGTGAGTGTATAGTCCACTCAACATCTACATAATAATGAGCAAGGGGAGATTCAGAAATGAGTATTTAAAACTTTTCATTGTGTAATTCAATCATAACTATTCTTATTTGATAGACTTGGTGGTGAGACTATACTTTATGGACAACCTTAAGCGACCCTAGACTGACCTTGAGAGTGCCCACCTGACAACAAGGAGTAAATGAAGGTTATAAACCTGTGTCAGGAATTAGAATTATGTTTTATAGTTGATGATGAAGGTTAGAAATTAGATTTAAGGTTTTTATCACGAACTGACATAAGCTATAATGCCGAAATGATATTTAGCCAAATGAGTGGATAAATGTCGCGCCCAAATCTAAACCTGTTATCTTAAAACTGATTGGTTCATCCATAAATTATAGTCTCACCGACTTGATTTCTATGTAATTTTATTTTTCTTAAATAGAAAAATAGATAGATTGGAGACTGTAAATGTAAAGATCAACGATAAGTCAAGTTATTTGACGAAACGAAAGTCATATAAAAAGAGTTAAGAAGCATTGAATAGAAGTTTGTTCGTGATGTGAAACTATTCAGTAACAGGCAATCGCGACTCTACCAAGAAATAGAGCAGTGGTTCATCAATGAATGACCATTATCCAATGCTATTGGTATACAACTGTCTCAGCTTTGACAGAGTAAAAACTTTATTTGTAATAATGAATTGATGGAAGTTAGAAATGTAAACCACTGGATATCGACTTAGTGATCTGACGATCAAATGTTCGTTGTTTGTTTTTAATTCATATCAGTATGTTTTTTATCGATTTCTTGTGAGTTTACACAGCGTTAAAAGCTAACCTTAGTTGAATAATCCATTCCTGGGGATAAACTCTTTTTTTTTTCAAGTCATCTAAGAGTATAGTAGTTAGTAATTATGGTTATGTTTTCGTCTATTTAGTCAATCGACTGTAGATATTTTAAAATTATTTATATTATTAAATTAATTGGAGGAATGACTGTTGCTATGTTATAATTTTTTCACCCATCATGACTGATTCCACTACAATCGACACGTCTGTAGCATGACGAAGTGGTGTTGTAGTCGTTGAAAACTCGACACTTTTCATGTAAGCCAGCAAAAATGAAAGAGAACGAATCACGCCTTCAACCATGGATTACACTAGTGTAAATAATAATTCTTACGTCATTTTGGTTGGTTTTTAGGTGTTAGGTCAAAATTATGAACGAGAGTAAAGTTTATCCTCACCTATCTCTTATCATTATTAATATCAGTAGTTATAAGAGTGTTTTTCCAACACATATTGAATTGTTGTGGAGTTGCCCTATTCGAGAGTTGGACAATTTACTTGTAAAGCTTAATATAGTAAGCCAATCAAAAAGTAACCAAATGAGATGGTCACTTGATGACAATCAGTAATGGTTCGGAAGATAACTGATTATTAATTTAGTAGTGTAGACTGTTGTCTATTCAACAATGTTAAACTCACTATTTAAACACAGAAATATTGGTACAAAGGGGGCACCGAATATATATGTACCACACAAGTCACCTGATTTATGTATAGGTTGTGATACTGCCTGGGTGTTTGTTCCCTATCTTCAATTGAACTCATTTCAGACAAGTTTTTTTCGTTCGATTTTCAATATTCAATACTATTTAATATTTAATAATAATTTTAAATAATAAAAGAGTAAAATTTTGAAACAAAAATTACATTTTCACATCTATCCTGTAGATTGGTCTCTTTCTCTCTCTCTCTCTCTCCCTATCTCTCTCTCTCCTTTTTTTCCGCTTTTTTCCGTAACTATTCATTCATTCATCAAATTGATAGACGTTGATCAAAAAAACTTATGTCTATGGCAAAACAAAAATGGAACATTGTAGAAGAAAAAGAAATAAAGAAAAATAGTCAATAGACTGAATGAATTTATTGCTCTGTTGTCATCAATAGTCTGGATACACCATAACAACTAAGCTTGAAAATCTATATAGATATAAGTATGGTTGTCTCATGTTTGAATGTAAAATTCGTTTAGTTTTGCTTCTCTTACTGACAATGTTCTTTTTTTCACTATAATTTATTTGATAATGTTTTTCTTCCTAGCGAAATTAAAGTCAATGAGTTGGAAAACATGATGATTAATGATGTCTTAGTGATTGTTTTTTATTGTATGTGTATATGTGTAAATGTGATTTGTATTATATTTTTGTGAAATTCAATCATTCATAATAGCTAATATAAGCTTGTTCAACTATTGGTACTAAACTATATAAAGGGATTAAAACAAAAACCCAGCGTGACGTTGGAATCTCTCTCTCTCTCTCTCTATATATATATATATATATATATATATATATAAGTGGAGACTAACAGTTAATGAATTTGATTAATAGATTATGAAAATGGTTTTCTTTATATCTTTTTTTTGTAAAATACTTTCATCAGCTGTATATTCTTTTACGAAAAATAATTAGAAATTCTTCATGTATTTTATCCATTTATTTACTTGAAATTTGATTGGTTGATTACAACAATCAAATATTCGAATAACCATAGCAACCTGTAATAAAACAACCAATCAAATTACTTCAGTGTCATAACAGTTACGAATAATAGCCAATCAAATTACTTCAGTATCATAACAATTACGAATAACAACCAATCATATTCTTCACTGATAAAACCGTCGATTATAGAAAAATTTATCTAATTCATTCCTTTTCAAAGTTTTTAGTGTAGATAATATGGTATAGAGCGACAGTAAAAACCATTCAGCTCAGAAAATAAAACATGCCAACTGAAGTGTTTATCAGTATGGAGTTGTGAAGATTGTTAAGGATCTTTGGTCTCGTGCATGATCGCTTAATCTTTAAGATCACTAAGCTGACATTCAATGGTGTTAATGTCAAAGTTCAATCAATCCACGATAGTGCGCAACCATTTTCAATTGTCTTCAGTGGATAACTGCCTCACAACCGATACAGCTGAAGTTAGACATTAACACTATTGGATGTCAGCTCAGTGGTTCAGAGGTTAGGCGTTCGTGTTCGAGACCTAGGATCCTGGGATCGAGCCCCGCGTGCATAGTTGTTGATACGCACTATTAAGTGTTCCCGTCCTAAGACTAGACGACCATCCAGTGGTGGTCTAACATTGGTCGAACCATGATTTCAGTTGGAGTATTTATTTTCACTGTTACTACATTGATGTCGATCGTATGACTCACTAAAATAGTAGGGATTAATGGAATGATGACAAGTAGATTATAAATATAAGGTTAACTAAAAGCAGTTGCGTAAAATGGTCAATTTTATTAAAATTTAACAAGAATTACAACTTGGGTGAAATACACTTTGACACCAAATATCTGAATAATGAAAGGTCAAATGTATAAACAAAGAAAAATAAACAAAATCATTAACCGACTAATGTTAGACCATCACTGAAAACCTGGAAGCACTGAATGGCCGTTTCGTCCCACTATGGGACTCCTCAGCAGTGCGCATCCACGATCATGCACACGGGACTCTGTTATATTAGAACAAAGAATAGATGAATGGTGACTGCTAGGAATTCTTTATGAACTATTATTGCATATATTTCTATTCTGTAACTATTAGGTAGCTAGTTGATATGTATATTCATATTCCTTTTATCATAAGCTTTCATTTAATCTACTGACCACTATTATACGACTTACTATTCTTAAGTTATTTCCAATCTATTAGTTACAGTCTCTCACACTCACGGCCACTTTCTGGCCTAATCTTGTATAGTTCTCCTTGGCTTAATCTAAATTAAGATAGCATTGACAATCAGTTGGGCTGTATTGTGGTAAGCATCAGCTCACTCATAACTTACATCAAGATCCCTTCTAGTCTAAAGTTGTGACTGGTGGATTATAAAAACACCGGCTTTCAGAACAGTATCATTAAACGTGACGAATGATGTTCGAGTTATATGAAGAATTAATTACATTTGAAAAAACAAACCTTCGAATACCAGTTCAATGTAATGAAGATTCAGCATTCACATGGGCCTGAGTTCGATCCTTGGTACTATCGTAAGTGAATACTTCTGATAAGTTCTATACAGTGACATAATCGCTCTCCCTTTACCATTTAATAACATCTTAGCTGATATCGTTCTGCGACAAATAACATCTACAGAATAATGTGACCAATAGAAAACCATTTCACTTAAAAGAACTAATCAATTAAGCATTTCATTAATTTTATAAAGGATGTTACAATGTGAAATTTATGTTATTTCATCAAAATGTCATGCTAGAATTCTGCACGAATTGTGTTCATTTTGTTTTCAACACTTCAATGACAACAAATAATTCAATATATCAGAGGGGGATTTTGTGGATATTATAGTAATTTTAATAGTAGAGATCATAAGTCAATTGAAGTTAGACCACCATAAAAAATCCGGAAGTACTGATTGGCCGTTTTGTCCTAATGTGGGATTTCTCAACAGTGCACATCCACGATCGCGACTCGCGAGACTCGAACCCAGGACCTACCGATCTGTCGCGCGAACGCTTAACCACTAGACCACTAACCCTACATCCAACAGTGTTAATGTCTAACTTCAACTAATCCACGAAATTGAGCGACACATCCAACATTCAATATATTAATATGGTCATGTAAGTACACTAGTTATAATATCATTGAAATTCTTAATGTGTAATTGTTTTAATTCGATGCCCATTAACCAAAGTATACAATTTCCAGAGAATATATATATATACCCTAATGGTTTGAACAGCTATTTGTACAAGTACCTTGGCTTCAGATTATACTACTTAAAATGCAGTTCTAGTAGTTCATAACTCACATAGTAAATTTCTGTAATTATATTACTGTGATTTTAAATTAGGAAATTAAATCTCCACATACGCATTTACTTTATAAATTTAGTTATCCATATTATGTAAGGAGACAGAGTATTTTCATTATATATAAAATGGGTCCAGCATGTTTATTTCATCTTGAAACTGATTATTCAAATACTATTGACCCAACAATGATGATGCCTCGTTCGATTCCATACTGGTGTGTTCTTATAGCCCTGTGAATTATAACACCTAAGAATAACTCCTGCTTAGTGACCAGACCAATGACGCGTAAACCAATACAAGTAGACTACATTCAACTCCGAGTCCTGATTAGTCATTTCGTCTAGCCCTGTCCGTTCAACTTCAGTACATAAATCTCAGCTGCCATTGTATCAATCATGTATTTCAGACATACGCAGCTCATATACAAGCAAATAAAATTGTATCATACCATTAAAAGAGAATGGAACTAAATTATCGAAAAAGCTTTCAGCATAGATATGTAGAGATTATTGAATTTTAGTGAGAAGATGAATCTATCTATCGTTGTCTGATACCAACTTAGAAGTCTAAGGGTTAAGGGTTCTTTCGTGATCGAAGTTTCTGAGTTCGAGTCCCATGTGAAAGATAGAGGATGCGCACTGCTGAGGAGTACAATAAAAGAACCAAACGGCCGTCCAGTACTTCTAGGTTTTCGGTGGGGGTCTAATTATGATCGGTTCATGATTTTAATGAAATGTAAAAAAATTAAAACTAATTCTTTTAAATAGTCATTATGATGAAATTCGAATCATCCTTGTCTTCTAAACTTCCTATCAAAATGATTTACTAGTATAGAGAGTTTTTAGATAACGCCAAATACTCATAACTTACATCACGACCTACCAGTGAGAAACCATGATAAGTGGAGTTCAACAGTATCGGGTGTAGGACAATTATTCACAACAAGCAATGGCAGTTGGTCACATAATATTGAGTACCGCTTGAATTTGGAGAAGCGATCAGTTGTCCATCGGGTTATGCTCTGGCCACGGAACTAGAGGCTATAATTGTTTACCATCGAGGATTTCCAAACTTGAATGAAACAGTTTTCCAGTGCCACCTGGTTTTTACTGGTGGTCTAACTGAGATCGGTTCATGATTTAAACTCTGAAACAATTAATTTTTGAGCCGAAAATTGTATTCATGTTTTTCTCGATTCCAACCTTATGTAATTAAATCTAATGAATAGAATAACAAGCTCTTCGATTTTATATATTCGATTTCGCTAATTTATTATGAATTAACTTACTTACTTAGGCCTGTTACTCCAAATGGAGCATAGGCCACCGACTAGCATTCTCAAACCCACTCAATCCTGGGCCTTCCTTTTTAGTTCTATTAAATTGTTGTTCATCCTTTTCATATCCATCTCCATTTCTCGGTGTAATGTATTCTTTGGTCTTTCTCTTTTCCTTCGGCCTGAAGAATACCAAATGAGGGCTTGTGTTGAAACGTAATTTGGTGCTTTCTTCAATGTGTGTCCTATCCACTTCCAGAGCTTCATCCTGATTTCTTCCTCCGCTGGAACTTGGTCCGTCCTTTTCCACAGTAGGTGGTTGCTAATAGTGTTTGGTCAACGGAATCGAAGCATTTAAAGAAAATCATTCTGAAACCATAGTTTAACAACGATGTTTTTAATGAGAGATTGACACAATTGACTTGAAAATTCATAACAAAACAGTTCACAATAGTCAAACGAAATATAGTATTTTACATTAGTCTAGTAGTAATAAACTCAAATATAGACTTTCTGGGTTTGTCACATCTATTATTATATTTCAATTAAACTGTTATTGTTGAATCATGTCAAATAGGTCGTATTACCTCTCAATACCATCTTGCCTGACCGCTATAAAATGATAATTATGTTAAATTAAGGACAGAATGTTTAGTATAGTTTTCTGAGTTATTCGACTTAACCCTGTAACCTTACTGTGTAGTTTATGTGTTTTTCTTCGGAATTCATAATTAGAAACGGGAACTTTTTGTTGTAAAGAAATTCCTATCATTTCTCGTCCAGCCACGGTTATCAATACAAAGAGTGGACCACAGTTGATTAAGATAAAATTACGACAGTTATAAATGACTTCAGTCGATTAATCTACTTTTTCTTGATGAAGATAGAACCGAACTGGCGGTACCGAGTAATTTTAAGGGTAACCTTGAGTCAAACAAATCAAAAGTTAGCTAATCAGAATGAAGATTTTGTAAATGCCAAGGTGAAATTACAAACAATATAAACTTTTTTAATATTGACATAGTAAATCTATTTTCCTAAACTTTGTACTCTTAACATTTAAACTCTTAAAGCAACCTTATCTCATGACTCCGTGCCTTCTTTAGATGTCGTTTCTTGACCAGTCATAATCATATCATTTTATCAACAGTCCAACACCCCGTTGAAGATCATTAATCATCATCCTCATCCTTACTTACTTAATTACTTACGCCTCTTACTTCTCGTGGAGAAACATAGGCCACCTACCAGCACTCGTCATTCAACCTTGTCCTGGGAAATCCTTTCCAGTTGTTATTCATCCTGTTCATATCTGCTTCATCATCATCATCATCATCATCATCATCATCATCATCATCGTCATAGTCGTATAATTTCATTTTTATTATTATCATCATTATTTTTAAAATATGAAAATCACTTAATTTTTCTTTGTCACCAAATATCAAACAAACAACACAAATTTGAAACAATGTTATACAATTCAATCCCACTTGGTTACTAATTTAATGTATATAAATACATCAATATAAAATACAAAATATTACGTTCTTTATATTAATATTGATTTGGTTACTGCTTGTGTGTAAGTGTATATTTCTTGTTTGTTTGTTCTGGTTCTTGTTGTTGTTGTTGATAGGTTGATTGGCATTGTGAATAAGGCAAAATACTGAGAATGAAGACAATGATTTGGCGTCGAAAAAAATGAAAAGAAAAAATAATAAAAAAACAACTGAAACTACTCGGTCACCAATTTGTAATAAGGAATCACGTCATTTATGTCGGTCTTTTATTTCTATTAGAAAACAAATAAATAAATACATTGATGCAATATGACAACATAGTTTCTATCAATTGGATTATGTAATCATGTGATGAAAGTGAATTTACTTGGTCGTGGATGCTCACTGCTTAGGAGTCTCATACTGGGATGAAAACTGCCGTCCACTCCTCCCAGGTTTTCCATAGTCGTCTAGCTTCAATTGACTCATGATTTCCACCAGTGAAGTAAATATATATATTCAATAGGTTTTTCTTTGATTTAAAAAGTGTCTTAATGGTTTAAAATATGTCCATTATTTCTATGTTTTATATGATTTTGAGGAAATTTTATTTAGAGAGAATAAATTAGTCAATACAATTGGGGATGGTAGAATATTAATTGAATTTCTTTTCAAATATATTGAACATGATAATTTAGGGTAAAATAAATAAGTAGTATAGCATGCTGTTCTAAAGAAAAGAATGTCATTAACATCATTGTTCTGAGATTGTATTTTCTAAGGATGCTGTGACAATTAGTTACTATTACTATAGCATGCTGTCATGTCAGTGACATCATTGTTCTGAGATTGTATTTTCTTAGGATGCTGTGACAATTTGTTACTATTACTATAGATTGAATGATTTCTTGTACTATTTACAAATACCATTCTTACTTGACATAATTATTGTTCATTTATATGTTCGTAGACTTTATATTTGACATAGACTACCTTGAGAACTTAATTTATAATAAGGTAATTTGGATTAATATTACATACACAATCAAGTATACAGTGCTTATTTTTTATCAGAAGGGGTTTTGTGGAGATTGTAGTAATTTCAGTACTTGAAATCAACTATTGAATTTACTACAATCTCCACAAAATCCCTCTCTGATTATAATCATCATATGCTCACTAGTGACTGACTTCAAGAGGCATTTCTTAGAGTTCTAGTGAGAAACAGTGATCAGTACAGTCCAACCAGGTCTGTTGTGAGATAGTAGCTCACTGAAGACAATGGTGAATGTGTCGCTCAATTTCGTCGATTAGTTGAAGTTAGACATGAACACCATTGAATGCTGGCTCACTGTTCTAGTTGGTTAAGTGCCTGGCTCGAGACTGTTAGGTCCTGGGTTCGAATCTCGTGCAGTGCGGGATCGTGGATGTGCATTGCTAAGGAGTCCCATAACTAGGACGAAACGGCCGTCCAGTGCTTTCAGGTATTTCATGGTGGTCCAGCTTCAATTGACTCATGATTTCAATCAAAAACTTAACAATCTCCACAACCCCTAAACTAATAAATCTAACTCTCATTTGATTGGTCAATATGATTTTGGTGATAATAATCGTTTTTTGTTTCGTATAGAAAATTCTGATTGGTTGAATAGTTTTAACCAATCAGAATGTTGATTTATTACTATGCCTCATTTAAAAAAAAATAAAATAATTCCCGATTTCTCAAAACAAACAAACAAAAAAACAAAACAAAAAAACAGAACAAACATGTTATGATATCTTTGTGTATTGAGTATTATCTCATTGTTTTCGTCTTCTTCCAGAAATATGGATTGTTTTTTTAGAGAAAATATGTATCTATTGGGAATGTTTACCTCAATTCATATTCATAAAACAGAAATAACCATGGAATTATATGATTATTGAAATCAAATATGATGAATGAATGAATGAATGATTAAATAATCAATTATTTCCTATTATTATTTCATTTCAATGAACAATAATATTGTTATAACTATTAATACTACTTATAATACTACTTATAATTATGATACCATTCATAATCAATCTATTATATATAATACATTAAATAATACATATAATTATTTATTATATATAGAAAAACGTTATTGGTGTTTATGTTTAATGATATTTTCAATTGCTACATTATTTGGTAATTCATTAGTTGTATTAAGTGTAATACGTGAACGTTCATTAAGAAATGCAACAAATTGGTTTATAGTTAGTTTAGCAATAGCTGATATTAGTTTAGCAATATTAGTTATGCCATTAGCTACATGGTTAGAAGTAAGTCTAATTATATTACTTTTTAAATTTTTATTAATGATAATAATTATTGATTAAAACAATCGGTTTTTGATCGTTACTATGATTGTTAATGTTTGTTTGTTTTTAAAGTAAAAGAAGAACATAGTAACAACTATTGATTAATGTCAATATTACTTTATGGTGAGATTATAATTTATTAATGACTATCGAGTAATGATAAAGTGTCCTTGACAATGTTCACCCACTTACTTACTTACTTACGCCTGTTACTCACAATGGAGCATAGGCCGCCGACTAGCATTATCCAACACACTCTGTCCTGGGCCTTCTTTTCTTGTTCATTTTCCTCATGTCTATTTCTATTTCTCAAAGTAATGTGTTCTTTGGTCTTCCTCTCCTCCTTTGGCCTTGAGGATTTCATGTGAGGGCTTGTCTTGTGACGCAGTTGGGTGCTTCCCTCAATGTGTGTCCTATACACTTCCAGCGCTTCGTCCTGATTTCTTCCTCCACTGACATCTGTTTTGTTCTCTCCCACAGTAGGTTGTTGCTAATAGTGTCCGGCCAACGATGTCCACCTACTGACTAGGATTAAATGAATGTTTTAAATCTGTGTAAACATTAAGCATTATTTTGAAGGAGTTTTGTTCTCTGAGGTGGATAGTTTTGGTCGTCCTCAGAGAACAGAACTCCATCAAAATCATTCACCTGAGCTATAAATCTTCTCCACCATCTCAATAAGCATTATGATTTACAATGGATGGTTAAAGATAGGAATTAGATTAATGGATTTTATCTTGAATTGACATAAGTTAAAATGCCAAGATTCTATTTAACTAAATGGACGAAGAATTTTGTGTTGAAATCCAAGACTTGTTATCATAAATCTGATTGGTTTGTCCATAAATTATAGTTTCACCTTAATGATAATTTAATGAAAGTCAGAATTATTTCAGTGCTTGATAGATTACTCTGCTTGTTTGAAGTAATCATATAATTCATGAGAAATATACCAGGAAATAGAAAACAAATAAACGTCTTCTGATAAAGTTATAAGGGCATCTGTTAACTGATGACGATGTATCCACATGTTTGATGGATCTGACTGAAAAACTATTCGCAAAAGATTGTACGTTATGTAATATAAAATGTTGAATATACTCAATGACATTGTTCACAAAATGAAGCCATTAGTTGTATTACATATAAGATGATGAAATCAAAGTGATTACAAGTAGTATTAAACATGTAAACTAGTACTTTGATGTGGAAAAGTTGAACTGTTTGTTATATGCAACAAATCTGAATATTTATTCTCTGAAATGATCAGTCAGGTAACACGTTAATCTTTGAAGTGAACGACACTGAGTTTGAGTCTTGGAGTGAACATCAATTCTGGAATGCAGTAACATTCAGCTGACAAGTTAACAGTGGGACAAAACACATGCCCTGAATTCTACTGATAGCTATTATCCATCTCTGTTCATAATACTTGTAATTTAAGGCAATACTGAGGCAATTTATACAGGATGTACATATCTCGAAAAACAGACTGATCAATTGTAGTTTTAAACATCAATGGGAAGATTCAAACAATCAATACCAAAATAAATGAATCAATCAAATCGGTATCCACTCGTACAGAAAAAAAGAAACATCCTCACTCAATTCTCACATATTGAATAATTAATTATGCTAAGAGGATCGATATGTTAACCACCAAACCAGTGAAATTGAAATACACATCATTACATAAGTAGTAATTAAATAATTATCAATAATTATCGAGGTTTAAATTATTGACTTATTCAATAAATCAATCGTGGATTGATTAAAGTTAGACATTAACACCGTTGGATGACAGTCCAGTCGTCTGGAGGTTAAGAGTTTGCACACGAAATCGGTAGGTTCTGGGCGGGATGGTGGACGTGCATTGCGAAGGAGTTCCATACTAAGACGAAATGGCTGTCCAGTGCTTCCGGATTTTCCATATTGGTCAAGATTTAATTAATTCATGAATTCAATTCATAAACCGACGAGTTCTTGAATAAAACATGAATTTTATCTAACTGATGTTATTAAGAGAAAATTCTTGTTTTCAGAATATTGTTTTTTAACTGATTTTATAGTAAATAAGCTAGATTTAACAATTTGCTTAGTAGAAATAAAAACAGTCTTGTTTTATTTGAGTAGTAAACATTCGACACTTTCAGTCACCGACATTCCAATTCTATCCTAATTTATAAAAAAACAACATCATTATTCAAAGATGGATAGTGGCTAGCAGTGGAATACAGTAAGGCGCATGTTTCGTCCTATTTAGGACTCGTTAACTAGATGTACCTGCATTTCAGAGATGATGCTTATTCTGGGACTCGAACTCAGTACCGTTCGCTTCAAACGTCATCACGTTTGAGAAGAGACAAGTAAACAACATCAAGTGAATTTAAAACATCATTATTCAGTTTGAATGAAAGTATAAGAAATATTACTCGATTATTTGATAGATGATTAGTTACTTAGTTACTGAAGTTAAACGATTAGCTCTCTATTACTATCATAAATCAATATTACAAGGTTAAATGATTAATTTAGTAAAGTGTTAAGGTAAAAAATGTCTAAATTTGAATTGGATTTTCACTTATCTGTATTCATTTATATCCTACTTACTTACTTACTTACTTACTTACGTCACTTGCTCCCAATGGAGCATAGGCCTCCGACTAGCATTCTCCAACCAACTCAACATGAGCCTTCCTTTTCTGTTCTATCCAATTTTTGTTCATCCTTCTCATATCTGTCTCCATTTTTCAAAGTAATGTGTTCTTTGGTCTTTCTGTTTTCATTTGGCTCTGAGAATTCCAAGTGAAGGCTTGTGTTGTGACGTCACTTAGTGCTTTCCTCAATGTGTGTCCTATCCACTTCCAGCGCTTCGTCCTGAATATCTTTAAATGCTTAAAATAAAATTTGTCAGTAGAAAATTACATAATTTTCTTTAAAATGCAATACTCACTTATTAATTGAGTGGAAAAAGGACCTGAAAAGTTTAGTAATTATACAATGATTAAGCACTGTAAACTGGTTGGTTACCTTATATGGTTTCAGTTTGTTACTGATCACATTTAAAAATATACTGAATGTTGGATATGTTCATCTTTTATTACGTAGTATTATTGAGTTTGCATGTACTGATGATTGACAGATAGTATTTTTTTAGAATGAGGGTTTGTGGAAATGTTAGTGATTTAATGGTTGAATTCATGTATCAGTCTAAGCTACAGAATCACTGAAAGCTTAGAAATACTGGACGGTCGTTTCGTTCTAGTATGAGACTCCACAACAGTGTACATCTACAATCCCACACTCAGAAGTCGAACCAAGAAACTTTGGTCCTGTATGCGAACGTTTAACCTCCAGATCGCTGAGCCGTCATTCTACGGTGTTAATGTCTAACTTTAACCAATCCACGAAATTGCACCACTGTTCATTATTATTTTCAGTGAATAACTACTCCACAACAGACACCGTTTGACTCCACCGGTCACGTCTACTCACTGGAACTCTAAGAAACACATCTTGAAGCCAGTCACTAATGAGCCCATGCTGAGTATTATCAGAACGTGGTTTTGTGTAGATTGTAGTAATATTTTTATTTATTTCAACTCTGATTACATCCAAATAAGCTGTTTATTATTTTATCCCTCATTCTGGCTTCGTGTATCCTAAATCTTTATTCCCTAAGTGTTTTTAAACTTTTAAAACATTAACTTTGTCTAGTATTTACAAATCAGATGGAAAATTTCAAATATATTCGGCAATTGAAGCTGTTTATCTGGAAATCCTGTAATAACTTATGTTTTATGCTAACTGGAACCTTGAGTGAAATGGTGTTGTTTCCATGGTATACAATCATGTTACCTAGCATTAAAGTTTAAGATGTAACTGTCGGTCTATTCAGCTGTTAACTATCACGTACAAAACATAACTCTAGGGTTTTCTGTCATTTACCTCTAACAACCTAATATCTTGGTCTTGGTTTAATTGGGATTCGATTGATAGAATTTGATCAACCGTAAGGATTAGATAAAGATTACCACAGTTAGCTCTCATTGATCACTTAAACTAATTTTTTACACATATTTGACGGATAAAAAGAAATCAATCAGTCTGATTGTTTAAATTACAAGATCCTGTTTGCCCACTAATCATGTGCAACTGTTGTCATCCCAGTTTTACGTGAAGTTATTCATGATCAAAAGTGATTTTCCAGTAAGATTCCTGATATTAACACTGAGTTTGAATCTCCGAGCATTGTTAGTTTGGAATCAGGGTTTTCCAACTCTTCCACCCGAACCATCCGTATCCATCAACCCGGTTAAAGCTTCGGACATTCTCTTTTCGTTCTCTTAGTTTTGTAAACAACACATGTGGTACAAGACGGTAGTAAATAGGACTTCCCTGTCAGTGGTTGTATGTGCGTGATCATATGAGAGCATTCGAAGAGAGAGAGCTGACCCTCCCCACTCTCGTTCGTACCAGGACATTTACAGGTGATTATACGTATTGTACTACTTAAAGAATTATGAATCAAATCAATAAAACCCTATCAACCCAAACAAAGAAACTACATAGTATGATTGATTGATCATTTATTTACGACCTAAGCTTTAAAAAAGTAAGCTGATTTCAACAAGTTGGATGTAATTATCAATATAAGGATATAGATGATTTGACAATTTATTATTATGCAATGTCAATTATTCATCTATACAGTATCATTCTCTTCAATTAACCTTTCATTTCCCGTTTTTCTTATATTTTTTTCATGATTACAATACTGTTGTTCAAGTGTTTATGTATATGTGAGTGTGTTATCTTTTAATTAACAGAATAATTTTAGAGAACGGAAATGTACTACATCTGTAAACTATTAGATTCATATGAATTGACCTTAAACCAACTGTCCAGTTCAATTGTCTGCGTATATACTAATCAGATTACATATTAGTTACTGAGAGACAACGTAACAGAGAGAGGAAGAGAGTGTGTGTATGTGTGAAAGAGAGCATAGAAATAATAAACAAAATAGAAATAATGGAGAAGATTTGTAGCTCAGGTGGATGATTTTGATGGAGTTTTGTTCTCTGGGTTGGATGGCTTCGGTCGTGGATCATTCATTGTTCTTTTGAACGACATTATCAATACAAACTTCAGGTCGAAGTGAAGTATTCGAATTTCTTCACATGTGGCTCACAACTTGTCCTGTACACCTCGATGTTGATTAGTTCTTGTTAACATCAAACCTGTTATTGTTTTCTTCTTTGTTTTGGTTGTATCTCCCATTGGTTTTATTTTTGTTCCTATGTTTGTGCATAATTTTCCTGATTGAAAAATGATGGGCTTAAGGTCATCCAGAACCATTCAACATCGAGATTTCATCAAAGCGTAACAAATTTGAACATTTTTTTATTCAAATGGGGGGTTCGTGGAGATTGTAGTAATTTAAGAATTGAATCCATTAGTCAAATGAAGCTAGACCATCATGGAAAAGCTGGAAACGCTGGATGGCCGTTTCGTCATATTGAGGGATTCCTCAGTAGTGTGCACTTTCAAATTGATACATTATAATTATTGAAGTATAGTCAATCAGATGAAACCAAAAGTACATAATTAACATGACCACAACTGATAATTTGTTTAATGAAATTGATATAAACAATTTGAAAGTGTTCTTATTTTTTGAAAATGAGCTTTCCAGTATTGATTTGGATTACTTGTGTTTGGTTTTTGTCTTTGTACAAAAGCAACAAGAAAGGATTAGTTGAAGTTAAACATTAAAACCGTTGGATGCTGGCTCAGTCATCTAAAGGTTAGGCATTCACACGTGATATCGATAGGTCCTGAATTTGAATCCCACAAAGGGGATCACTGTCGTGCACTATTGAGGAGTCACATACTAGGAAGAAATCGCTATCGAATACTTCCATATTTTCCATGGTGATCTAGTATTTTAGTTTTAAATTTGTAGAAAATGTTAATTAATTAGAAGAAACTTTTAAAAACAATCGAAAAGAACTAAGTGGGTGTTTCTCTATTTTTTGTTTTATTTTGTTCTGTGCTTTCATATGTCCACTTAGATACTCTTCTAGAAGTTGTTCACTTTTTCTTTGTAAATAATGAAAACGTATGAAATAGGTGAAATATGTCTAGTAGGGGAAGTCTGTATGGTTGTTTCATTCTAGTTAGAACTCATCAGCTAGATTTATTGTATTATTGAGTTGACTCTCAATCTGAGACTTGGGTATAGTAACTGGGATCCAAGTAAATTGAGCTAACGAGTTTGAAATAGGATAAAAACGCATATCCTGAATTCTATTACTAATTATATTCTATTTTTGATTAAGATCATGAACCGATTGATGTTAGACAACCACTGGAAACCTGGAAACACTGGACGGCCGTTTCGTCCCATTAAGGGACTCCTCAACAGTTCACATTCACGGTCCCGCCCAAGGCTTAACCTACTGAACCCCTGAGCCGTCATCCAATGGTGTTAGTGTCTAACATCAACCAATCAACGAAATTGAGCAACCGTCTTCCACTGTACTGAGGAAGAAATACCTGTTTCTACCCGACATGGATTAGCTCCATTAGTGACGGCTTTTCACAAGAACTCCAAGAATTCCCTCACGAATCTAGTCATTAATGAGAACATGTTAATTACCAGTATACAGGTTTTGAAGATTATTATGTTTTTGACTAAGATTTATTTATTCTACATTGTGATAATCGGCATAAGGGGGCTCAAACAAGATTTATTGAATTTCAGTTAGAAAGATCAACAAAAACGATCGCTTAAACCATTTCAAATTAATATTCAGTTTCAAAATTGAAAGAAGATAGTTTTCAACTATGACAATTATCGACTACTATGAATAATTGAGTAAGGTCTATTAATGAGTATCCTATTGAGCTCGATCTAATTAATCCCCTCCCCCATAAGTGATTAAAGAAAAAACCAAACAAGGAATCGATTTTAAGAAAAGTTCAGTAGAACAACTCTGTTACTTATATATTTTCAACAAACAACTTATAGAATGAATAAATATGTAACTAATCAGATAATATTAAGCATTGATTGAATAAAATGAACTAAATATGTCAAAGCTACCACTTAGCAACAGAATTAATCAATTTAGATAAATTGAACCCTTTCTTATACAACTATAAAGTTCCACGTTCTAACTCAACTCTACTCTATTCTAATCTCTTTCTCTCACTCTTACTTACTTACTTACTTACTTACTTACTTACTTACTTACTTACTTACTTACTTACGTCACTCGCTCCCAATGGAGCATAGGCTACCGACTAGCACTCTTCAACCCATTCTATAATGGGTTTTTCTTTCTAGTTCTATCCGATTTTTGTTCATTCTTCTCATGTCTGTTTCTACACTCACTCTTACACTTGATAGTAATATTAACATTGTAGTATACTAACTAATTAACAATTAACTTGTGAATTACTCAAATCTAAACTATTTTACATGTGAATTATTCATTAAAGTTTTGCTTTGTTTTCATATTATTCATAATCTCAAATAGATATGGAATATTATTCAGATTCAAATTTATATCATCTATTTGACATTGAATATACCAAAACTAATTAATTAACTGAATGGTCGCCTGTCTATTCATTGTCATGATCATGTGAATGTCAAACTCATTTATTTTACTATTTTGTTCCTTTTTCTTTCTCTTTTTTTTTTTTTAAAATATCGAAATGGTTATGTGAAATTCATCTAAGTTTTTGGAATAGGAGTTAGGGGTTAGGGGGTGAGGTGGGATGGGATGGGATGGAATGGGATGGGGTGAAGAGGTATTGGGGGGGGTGGTAGTAGGTTTGGAAATCCTAACCACGGTTATTGAACTAGGCACATTTAATGAAAATGTAAACATAATAAATGAGTATGTCAATAATGATTAAATAACTTTCGAAATAAATCTATATTGATATTCATAAAAGAGAAATATGTAGGTATGTGTGTGTGTGTGTGTTTTTGTTTTACAAAAAAAAACCGTAATTTTTTTAAAAAATTGTATCTGAGTAAAATTTATCTGGTGATTAAACTATTGAATAGAATGTCAATGTAAAATGTTTATACAGTTTCCAAGCAAAATACAAAAAGTGATGTGTTGCTTCTAATGGATAAGTGTACAAATATTAATATAAGTTGAAAGGATTTTTTTGAAAAAACTAATTTTATATATTTTTATTTTTGCTTATATTTATATATGAAACACAACTTATGTGATTCAATACTACTGACAAACTATTGCAGTAGCTAAGTGTTATAGATAAAATATTATTGTGAATTATTATTTGATAATCATGTTTATCATGTTTTATTCTACTGTGGGACTCCTCAGAAGTGCACATCCACGATCTCGCCTTACGAGATTCGAACCCAGGTCCTGTGAGCCTTGCATGTAAGCGTTTAATCTCTAGACCACTGAGTGAGTATCCATCGCAAGTAGGAATCGTGAATGCGTACTACTGAAGAGTACCATAATAGGACGAAACGGCTGTCAAACAGTGCTTCCACGTTTTCCATGGTGATCCAGCTTCAATTGTCTTATTATCTCAGCTGTTGAAATTAGATATTTTTTGTCAGTTTTATCTGATTGTATTAACTATTTATAATTAATATACTACGAGTAAATACTGACTGATTGACAAACGCGTGATTTTAGATACACTATCAGGAAACCGACGTCAAGTAGAATTGCCCACTGACTAACCATGAATGATTCAAAAATATTTCCATGATGATACTGGCAATAATGTGAATAGCTTATATCTCTTTATTCTTGTCTTTTTTTTCTTTTTCTACAGTACAATAAAATCATAGTATGACATAACTGACCTTGACTACTATCAAAATACTAAACACAACCGTGACCATGATTTAGCATTATAAGAGATTGGAAGCAGTTAGTCGTATACTTACTTCACTCACTTCTAAATTAAGTTCATCCAATAAACTGTATTAAATATCTCTTATTTTAAGTCTCTTTATCATAGCAAACAAATATATTTCAGTAAAATCGCAAAAGGGTATCAAGGTATCGATTGAAAAGGATAATTTGAATACATAGACTGAATACACAGACTGATGAGTGTAATGTTGAAAATCTTCATTATCTAATCTTTATCTTATTATGGTTTATAGAATATGGTAAACTTTGAATAAAAATATGATGTACAGATCTAGATCTAGGTCACAATGGCGTAGGCGTATACACTTCCTGTCTTCCTTTCAACTATGACATTAAAATCGCTTCATATGTTTCTACGAACTAATTCTTCCTTCCTGTACTATGTTCTTATATGGAATCATTCTTTTATATATTACCACCATTGACTTAACTACTTCTATGAATCCGTTGTTTATCTTGCTGTGCTAATGAGGTATGGCACCTTGAACCGATGCATATATGTGCCTGGTCCTACGTTGTAACTCACTGACTGACTGACTGACTGTAGTTTTATGTTGGCATAGATCAGTTTGAGATATTGAATGCGCTATAAGCGATTCAGCATTTTGGGTAAGTGAATGTGTTCTATTCAGCTTGATGGGTTGGAATATTCTACTAGTCAACGTCTCAAGAGGAATATACAAACCTGTGATTTTTGTACCTATCAGTTTGGTTTGTCAATGAAAGTTTAACATTGATCACTCAGTAATTTCACTTTCATAGCTGATTTGGTAAATGTATAGTGAATGTGTGTATCTGTATTGGACACTATGAAATGTAACACATTAGTTACTCTATCAAAATCTATGAAATGGTAAATAATAAAATATCTATGCTAATCAACTTTGCATATATCTTTTTGTGACTTACCTAGTCAATATTACACAGAAACAAGAAGCTGAATCCGAACAGTATTGAAGATGGGTATGTTTTATTCATATAGTTTACCAAATAGACAGAATAAAAAGATGAACGTAGTGTGCCCTTCGACTAATGTTAATAAAAAGGTCAGACTAGTTCACAAAATTGTTTGTTTCAATTTATCACAATAATTCAAAATATACTTACTTAGTCACACTTGTTACCATTGGTGGAGGAGTATAGGCCGCTCACCAGAACTCTATATCCAACTTTGTCCTGAATAATCCTTTCCAGTTGTTTCCAACTGCTACCAATTCCTGACACAGTGTGTACTTTGATCTTCCACTTTTCCTCTTCCCTTTAGGATTCCAAGTTAGCGTTTGCTTCATGATGCAGTTTGACGATTTCCGCAGTGTATGTCTTATCCACTTTCCTGATTTCTTCCTCAGTTGGCAAAAGCCAAACGAGCTTTCTGAATCCATGTAGAAATTTCGTCAAACACCAACCCATTAGGGCTGATCAGACTTCCAAGTGAAGTTGTCGATGCATTCGACAACTTGCAAAGCAAAGACATGGATGATAATAGTCTAACAAAATTCATTTATGTATCATTATCTCTACGTGCACAATACTCCTAAATTTCATTAACTTAACCAATTTAACACAGACACATTCACTTTCATAAAGAAAGAACCCCAAATATTTGATTAGATGTTAGTGACAAATTGTAGCGCAATTTATTATTCCTGTTTCATCCTGTTTGCAATTCATTTGATAGATGTATCTGTACCTCTATATTAATGTTCTACACTGGGACTGGAATAGAGGCATTCCGTACAACACACATATATGCTTAAACAAAACTATATAAATTACAATCTTTGATACTAACAACCGATCTAACCTAAACAATCATAGAAAACTTGGAAGCATTGGATGATTGTTTCGTTTTAGCATAAGACTCTTCAGTATCCAAGATCCCATATGCAGGATTCGAACCCAGGACCTTCGGTCATACGAGCAAACAATGCTAATGTCTAATCCATGATCATGCTCCCAACCTTTTATCCAATGCCTGAGATGAATGTCTATCTCACACTTGATATAGATTAGACTTCACTAATCACAACTTCTCCCTAGAACTTCAAGAGTTACATTTTTGAATCTAATCACTAGTCAGCACATGATGGTTACCTTGAAGAAAATATATCTTATTTCCAGTACGTTGATTAAATTGGTTTAATCTAAGGTCGTGGATGCGCACTGCTAAGGAGTCCCATAATAAGACGAAACGACCGTCTAAGTGCTTCCAAGTTTTCCATGATGGTCTAGCTTCAACTGACTTCTGATCATAACCATTGAAATTACTATAATATCCACAAAACCCATTTGATATCAAATATATACATATATATAAGTGAATTTGTTGACAGTAACATACATGATAGATTCTGTTGTTTTCTTTTCTATGTAATAAATCATTAGAATGATCATTCATATTTGTGAAATGATGCATAAATGACAATGAAGAATATCCTTGTTAATTAAATCACTTACATAACAATTGTTCATCATGGATAATGATTAGAAAAACAATTTGATAACAATGTAACAGTAATATATATGAAGTTAAAGTAACATTTCATTATTCGTTGTATATATAGAGAGACGGATAGGGTATCACATGAATATGTCATTCGTTATTTGATGAAGTTAATAGAATGTAACATTTATTGTAAAAAAGAAGGACCATATGATCATATTTCTTATATGAAAGTGAATATTAAAAGGGGTTTTATGGATATGATAGTAATTTTAATGGTTGAGATCATGAGTCGATTGAAGCGTTCGAGCGCGAGATTGGCAGATCCTAGATTCGAATCTCAAGAGGCTGGATCGTGAATGCACACTGCTGAAGTGTCTCACAATAGGACAAAACGGCTGTCCAGTGAAAGAGAATAATTGAAAATTAGACTTATCATATTATTCTATTTCTTTGAAAGCATATGATTTAGGTTAGCAATGATTGGTAACTTAGTGGTTAAAATGTTTGATGTTGAGTCATTGGATTCATTCAGTTAGGTTTGAGGAACTCGATGATATTATTAAACTTCATACATGTAAATATAGCTCGTCCCTAAGTACTTGGTGAATGAGTTAATTATTACTCACATTGTTATCAGTTGATTGTTTGTCGATTGTCGAATTAAAATCACCTCTTGAAGTAAGGTATAAAACTTAGTTTTGTATTTACAATTGATTGATCACTGAGTGGTGATCAATGACAGGTATGTCAGGTCCTTCTTAGTGTAAATCGAATCCTATCGACCAAGTTGCAATGTAGTCACCAATCTGGGTGACTTGACATAGAGTACACTATGTTCCCTCAAGATTACAGGTACACCTTGCTGACGAGTGCCAAGTAGCACGAAACGTAGATCTAAGGTTTTCTGTTGAATACTTCCAACCACCATCTTACTTAGTTTGGTGTTCATTTATTTATCACGCAAAAATTGATCAGATCTTGGTGATCCGTTTGGTACAAATGGCTTTTCACACTGAATAATCGTCAAGTAATAATATATATTGTGTTTCTCTAGTCCTCAATAGTTTCAGTGAATTTAGCCAACCAAGTTTAAATATGACAACTAGTTTAACTAATGTAATACAATGGAGAATGGTGATTGCTTATAGGTGTTGGCTAAGAAGTCTCGCATCTTGATTTTATTCACATCTGTCATACTCATGAATATCAACTAACATACAACAAAGATCTATAGATTTTGATTAAATGAGTTTCATCATCAGTTACCTTCTGATCGACTGAACTCTAAAAAAACAAAATTACTTCTGGATGAAAATCTTCGTTTTGAAAGTACAATATGTTTCTGTATATGAATATAGAAGTCAGGTGGATAATATCAGATGGGTAAATGTAACCATCCTACTTGTATGACATCAAGTTATCGTATCACACTCCAGAGAATAATAATAAAGTTAATAGTTATCATCAACTGTCCTTTATAGAAATATGACAGATCGTAATCACGAACTCTTAACCTCTAGACCACTGAGCCAGCCTACATTGGTCTCGTTCAATCGACCGCTGGATGCCAGTTCAGTTGTCTAGAGGTTAAGCGTCCACGTATGAGGTCGAAAGTCCTGGTTTCGGATCCCTCATGCAGGATAATAGACGCGCACTACTGAGGAATCCCATACTAGGACGAAACGGCCGTCAAAAAGTGCTTCCAGGGTTTTCATGGTAATCTAGCTTAAATGGAATCATGAATTCAACTATCAGAATTAATACAACCTACACAAAAACCCCATTCCGATGGGTTTTTTTGATAGATTTATCACTCTTTAATTTGAATGTTTGTTGGTGATATGATGGTAAGAAAAGTCAATTTTTCGATTGAATTACTTATTATGAGTTTTGTTCAAGATTACTTCCGTTTTTGATTCAATGGAATGATTATTCAATGTAGTATTCTATTTTCTTTTGTCGTATAATATTTTATGTTGTATAATATGTGAGATATTTTTGTATTCCATTGACATGAACTATACTCAGTCTGTGATTTGTTATAACTATAAGTATGTTTCATACATGTGATTTCATCCTAATTATTAATCAAAATAGGTATACAATCAATATATAAATGAGTGTATTTTCGACTTGAGTCGTTGTCGTCGTCGTCATAGTGTCTTGGGGTTAATAAATCATCACTTATACCAGTCTTTGTGTTCTTACTTTCGCATCGTGGGAATTGCAGAGGTCCCTCGATCCGAGTATGAGTGATAAACGTTTCCAACATAACAATCAGCAACGACCAGATACATAAAGTAGCATTAAAAGAGCCAAGACAAGAAGTATTCGAACGACGAGTGATAACAGTTGGATAGTGAAAAGGAAACAATAATCTTGTCCTACTGTATGGCATTATGTAATTATGTTCTGGTCTTTATATATTCTAGAGATTTGGTTATTTGCTTCTTTCTATTTTTAGCCTTCATTAGGGGAGATTTAGTTGATAATCAATGACGTAGAATATCAGCGTTGATCTTTGAAATTATACACCTCAGATACCATTGATTGAACGTACAATCCTATTCAAATATTTCACATTCTTATTCCTTTTATTTGTGGTAGTGGTTGTTATTGTTGTTATTACAAATAGATATAATCCAACTGTAATCTCTTCTGTCATCAGTTAAACTAAGTCTATTTGTTGATTGTTACATAATTCTATGTATGAAATCGGGGAAATTTCTTTTCACCTACAGTGCTCCTTTTCTTTTTATCTTACAACGATCTGAAACACTGATATATGTTAATTAGTACAGATGAATTTCTTCTACCTGACAACTGTAAGACTGAATTAATGTGTATAACCCCTGAGATATATACATAGTTATTAAGAGAGAGTTACGTATATGAGTACATTTAGATGACGAAAAACTTATTTGTAATGTATAAAAATGATTAAAGTTGAATTTTATGTTCTCAAGAGAAATATATGCAAAATATCTTTAATAGAGATCATGAACCGATCAATGTAAGACCACCATTGAAACACTGGACGACTATTCCGTACTAGTACGCGACTCCTCAGCAGTGCTCATCCACAATCTCGCCGCGGGACTCGAACTCAGGACTTTGGATCTCACACGTGAACACTGCTTCACAACTGACAGGTTTGAACTCTACTGGTCACGGCTTCTGCAATCTACATAACCCTGTACTAATATACTTAATACTATGATTGAAGTATTGTTATTAAGAATAAACTGTAAGATATATTATTCATTCCCTATTGTATATGAAGAAATACTCAGCGAACTATGTGATTGAAGATGCAAGTTTACCAAAATGAAATGACACTATTTAATGGATGATAACAGTCACTAAGGAATTATTGTCTTTATCTATCGGTATTGATCAAACTGTATTAAATTGTATCCCTTGTAGTTGAGTTAAACTTATCATTATATAATCACTCGTTCCAAACTATTTGAATTATAGTGTCTAAAATGACTTGAATAATTTCTCTTAAAATCCTAGTGACATCGATGTAATATAGTTAAATTCATCAGCCATTTGAAGCTGGATTACTATGAAAGACCTAGAGGCAACGGAAGGCCGTTTCGTCCTACTGTGAGACTCCTCAACAGTTGCGCATTCACGATCCCGCCTCACGAGACTCGAGCCCAGGAACTATTAGTCTCGCGCGTGAACGCTTAACCACTAGACCACTGAGTCAGCATTCAAAGATGTTAGTGTCTAACTTTGATTAATCCATGAAATTGAGCCACCGTTCACCACTGTCTTTAGTGAGTTACTACCTCACAACAGACCAGGTTGAACTCCAATGATCACTGCTTCTCACTAGAATTCCAGGCAATACCTCCTGAAACCAGTCATTAGTAATGTAGAATTAATACCATTTCAACTATAAAACTACTAAAATCTCCACAAAATCCCTTCTGATTATGATCTATGTAATAATCA
This sequence comes from Schistosoma haematobium, assembly GCF_000699445.3. Classification (NCBI taxonomy): domain Eukaryota; kingdom Metazoa; phylum Platyhelminthes; class Trematoda; order Strigeidida; family Schistosomatidae; genus Schistosoma; species Schistosoma haematobium. The sequence continues at coordinate 3,882,487 of NC_067202.1, forward strand.
GATGAACTTATAATACATATTTTATGCATTATCATTCATATCTTAGCAAACAAGGTACAAATGTAACTAAGACCATACTAGAACAACATTGAAAGTTAACACCATATATTAACATTGAAAACGTGACAAAATCTCTGAATGTACTTTAGTATATCTATTAATAATCAATAATAAAATATATTGGAAATAATTCACAACTTAGATGTATTCTTTTAATGTTATTGAGTTAAATGAGCTAGATAATAAGTATAACAGTTGAAGGTTTCATTATCCTTCTGGAAATCATCATCATCATCATCATCATCATCATCATTGCGTAATTCATATAGAAACAATCTTTTCATCTAATCCAATAAGTGTGTTATGTCATTAAATTGATTTGAACATTCGGAAGAAGAAAAAAAAACACCATCCACCCCTTGAAATTACATTCTATTCTTAATCCTTTTATAGATTTATATATATATATAAATATTATCAGATCATAACTAATCAATTGATTATCTCTTTTATCTGATTTCTTTCTCTTGTATATTTTTCTAAAATCCATTTTCTTTGAAAAAGATAATGACAAAAAATTCAACTAAAAATATTGACTGTGATAGCAACAAAAGTGTCCTCCCATAAATTTATTTTCTTTATTATTATAATAATATATTTGAACACATAAATATTGTTACAAAGGGGCGCCAAACAGGTATGCGCTACATAAGTCACTCGATTTGTGTAAGAGCCGGGATACTGTCCAGGTGCCCAAAACGAAGTAGGTGGTTTTCTTAGGGAGCCACACCTGGAGCCTTCGACCGAAGGGTCTGATCCACAAGCCAGTGGAGTAACCTAAGGAGATGCAGTCATATGGTAGCCGATGACCAATAATTAGTTCATACATTATTTGTTCCTTTAGGATCCTGGATCCCATATACACCATTAGTTTTAAATCTGGGTTTTCTAACTCCCTTAAATGAATCCTCCATATCCACGAACTCGGTTAAAGTGCGATTATCTTGACATTATGTAACTATCATTTTTCAAAAAGATATTAAGTAAACTAAGATTCTCCTATATACAAAGATAGATAGTGAGTAGTAGTGGAATCTAGGACTCGGATCACTTAGTCCTATTTGGCACTCATCAGCTGGATGTACCTGCATTACAGAATTGGTGTTCACTCTGAAACTTGAACTCAGTATCGTTCACTTCGAACGCCATCACGTTATCCATTCAGCTACTGAATCTTGCATATATGCATATATGTCAATAAATGACTGATCAATTGTAGTCTCCTAAACATCAATGGAATGATTCAAACAAGTAACATCATGTGAATTTAAGATGCTCTTAGTTATCTGTTGATAACAAGAATATGTTCAAACCTATTCAAATGATTATAAAATAAACATAAATGAAATGTATTACATGGAAACAAAACAATTGTCAAATCCTTTCACCTTATCTCTCTCGTTCTCTCTCTCTCTCTTTCTGTGTCTCACTCTCTCTGACAACTACAGATATATTCAGTCGCCATATTCTTCTTTCTTTTTTTCTTTCTCTCTCGAAAATGATGTACTTCAACGGTTTCATTTATACTTCAATTATAACATTACCATGAAGGTAATGTATTCATTCAAAACGCAATAACAAATAGAGCATTGTCATTGTAGTTATTCTAGATAATTCCCTATTATTCATATTCAGAATTGTTCTTTTCATGTTTTGTGTTTACCAAGAATAGATTAGCATGATTTAATAGTTAGTTTTAGTATGATTGGCACTGAATTCATTCACTCTGATTGAATACAGATTTAAATATTTAAAAGGGGAAATTGCAAACTTCAATGAATATCGTCATAACTTTGGAACAAGTTGTTATGACAGGTAATGTCCAATAACTGATCTTGATACACGAACTACTGTATGCGCAAATCGCGTGAACATAACAGTGGACAAGAAAGTATATTGGGCTACCTATGTAAGAAATTAATTCATTCCTTAGTCAATAATGTGCAATTGTCTTTCAGGTCACTTCTGATTACCGTTGATTGATCTTATCATTTGGTTTACCATATCACAAGTAATTTATAGCTAATTATCAGTGTAACAGTTATAAGAGGTGAATATCACGCGTCAATGATAATCAACAACTTGCGTCCTGAATTTCTCAATGAGCTGTTATACAGTATAACCTACTTACATCATATATTAGCTTTGATTAAACGAACAATGAAAGCCAGATAACAAAGTAAGACATCATGTTGGGCCATATGATCTGTAACATTGATTGTAATCAGTGATAAAGGGTTAAATAAAATGTTATATGTTAATGTGAGAAATTTAGGTTATGATTTATGGTTGAATGTTAAGGCTAGGAAATTAGATTTAGGGTTTACATTACGAGATGACATCGTCTGTAATGATAAAATGGTATTTAGCCAAATGAGGAAATGAATTTCATGCCAAAATCTAACATCTGTTATCTTGAATATGATTGGTTCGTTCACAAATCAAAGTCTCACTTAGGCTTGAACATAGTGTTCCATATTTTGGGAAAAGATGACTTCTGATAGTCATTAAGAAGGGATCACCTTTTTGAGATAAAGAAAGCAGTGACCAGTGGAGTTCAACCAGGTCCATTGTGAGATAGCAACTCACTGATGACAATGGTGGATGTGTCGCTCAATTTCATGGATTAGTTGGAGTTAGACATTAACACCTTTAGATGACGACCGGCTCAGTAGTCTAGTGGTTAAGAGCTCGCGCGCGAGACTGATAGGACCTGTGCTCGAATCTTCCGGGGCGGGATCGTGGATGCGCACTGCTGAGGAGTCCCACAATGGGACGAAACGGCTGTCCAGTGCTTCCAGGTTTTCCATGATGGTCTAGCTTCAATTGACTCATGATTTCAACTGTTGAGATTATCAAATAGCACAAAACCTTGGTCAATCAGGGTTTTCTGTTGACCATCTTTACTTTATAAACTTCAATAATGTACATCAAGTCAAAAATCGCACAATCTCTTAGTGAAAAATGAATCAAGGTACACTGAATACCAATCAGTGATCAATTAATTGCGGATAAATCAGTCTTACAGGAGGGTAATTGTGACATATATAGCACAACTATAGCGTCCAATATTGTAACTCTAAGTGATACCGGTTTTGAGCTAACAAGGAGAATCAATTACCTTAAAATTACAACCACCATTTACAAACAAAGCCCAACTACCGTTAAACCTAATACAAGCAGGATTTATCTTTATCCACCTCCAACCACTTAAAATCTCCGCCTACTTCAATCTGTATCGAATCATTCTAACAATTGTTTACATTACAACTTGATCAATTGTATCCGATCAACTCTAACAAACATTAAATCCATAGTTACTACTCACTAATCGATCAATGATAAACATTCATTCTACTTACAACCTTATGAAATGATAATGAACACGAATGATTATATACCATGTTAGAAGTATAATATTAATGTAAGCGTTTGTTACATATGATTACATAATGATTATGTAACTCGTAACAGATGTTGACTAGAATTGTAAAGTATCATATACATATTGAATAAAACTCTTATTATATATCAGATGGGTTTTGTGGATATAATAGTAATTTCAGTAGTTAAGGTCATGAATTAGTTGAAGCTTAGACCACCATAGAAAACCTGGAAGCACTGGATGGCCGTTTCGTCCCATTGTGGGACTCCTCATATTATTATTACATATTCATGTTACTTATTTTAGTAAGTAGTTATGTATTTGATTATCAGATTACAATAACGGGTGTTACTGGTGTTACACAATAAGCTTTCTTTTCTTTTTTTTCTTTCCTCACTTTTCAATTAATCACTGTACAACTTGTATGATCGAATTTTCTTTTTTACTTCATTGAATCATTTCAATTGGATGAATCTTCTTGTTCTATATTTAGTTTTGTGTGGATTTTCTCCAGTTCTTTTTTCTTTGTTCGATGCTATGTCTGTTGTCGAAATGCAAGAAATAGGCAGAGAAAAGAAAAATTTAAGAAATAAGTGAAAAAGAAAAGTAAACTAAACAAAAAAGAGAAAAAAAAGAAGAAGGAAAGTCAATGAAACAAGATTGAAATTATGTAGTTAAGTTAGGTATAAACTATAAAATGATTCATTGATGGATATCATGAACTGATTGATGTTAGACTAACATTGAAAACCTGGAAGTACTAGAAAGTCGTTTCGTTCTATTGTGGAATTCTTCAACAGTGAGCATCCACGATCCCGCTCAAGGGAAGCCGTGAACAGTGGAGGTAATCCGTGTCGGGTAGAGATAAGTATCTCTACCTCAGTACAATGAAAGATGGTTGCTCGATTTCGTGGATTGATTAAGGTTAGACATTAAGACCATTTGATGCGGCTTCAGTAGTCCAGTTGTGTTAAACGTTCGCGCGCGAGACTGAAGGCCCCGGGTTTGAATCCCGCGAGCAGGATCGTGGATGCGCACTATTGAGGAGTCCCTCAATAGGAAGAACTAGCCATTCAGTGCTTTCAGGATTTTTCTTGGTGGTCTAGCTTCAATTAACTCATGATCTCAACTATATAAAAACTTTCTGTGGAAATATTTATTGTTCAAGATGATGATTTTCATAGCGTTCCACACAGCATCCATCTTGAAAACATCATCGATATGAAAACAGCTCATAGTAGCGTGATATCTGTGTCTTGTTCAATGGTTTGAAAATTTTGGCAATCATCTGCTGTTCAGAGAATTTCTAAGGCTAATCACAGAAAATTGAGGTTTAAGGATCATCTGCCTTTGTCTGTTAATCATCTCAATCACACTCAACTAGTTTAAAGGATAAACACACAATGAATAAATCGGTGATTGACTGAAGATATTAGTTTAGAGAATAATATGCAGATGTTTGAAGTTGTAGATGCTAGAATAGAATTTCAGTGTAAACATCAACACTATGCTACAGAGAAATCCACGCAATTAGTCTTGAATAGAACAAAGCGCGCTTCGTATATGAAACTCAAATATATTATTGAACGTTTGTTTTGCACTAATATCAGACTCCTTAGCGTTGCGCATCCACAATCACGTACGTGAGACTAGAACCCAGAATCTATGGTGTCACGCAAACGTTCAAATATATCAAGAAAATATGTATAGTTTGGAAAGATTTTGTAAACCATAGATTAGTATTTATTTGCAAAACTGGTGTTGCTGAGTTGTTTGAAGTGAAATGTTTTATTGCATAACCTCCATTGTCATTCTGGATAGCCTTCTTGGAGCTATCTTCATATAGCACTGACTTAATTAATTTACAAGTGTGTTATATCAAATTTGTTTTTAGCCAATAGTCTGCATAGAATTCGTCATCTTCACTTGTCTTGTTATTCAAATCGACTATCTTTTTACTTTGATTTCTGATCATACAGTAGATCAAGCCTTCGCTTATAGGTTCAAAGGACTGATCGAAATCAATGTGTATGCAGATTGTTGATTGATCTGAAAATTATATTTCTAGAAATTCTCCGACTGATATAGAATTGTCTTGATCCATAAATTTGTGGCGTTCCAATCCATTTCAATTCTATAGTTATCTAACTGCATTGATTTCGATGATAACAAATTAGGAAACGGTCACCTCAAATTAGTATGCAACTACTTATGGATGTCCATTCGACAGCCTTGGCTCTCTCAAGCGCGCTATTTTCTTTGTTCATACTTTTCTAATTAATTACAGTATTTGACAAAAATGATCTTAAATAATTTATCCTTTTTAATTCAATTTAAAATGATTTAGTTTATCCTGTTATTGATATTTTTGACTCAAATACAGTGATCTAGAAGTTAAGCGCTCGAGTGCAAGGCCTATAGTTCTTGGATTCGAATCCAGTGGCCGATATTGCGGATGCGTACTAGTGAGGAGTCCCATACTAGGACAAGACGGTTGTCAATATCTTTCAGGTTTTCAATAATGGTGGTCTAGCTTTAATTGACTCATGAATTCATTTATGAAATTCGATACATATACATCTAACTGACGAGTTCCAAATAAGACGAAACACACAGATTTCATCTATCCTACATCATTATATCCTTTAGTTTTAACGTTGTAGTTAATTAACCATGAAAATCTCTATGTTCAGTTTAATTATTTCAGTAATAAAATAGTTCATTAAAATAATTTGTTACTATCGTTTTTTTCCTGACCGACAAGAAAGAAATCTTGAATATTTATCCTGTCTACTTATAAATAACCTAACTATATAATGCATATATAGTTGAATAATGAATGAAATTTGTGCATATTTGTAACGTCATGAAGTTTATCATACTATACATATATGTATTTATGTGGTGTATACTACTTATTTTGCCAGATATAAGTAGTATATAACATTAATCAGAAGTGGAATGCCTGGTAGTAAAGGAATGAGATGATATAACTGAAGAGAATAGAAAGGTAAACAATAATCAGTTTAAATATACCTGAGTGTTCATTCATAACATGTATAGTTACATTGTAGTGAACTAGAATATAAGTGGGGACAATCAGATGTATATGAGTATAAAATTACAGAATATCTACATCAATCATTCTCTATTCTCATCATCTTTTCTTCGATCTTCTTAACCTTTAATTGTTAGGCATTCCACTTTCGATTGATGATACATACTACTTAAATCTGTCGACATCAGTAGCACACACCACAATATATATATTGCGTCCATCTTGTACATTACACGCTAAATTACGTATTTTTATCATTTATATAACATTGGATGATATTTCTAACGACTGTTACCATTTTTGATTTTTCCTTTCTTTCTTTCCATAGAAAACCTATTTTTCTCTAATCATTCATAAATTAGTTGAATTTATGAGTCAATTGAGACCATCTTGAAAAATCTAGAAACATTGGACGGTCGTTTCGTCCTAGTATGGGACTCCTCAGTGGTGCGCATCCAAGATCCCGCCCCGTGAGATCTGTACCCAGGACCTATCAGTCTCACGCGCAAACACTTAACCTATAGACTACTGAGAAACCATCGGTGTTAATGTCTAACTACATTTCGTCTTATTCTGCTTTTTATTCTCAGTTAAGAAACGGGTATGATGAAACCTTATAATAAAATCACTCAGCTTACTGGATTGAACATCATAAAGCTTCTTAACTCTACGATTTCTAGTTCGATATTCCTGAATTTACCCTTTCAAACTCAACTTATTTATCTGAAACGAAACGTTTTTCATGACCGTAATAATTCTATTGAACTCTTCGCTACATCATAATACACATAAGCAGCTCGAATCACCTCCGTATTTATAAGTATATCAATTTTTATGATAACTTGATTTTAAAATATTATAGGTATAAGCAACTGATAAGAAACTAACTTGCCCACTCACGCCTGCTATCCCTTCGTGGAAAAGCATAGGATTCCTAACAGCATTCTCCATCCAACTCTGTACTGGGCAATCATTTCCTATTATTTCCAGTTGCTATTCATTCTTTTGGCGTCTACCTCGAATTCTAGACGTAGTGTATTCTTTAGTCTTGCTCTTTTGCTTTTCTTTTTGGGACTCCAAGTTAAGGCTTGCCTCGTGATGTAGTCCGATCATTTCCGCAATAAATGTTCTATCCACTTCCATCGTGTTTACTAAAGTTCCACTTCAGTTAGAAGCTGTTTTGTTCTCTTCCATAATGGGCTACTGCAGATGGTATCCGGTCATGCGAAATAAAATGAATTCATATTATCCTGCACAAATATTTGTTTAAGCTCACTTGAAGATAATAAAAGGAACTATGCATATAGAGTATATAAATCTTTTCTAGTGTTTTTTTCTAATCTTTCCATCGATATTTAAGATCACAATTGATCAGTCTGTTCCTAGCAGATTGACTTATTTACTATCTATTGTCGTTTTATTACCAACAATGACAATATAGGTGAAAATGGATAGTGACTAACAGCGGAATTCAGAATAGGCGTCTAATCATATTTAAAACTCGTCAGTTGAATGTACCTGCACTGCAGAGTTGATATTTATTCCGGGACTGAAGTGAACAACACTGTTTTCAAATCTTGTAATGAACATCAACTATGAAATATAGGTACATCGATTTGACACATATCCTGGATTTCATTTCTAACCATCATTTATTTTTCTTCATCATGTTCGTGACTTAAGATAATATCGAAACAATCCAAACAGGATGTATATATGACAATAAAAGACTAACCAATTGCAGTTCTAATATATCAATGCAACGATTCAAACAAACAATACATAAATGACATTAGTTTTATTCAATATTAAAACATGATATTCTCAGTATACAATATTTATCAGTAGTATATATATGCGTGATATAAATAAATAAAATGAAATGAAACGAAATTTTAATAACACTACAATGAGTATTGATATAAAAACAACTCCCCCCCTACAAGTTCTCAGTTTGTCAAACTAAAACTAAAACTTCATACTGAATTCTTTGTAAGTAAATCTTCACATTGACGAATGGATGAATGAATGATTGTTCATTAAGATCAAGAATAGATTGAAGTGTTAGACCACCATTGAAAGCCTGGAAGCATTGGATGGCTGTTTCGTCTTATCGCAGAACTTCTCAGCAGTACGAATCCATCATCTCACTCATGGAATTCGAACCCAGAGACTCCAGTGTCCTAACACTAAAATGTAAATCAATGAGACGGCATTCAACGGTGTTAATGTCCAACCTCAAACAATCCACGAAATTGTGCGATCATCTTCCATTGTACTGAGGTAGAGATACCTGTCTCTACCCTACACGGATTAACTCCACTGGTCACAGCTTCTCACAAGAACTCTGAGAATTCCCTCACCAATCTAGTCACTAATGAGAACATGGTAATTACTAGTATAGAGGTTGTGGAGATTATTAAGTTTTTGATAGAGATCATCGTTATCGATCACTAATCAGTTCATGATTTCAATGAAAAATATTATAATCTACATAACCCCATACTGAGAATGAATGAATATCCATTGATCAGTAATAATATTAGTTATTGATTTAACTAACGTTATCATCTAGTTGTGTACACTTTATCGATTAATGAATGGTTACCAATGTCCTTTGCTATGGACTAAAATCCTATTGGAAATAACAATCTTCGTCAAGACGATATGAATTGTGTCAAATTAAACGAAACTAAGATGAGTAGTTTATTCCTGACTTCTTTGATCTGCCTGGTGATACTATTATTTATGGAAGAAGTTTTAGCGACGCTAAAGTGACCGTGTGTCTGCCTAATAAGTAGAACCAGATAAGGCTTTGTAATTACGATTTACAGTTGGTGGTAAAGGTTAAGAACTAGATTGAAGTTTTTCCTCACGAATTGAATATCAGCTATAATGCTAAAATTCTCTTTAACCAAATGGCTGGATGAATTTCGCGCTAAAATCCAAGACCTATTATCTTAAACCTGATTGGTTCATCCATAACGTATAGTCTCACGAAACTAGCCCATAATAATTTAGCTAATATTTGGGTAAATTTTATTATGTAATCAAAGTGTAACTAAAAAGATGAATAGTGGCTAGAAGTGGAATTCAGGACGCCCGTTTCGTCTTGTTTGGGACTCGTCAGCTGGATATTCATTGTGTGACACGAACCTAGTACCATTTACTTCAAACGCCATCGCGTTATCCACTTTGCTACTGAGTCCTGATCGCCACTAGTGTGTGCAATGAGATGAAGATTAAATCAGATCTGAGGTGAAGGCACATCCAGCTGACGAGTGCCAAATAGGACGAAACGCGTGTCCTGGATTCCACTGCTAACCACTATTCATCTTTGCTTATTATATAAACTATTCTATCTGAACAAAATATTGCTGGAAGTAATTATTACAAATAATTAGATTTTAGTTATATCTAGAGCTTAGATTCCTAATATTCCAGGTATAATTTGAACACTCGAAAGCTAGAACCCTCCCAAGTTGCAAATGAGAAGACAGAATACAAATGAAATGAATGCCATTCCTAATAGTGTCAATTATGGTACAAAACTGTCAGGTAATTATAGTTTTTAGAAGAGTTAAATCATCATTATTGTTGTCCAATGAGCATACAGAGGGTTATTAGCATTTGTGCAACAGGGAACCTACACATATGAATTCTGGAATATTCTTCCAAAAATGATTGTATGTAGTATCTTCGGCTCTTTCTAAGCTTCTTAGAGCTCCCTGAAGTTCGCTCATGGACGCTCCTAACAGTTTAATATTCCAAAACAATCATCGCAGATTACGTCTCAATTTATATGATATGATTAGTTAAACATTCACGTTTGATACCAGCGATCCTGGGTTCGAGTCCCGCATGCCAAATCGTGATCAAGCACTTTTGAAAAGTTTTATAAAAGGACGAAATGGCTATTCGATACTTCAAGGTTTTCAATTATTGTGGTCTAGCATAGATCGACTGATGAATTCAACTGTGAAAATCACACTATGACTAAAGATGTATTCACTATTTAATATCGAAATTAATTCAAACTGAACTATTCTGATCGACTTGTTAATATACTGTTAAATAGTATAATCTCTACAGTGCGAAATCATTAACAAAATATACTTACTTACTTACTTACTCCTGTTACTCCCAATGGAGCATAGGCCGCTGACCAGCATTCTCCAACCCACTCTGTCCTGGGCCTTCTTTTCTAGTTACATCCAATTCCTGTTCATTTTTCTCATGTCTATTTCCACTTCCCGGCGTAATGTGTTCTTTGGTCATCCTATTCTCCTTTGGCCTTGAGGATTCCATGTGGGGGCTTGTCTTGTGACGCAGTTGGGTGCTTTCCTCAATGTGTGTCCTATCCACTTCCAGAGCTTCTTCTTGATTTCTTCCTCCGCCGGAATCAGGTTCGTTCTCTCCCAGAGTATGTTGTCGCTAATATTGTCCGGCCAACTGATCTGAAGTATTTTGCGTAGACAACTGTTAATAAACAACTGCATTTTCTGGATGATGGCTTTCGTAGTTCTCCAGGTTTCTGCCCCATACTGTAGAACTGTCTTGACATTTGTATTGAAAATCCTGACCTTGGTGTTGGTTAACTGAGAGTTGCTTTGAGTTTCAGATGTTCCTCAGTTGTAAATATGCTGCTCTTGCTCTACCGATCCGCGCCTTCACATCTGCATCAGATCCACCCTGTTCATCAATGATGTTGCCCAAATATGTAAAGGTTTTTACATCTTCCAAATCTTCTCCGTCAATTGTGATTGGATTGGTGCATGTTGTGTTGTATCGGAGAATCTTGCTTTTCCGTTTGTGTATATTGGGACCTACCGCTGCTGAGGCTGCTGCTACACTGGTCGTCTTCTCCTGCATTTGTTGTTGCGTTTGGGATAGAAGGGCCAGGTCATCTGCGAAGTCTAGATCGTCCAATTACATCCTAGATGTCCATTGTATCTCGTGCTTCCCTTCAGACGTTGACGTCTTCATGATCCAGTCGATCACCAGGAGAAAGAGAAAGGGTGAGAGTAAGCAACCTTGCCTGACACCGGTCTTCACTTCGGACGACTTTGTCAACTGTCCTCCATGCACGATTTTGCAGTGTAATCCATCATATGAACTCTGTATAATATTGACTATCTTCTAAGGCACGCCGTAGTGTCGAAGAAGTTTCCATAGTAAATATAAGTCAAATAACTAATAAGGGTAACGGTAACATCAATAAGTATCCTAAAATATCGACCGAAGTAAATTATTTCAGACATTAAAGAGGAGGAATGTATTTGTAAAATTATCAGTGAAGTAAATCTAACGTTTCGCCTAGTAATCTGGTTCAAACTTTTTTAAAGAAAATATAATCAAATATCAAAATTATCGAATAAGATATGTCTCACATCCTACTCGGCGTTCAAATATTCTGAAACTATCTGATCAAATTTAAACGAAAGGTCTTATATGAAAATCGTCTCAGTTACATTCTATGAATGGTTTAATATTATTGTTATTATTATTATTATATAAAAACATAAACGTGGGTGCAAGGAGGCACCAAATAGATATGCCACACATAAATCATCCGATTCATGTGAGCGCCGGGATACTGTCCGTAAGCCCAAACCAAAATAAGTGGTTTTATTAGGAGGTCACACTAGGAGCCTTCGAACTAAAGGTCTAGTCTACAAGGCAGTGAAGCGACATCAGGAGATGCAGTCCCATAGTAACCGGGGATTAATAATAGGTTCAAACGCCATTTGTTTCGTCAGTATTCTGGGGCTCATGTACACCATTGGTTTGGAATCAAGATTTTCTAACTCCTCTAGTTGCATCCTCTATATCCACCAACTCGGTTAAAGCACTGGATATTTATTTTTGTTCTGTCAATTTCGTGAACAACACCCCCATTTAGAGAAAGTAGTAAACGGAAAAAATGTAGTCAAAAATGCCAGATTCTTTATGCTCATTAAACATTAAAAACTAAATAGAAAATCACATGTACAAGAGATTAGTTATGAGAATTTACTTGATAGATACATATACATCTTTGTTTTTAATAAAATGGGAATTTTTAAATATCAGATGGGTTTTGTGGAGATTGTAGTAATTTCAATGGTTAAGATCATGATTCGATTGAAGCTAGACCATAATGGAAAACTTGGAAGCACTGGACAGCCGTTTCGTTCTGTTGAGGGACTCCTCAGCAATGCGCATCCACGACCTCGCCCCCCGCGAGGTTCGAACTCGGGACCTACTGCTTTCGCGCGCGAGCACTTAACCACTAGACCACTGAGCTGGTTTAGCTTCAACTGATTCATGATCTTAACCATTGAAATTACTACAATCTTCACAAAACCCATCTGATATTAATCAACATATGCTCACTAGTGACTGGTTTCAAGAGGTATATCCTGGAGTTCTAGTGAGAAGTAGTGACCAGTGGAGTTCAACCAGGTCTGTTGTGAGATAGTAACTTACTGAAGACAATGGTGAATGTGTCACTCGATTCCGTGGATTGGTTGAGGATAGACATTAACATCGTTAGATGCCGGCTCACTTTTCTAGTTTGTTAAGCGCCTGGCGCGAGTCCAGTAGGTGCTGGGTTCGAATCTCGTAGGTGGTGGGGTCGTGGATGCGCACTGCTGAGGAGTACCATAATAGGACGAAACGGCCGTTCAGTGCTTCCAGATTTTCCATAGTGGTCTAGCTTCAATTGACTCATGATTTCAACCACCAAAATTTTCAAATAAACAAATAAACTATGTAAAGTCACTTGATGTTGTTTTACTTGTATTTTCTTATTGTTATTTACGACTGTAATTAATCAGTCTCATGTTGGTATATGTGCATCCTGTTCGGTTAGCCTCGAACTAGCCTAAAATCACAATCATTTTAAGCAAAGATGGATAGTGGCTAGCAATGGAATCCAGTAAGGCGAGCGTTTCATTCTATTTGGGACTCGTCAGCTAGATGTACCTGTATCCCAAATTTGATTTTCACTCTGAGACTTAAAACCAGTACCATTCGCTTCAGTGTGAAGATTCAAGTGAACAATACCAATTGAATTCAAACTTCACACTAATAAACAAACTAGTGACTATCAGGATTCAGTACTGTGTACTGGTACTGGATTGGATTCCCAAAATGAACACTAACTCTGTGATACAGGTACATCTAATTGACAAGTCTCAAATAGGATGAAACGCTCACTTTACTGAATTCCACTTCTAACCACTATCCATCTTTGCTTTAATAAACTGTGTATTTCGGCTTTTGTTTTGTTTTGTTTTGCTTTGCTTTTATGTATTACACTCTGGTTAGTCAACCTTGAATAGTCGGTTAAATAAAAGAGAAAAAAAAGAGAAAAGAAAAGTGGAAATTAGGTCAATCAAACGAAAGAATGTAAAATGAATGTAACGATAATAAGAATAAGAATGATACGAATATTTTAGAATGAATCTGGTATAGATTTTTTGCTTGTTTGTTTATTTCTACTATTAAGAATGATTGTTACGGTTGATAAACTTTATTTATTTATTTACTTTTTAAAGTGTTGTTTTAGTTTGTGAGTAGTATATCTCGTTAAAATATTGAATATGTAATGTAATGGGGATTTAGTTTTTGTTTGTTTGGTTGGTTGTTTGCTTGTTTCTCATTTGATTTCATTTGACTACGATGTTGTAATTGATATTTTCTAGTATAAATATAAAAAGAGTAAAGAAGTAGTTCAAGGAAATGAATATTTTATCGATTTAATTGCCTGGCGCGAGACTGATAGGTCATGGGTTCGAACGTCGCGAGGGACGGGATCGTGGATGCTCACTGCCACTGAGGAGTCCCATACTAGGACGAAACGGCTGTCGAGTGCTTCCAGGTTTTCTATGGTGGTATAGCTTTAATTGACTAATAATTTCAACTAGTGAAATTTTTGAAAATCTCCACAAAACCCTTTCTGATAATGATTGTTTTTTGTTTGTTTTTTCTATCATGAGAAGAAACACATTCACCCAAATGCTCTGGTACAGACGTGAATGAGGAGAGTCTGCTCTCACATGGTCACATACGTATAACCACTATCAGGGAAGTCCTACACATTGACTTCTTATGGTGGGGGTGTTGTTTATAAAATTGAGAGGACAGATAACGGATTTCCGGTGATTTAACCGGATTAGTGGATAATGGAGGATCCACTTAAAGAATTCGAAAAACTCTGGTTCCAAATCATTTGTGTACATGGGATCCAGGATCCTGAAGGAACAAATGGTGTATGAACCTATTGTTGGTCACCGGCTACCATGGGACTACATCTCCTTAGGTTGCTTCTTTGAATCAGACTTTCTGGTCAAATGCTTTGGGTGTGCCCGCTTGAGAAATCCACCTACTTCGGTTTGGGCACATAGACAGTATCCCAGCGCTCACACAAATCGAATGATTCATCTGGCGCATATCTATTTGGTGCCCCCAAACGTAATTAGGCATGAATACATATAATTAGATTACATTCATATAAATAATCTCAGTAAGGGGGATTATGAAGATTGTAGTATTTTTAACAATTGAATTCATGAGTCTATTTAAGCTAGGCCACTATCATTGGAAACTTAGAAACACTAGATGACCGTTTCGTCCTAGTATGAGACTCCGCATCAGTGGGCGTGTGTACTGAATTCAACTGTTAAAAATATATTCAATAGTCATGATAATATTCCATTTCATCTTAATTAAGTTAGGAGTTAATATCAAACCCTCATATCATCGAATATATTAGAGCACAAAATTACAGAGTATCTCAATAAAATCTGTGAACCATATAGTAAATAGTTAATTTGCAAAATATCAATCTATCGTCTCAAACTTCACTGTTTCTGTTGCAAACATCAATCCATTGTCTCAGATTTCATTGTTCATGCGTTTCCATACTGATTGCGTTCCGTTCCCGTTGTTTCCTCATCGACCTTCTACTGAAATACATTCTATACCTGACCATCGTCATATACTACTTGTGTAGATATAAGTAACTCACACCACAGACAGATTAGCCAAAATACTGAATATAGTTTTATAAACCTAATTAATACCTTTCATTCCTTTAAAAAAGGAACTATGCATAAACCATTCAATTTGAATGATTCAAGGGATAGTTTATCAAATAATAAACGTTAATTTATCGATTATCAGCAAAATCTTTTTTTTCAAGATTCATCTTAATTATTAAAGTCTAGATTGCTGATATTGTGGACCGCGGGGTGACTTCTTTAGTTTCTACCGACTAACCAACTTCAGATATCCCAGTACTACCCCATTACTGTTCCCCGATCTCCAATATATCAGAACACGAACCGAAGATGAAATTGTTTATTGGGTCAGGAGAAAAATAAGAATAGGAATAGGAATAATACTTTACAGACAAATGCATATTTATACAGTTGGGACTACCATAAATATTGACCAGTAGGGAAATGACACCATTCCACGTTCAAGGATAGCATGAGACTTAACAGGATAATTTTTGGGATATTTTTCTGAATATCCCAACAGTTGATCATTGACAAATGAGAAATGATCAAATTTATTATAATGACATTTGATGCATATTTATGGATCACTATGGAAAACCTGGAATCCTGGTTTCCAATCTAGCAACCGGGATCGTGGATTCACATTGTTAAGAAGTCCCTGATTAGGACGAAACAACCGTCCAGTGCTTCCAGGTTTTCAGTGATGGTGATCTAGCCTTAATTGACTCATGAATCCAACTATTAAATTGCTATGGTATCTACAAAAACCTCTTTCTGTTTTTTATATTTGATATTATATCTAGTGTTGTATCTAATTGGATAGGTTACGTAATTTTATATGATCTCATCTGTTAGGCAATGGTAGGTGATTGACAGTAAACCATGTATCTAGGTTTCCCATTATTTACCACTCGTCACTATACATTACTTAGTCTTATCATTGTGATAATAGTAATCCTGTAATATTATCAGAAAGATTCGTAGCTTAAGTGAATGTGTTTCAGTGTGTGTGTGTGTGTGATGTAAATGGTTTAACTGTGGAGCTTTCATTGTCATTATGAACAAAATCATTAGCTCTCACTTCATAGGCATTCTATGAGTCTTAAACTAGTTTGCTTTAGTGATTTCGATTTTTACTTATTCTCTTCGTAGGTTTCTTTGTCTTCGGCTGTCTCTGTACTGAAGTTAAATATTTTATTCAATTGAATTTTGACCAGGTTGTTGCTTGATGTTTCAAGAAAGGGTTGGTAGATCGGGTGTAAATCAGTGTTTCTATCGATTACTGATTGATCTAAGTGCCCTGCTTCCAGTAGTTTTATGGCATTCTTAGAGTTCTCACTATACAGAATTTCAATGTTCTCCCATTGAAATTCATTTCAGTATTTGTCGGAGGTAACATACATTTGCATCAACAAAACGTTCAGTAGGTCCATGGAAAATATAAGAGAAAAAAGAGAAGCAGTTAGAGATTCAGACAACCTTGGTGAAACTGAAACCAAAAAAGCAGTGAACAACTAGATAGATAGCATTAGGAACTTTTAACACAGAATTTCTTCGAAAAACTGACAAACTCAACGAATTCAAGATAACTCTGAACAAAAGTTTTCCAGTATTACCAGATTTTCTCGAAGAAGAAGAAGCTACTAGAGAGCATAATTGGAAAGATGTTAAAGAAGTACTAACTTCACCACGTCAGGAGGTTCTGGGATGCAAGAAGCGTCATCATAAGGAATAGATCTCTGTGGAAATTTTGGATAAAATTCAAGAAAGGAAGAACAAGAAGACAGAAATTAACAACAGTCAAACTAATGCAGACAAAGTCGAGGCACAGGCCGAATACACGGATGTAAATAAGCAAGTGATGGAGAGCTTTAGAGCTGACAAGCGGAAATACTTGGTGGTCCTAGCAACGACAGCGGAAAAATCTACAACATAAGGAAATTTGAGACAACTATATGATGCAACGAAGAAACGAACAGGAAAATATTATAATCCAGAGCGATTGTTCAAGAACAAATCTCAGGAACCAATCACTGAAATACAAAAACAGCGTAATAGATGGGTAGAGAACTTCAGAAAGCTACTGAATACATCACTCCTAATGAACCAATCGAAAATTGAAGCAGCACCTGCAGACCTTCCTGAAGAGGTTACATCACCAAAAATCAAAATTATTTCAGCCATCAAACAGATGAAGAGTGGGAATGTACCAAGACCAGGAAAAGTTTTTTACAGTTGGTACAACTTATTTTTGTAAATAATACTGGATTTGTATATTTTTGGTTGGAATAAAGCTGTTATATCAGGAATCTTTTTCTCCGGTTGTTATGTCTGAGTCGCCTATTACTTATACTTGAAGATGCGGAACCACTATGAATTCCATGACATGAATTGTTAACGCGGAAGAGTGGTACAAGAAATGAAGATGTAATCATCTCAAAAAACACAATGACCCTAGTTCAAAATGCATTCACTTTGTTGTGAACGAGAACATAAATGGGGACAACCAAAAATAAATCAATACATCATTACAGAATATCTGAGAACAACATAGTAAATACTTCATTTGCAAAATGTCATTCAATCGTCTCAGACTTCACTGTTCCTTCATTTTCACAGCAATAATTCACTGTTCTCATTCTCTTCTATTTGATCTTCACAATCTTCTGCTTCCAGGTATTCCGCTGTCCACTGATGATGCATACTACTTATTCTGAACGGCATTATCACCTGAAGTTTATGCTGATGATGTCGTTCAGAATAACGAAGAATACTCCACGACCAAATTATCCAGCTCACAGAACAAAAACTTCATCAAAATCATTCATCTGAGCTATAAATCTTCTCTACCATCTCAAGGTTAACTTCACAATAAATACATATTTATTTTCATAACGGGTTCTGTAGATATTCTAGTAATTTCAATGATTGAAGCTAAACCATCATGGAAAACATGGAAGCACTGGACAGCCGTTTTGTTCTATTATGGGACTCCTCGGCAGTGTGCATCCACGAACCCGCCCCGCGAGATTCGAGCCCAGGATCTGTCAGTCTCGCTCGTGAACGCTTAACCACTAGACCACTGAGCCGGCCGGTATTCAATTGTGTTAATGTTTAACTTTAAATAATCCACGAAATTGAGTGACACATCCACCACTGTCATCAGTGAGTTATTATCTCATAACAGACCCAGTTGAATTCCACTGTTTCTCACTAGAACTCTATGAAATACCTCTTAAAACCAGTCACTAGTGAGCATATGTTGATTAATATCAGGGGGGTTTTGTGGATATTTTTCACGATGGTCTAACTTCAACTGACTCATGATCTTAACCATTGAAATTACATATTTATTTGCTTGAACACATAAATATTGGTCCAAACAGGCACCGAATACATATACACCACCCAATTAACTTGATTTGTGTGTGGGCTATGATACTACCCGGGTGCCCAAATCGAAGTAGGTGGTTTTCTTAGTGTGGCACACTTAGAGCCTTCGACCTAAAGATCTGATCCACAAGGCAGTGGAACAACGTCAAGAGATGCAGTCTCATGATAGCCGGTGACCAACAATAGGTTCATACACCATTTGTTCACTCAGGATCCTGGATCCCATGTACACCATTGAATCGGAATCAGAAGTTTCTCACTCCCCTAATTGGATCCTCCATATCCATCAACCTGATTCAAGCGATAGACATTCGTCTCGCTTCTTCTCATGCCATCAATTATACATTCTACAAATGAAAATTATAATTAGTCAATTATTAAATGGATAAATTTTGGAACAAATTTTTGATGATGTAACAAAAATGCAAAAAAACTTTAAATGATTTCATTATTCTTCATAAAACTCTTCTTATGTAATACGTCAGAGAATATTGTTAACCGTTAGATACTGAAGTAAACTATTATGTAATGAATAATACTTTCTTAAAGAGTATTGTTATTCATTTCATTACTGTTTTACATGTATGTGTGTATGTATGTATGTATGTATGTATGTATGTATGTATGTTTGTTTGTTTGTTTGTATGTTTGAATGGAGAATGATGGTGAACGACCTATACTCCTTCACGAGGAGTGACAGACGTAAGTAAGTTTGTTTGCCTTTACATTTGGTTGTTTGATCATAGACTCTTATTGTTTTATTTATGTTATGAATAGTAGTATATTCTATAAAGGAAGTAAATGAATTATAATGTACCGTTATTTTAATAAATGTATGTCTAGATGTAGTCATTCAGTGAGTTGGATTCTATTTCCATTGAGAATAGAAAGATAAAACTTGAGTATTTATTTACCCTTATTTATAGATTTGAGAGGGGGGGGGAAATGAAAAAGAGATCAATCTGTGATCGAAATCTATGTGCACAAGCACATGTACACACACACACACACTCACATAGGTATCTATGTACAAAATTTCTTCTTTTTTTAATGATTCAATATACAATGAGAGTATGTAAATTTTTATTTAGTCATAAAGTTGTTTTATAGAAGGAATTCAGTAAAAAGAATAAAAACAAAAAAAAAACCGGACCAATGCCGCATTAACCTGTACGATCAGTCTAGAGTCTTAAATTGATCCTGCTTCCTGTCTAGCCTTATCTGTTATGTTCAGGATACCAATTTTAGCCTTTGTGATATAAATCAAAATATCAGAAGGGGTTTGTGGAGATTTTAGAAATTTTCACAGATTGAAATCATGAGTCAGTTGAAGCTAGACCACCATTAAAAACCTGGAAGCACTGGACGGCCGTTTCGTCCTAGTATGGGACTCCTCAGCAGTGCGCATCCACGATCCCGCAACCCGCGGGATTCGAACCCAGGACCTACTGGCTTCGCGCGCGAGCACTTAACCATTTTAATCTGTGAAAATTTCTAAAATCTCCACAAACCCCTTCTGATAATAATCATCTGCTCATTAGTGACTGACTTCAGGAGATACTCCTGGAGTTCTAGTGGGAAGTCGCTACCAGTGGAGTTCAATCAGGTCTTTTGTGAGATATCAGCTGACTGAAGACAATGGTATATGGTGGCGCAACCTCGTGGATCGGTTGAAGTTAGACATTAACACCGTTGGATGCCGGCTCAGTGGTCTAATGGTTAAGTGCTCACGCGCGAAGCCAGTAGGTCCTGGGTTCGGATCCCGCGGGGTGCGGCGTCGTGGATGCGCACTACCACTGAGGAGTCCCATACTAGGACGAAACGGCCGTCGAGTGCCTCCATGTTTTCAATGGTGGTCTAGCTTCAACTGGCTAATGATTTCAATCTGTGATAAATCAAAATAGTTCAAACATACTGGGTTTATACACAAATCAAACAGATCACATCATACCATAAAATAGGAAACAACATTTGTACAAGATTTAGCCAAATGTGGCAGTGATTGTGACAGACTGAAAGAAGTAAGAAATAGTCAGATCTTATAATGTAGAGTGTATTGGATAAATTATAAGATTAAGATTTATATGACTAAACAATTTATTGACAAATGTTATATAATAATCAACAAATAAATATATCAATGGTTAAGATGATGAGTCAGTTGAAGCTAGATCACCATGGAAAACTTGGAAGCACTGGATGGTCGTTTCGTTCTATTGTGGGACTCCTTAGCAATGCGCATCCACGACCTAGCACCCTACGAGATTCGAACCCAGAACCTATAAGTCTCGTGTCAGGCGCTTAACCAACTAGACCACTGATAATAGAATAGATTGTAATTGGATTATATCTATTTGTATCAAGAGTGTAGAGTATTTGAATAGATTTGTGAGTATATATAAGAATCTCAGTGGTACAGGGCAATAGAGACATGTTCATCGTTAACAGTAATTCATAGAAGTCATTACTATGTGACGTTTGTTTAGGCTATTGAATTTTATAGCTGATATCATAGACTTATAATCAGGAAGTATTGGATAGTTTTTTCAATCTAGTATGTGACTCTATAGCAATTTGCATATATAGCATGATCGGAGATCGTGCTCCGGACATTACGACTTTGTAATTTAGTGCGATGTTTATTTAATAAAAGATTAGTATTCTTCCAATGTGATATCAAGTGTTTCCTTCCACCACACACTATTATGTATGCTACTTAAGCTTGCAGATATAGATAGTATATAACACCAATCGAATGTGGAATGTCTGCGAGTAGAAGGTTGAGAAGATTGAACTAAAGATAAAAGAGTAGGAAACTGAAAACAATCAAGATAACAACGTAAATGAAAGTGTGATAACTTGTGGCCTTGTGCCCTATTAATAATGTAAAGTAATGATACCGCAAATTAGAGAACAGTGATTTATCGACTGTAATAATGACGCATATACTTATACGAGCAGTCTAGAGTTTCTATCGGTCTTGTTTCCTGTCTAGCCCTATCTGTTATGTTCAAAATACCAATCTCAGCCTCTGTTATATGAATCATGTATTTCAAGCATACTGGGTTTATATACCAACCAAATAGACCACATTGTACCATAAAATAGGAAATGATATTTGTACAAGATTTAGCCAAAAGTGACTATGAATATGGGAGACCGTAATTACTAAACTGGGCATAACTCAAGACCGGTAAATCATATAATAATAGTCTATGAGTTAAAATAAAGCTTATATCAAGAGAAACATGAATATGAATAGTTTAGTTACTTAACAACTATGCAATAAGAATACATGTATCATATTGGTCCATGAATAGTTCTCAAGAGTTACCATTCATAATTCTCTCCAAGATATAACAGAAGGAACAATCAAACTTGTAAAGGACAGTCGAAAGAACATATACAAATGATGTATTTGATATATAATTTTTTACATTTTAACAAATAACTGCATGATTGGGTATTCAATAATTGAGTTGCTCTTCTTCATCTGAATGTTTTTTCACAACATCACTATACATGCACACTTATTCCAAGTACAATTTTCCATTGTATTATAAATCTATGATATCAAACGGTCACGACAAATAGATATATACTTACTTACTTGCTTACTTACTTACTTACATCTGTTACTCCTCGTGGAAAAGCAAAGGCCGCCTATCAGTACTCTTCATCCAACTCTGTCCTAGACAATCATTTCCAGATTATTCCAGTTATTATTCATCATTTTCATAACTGCTCCTATTTTTCTCGACGTAATGTGTTCTTTGACCTTCCTCTTTTTTTGTGCTCCCCTACAGGATTTCAAGTTAGGGCTTGCCTCATGGTACAGTTTGATGATTTCCATAATGTATGTTCTATCCATTTCCATCGTCTTTTATATCTGTCTATTCATAATCATATGGAAAAAGAATAGATAATTAACACTTCATTAAAGAATGTATAACATATTACTTACTTACTTATGCCTGTTACCCCTAGTGGAGCATAGGCCGCCGACCAGCATTCTCCAACCCACTCTGTCCTGAGACTTCTATGTACCTAAATAAATGGTTTCTCTGGTTGTCAGAAAAGGCATCGGCCTCGTAACTTCCGAAGGAACTCCGCTTTCATCATGAGGCGTCATAGTTCTTCTAAATGAAGACCTTCTGACTCCCAGGACAGAGTTTAAAAAGTTTGAATAATTTTTTCTGGTTAGCGTTTTTTTAGCGAGTTAGTTTTCTACGGGACGGGGACGCTAACCCCATGCCCAACCCTCCTCCTTTATTCGGGCTTGGGACCGGCAGTAGCCCCCGGAGGGACTCCAGACGGAGTTATAACATATTGTCATTCTACAAATTTTGTTTTAATATAAAAAAGTTGGCTATAAATTGAAAAATTTCTATTCTTTACACTTTCATTTATTCATGTTAACATTAATTTCTAGTTTAAGTAAGACAAAGTGATTTGCCTAAATTAAGTTTTATGTTTGATAATGATGATGGTGATGATGGTCACGATGGTGGTGATAATGATGGTGATGATGTTGGTGATGATGATGGTGGTGGTGGTGATAATGATTTTGATGATGTTGGTGATAATGATGTTGTTGATGATGATGGTGACAACGTAGATGAGAACTTTTGAAATATAATTTTTTCGTGACAGAATTGAAGAGAACAGGGAGGTGGACAATATGATATTATTATGTAAACTGACAACTAGATAAGTTTATATATATAAATATGATTGTGTAAACATTGAAAGGATAATTAATAGAACTGATTATATTGATGTTTTTATTACTATCGATATTGTCTTTGTTGTGGCTAATGATGTTGATGACAACAACTGACAAATATAACTTGTTTTATCATAGTAATGAATAATTAACCTACGGTATTCTGATGCTTTTAGTTAATATGATGAATTGAACACAAAACTATGATTTATGTCTTTTTGGTTGATCACTGTCAACCCAATCGAAATTAATGATAGGTGTTGTTGTTAATTTTTTTATTAGAAGTTGATATATTATTCAATATTAGTAACGAAAAACATTAAAATTTTCATCAAATCACATGGTTCCTCTAACTAGGCTTAATTGGCGAATAATTATTTCACTGATTGAAATCATGAGTCAATTGGAGCTAGACCACAGTGGAAACACTGTTTGACCGCCGCTTCGTCCCATTGTAGGATTCCTCAGTTGTGCCCTTCCAAGATCCCATCTCGCGAGATTTGAACCGAGAACGTATCAGTCTCGTGCCAGGCGCTTAACCAACTAGACCACTGAGCCGGCACCCGATGGTGTTGATGTCTAACTTCAACCAATCCACGAAGTTGTACCACCGTACACCATTGTCTTCAGTGAGTTGATATCTCACAACAGACCTGGTTGAACTCCACTGGTAACGGCTTCTCACCAGAACTCCAGGAGTATCTCTTGAATTCAGTCACTAGTGAGCAGAATCTCGCGGGGTGCGGGATCGTGAATGCGCACTGCTGAAGAGTCCCACAGTAGTGCTTCCAGGTTTTCCATGTTGGTTTAGCTTCAATTGACCCATGATCTCAATCATTGAAGTTACTATAATATCCACAAAATCCCTTCTGATATGAGTTAAAATAATCACAAAAAATATTAGACTTCTGTTTATTTTGATGTTTTTTCAATAGACAATGTTAACTTTACAATCAAACTTTCCAGATATTCACTATAATCTTCTTCATTATTATCATTTTTATGGGTGATGACTTCATGATGTCATTCACTTTGTAACTTTCTCTCTCTCTCTCTCCCTCACTTTTATAAACATTTTAACTGTGAATACGAGGGGGTGAAGATGGGACACCCATTTGTACATACACACATACACATATAGATACATATATAAATTGTGTAAAATTAGAAGGAAACGTTTAATCTAGATTCTCTGAATACTAGAATTTTAAAGTTCACATCCCGAACTTACACTGGTTAAACAAATAGTGGGAGTTAGATGACCCTCAACGAATACAACGATTCATAAACTTCACCTAAGTCGGATATAATTCAGTTACAAATCAATAATTGTCCAATACTATGAAGTAATGGAAGTTAAAAATATCAACTAAATGATCCCAACTCAGTAGTCAAAAGGTTAAGTGTTCTCCTTGGACCCGGAGGTTCTGAGTTTTTTTTAGTTTTTTTTCCCATGACATTGTAAAATACTCTAATCAATAAATTCATTCAATAGATTCTACCGTTTTATAATTAAATTACTGTTTCTAATCGGATACAATATTTTTTCCTAAAATAAATAGCGTATGAATTTAATATCAGAATGAGAGTTTGTGAAAACTGTAGTAATTTAATAGTTGAATTCATGAGTTGATTTAAGCTAAATCGCCATCATTAAAAACCTGGAAGCACTGAATGGCACATTCATTCTAGTATGGAACTCCTCAACAGTACACATACACGATCCCACAAGCGGAACTCGAATTAAGGACCTTCGGTCTCGCACACAAACGTTTAATCTTTAGACCACCGAACGGGCATCAAGCGATGTTAATGCCTAAATTCAACCAATCCACATAATTGCGCGACCGACCATCATTTTCTTTCGTTAGTAACTGCCTCATAACAGAACTGGTTGAACTCCACTGATCACAGCTTCTCACTAGGACTCCAGGAATAATTGTTGGTACAATAAAATGAAATGAAGAACCTTTAAATACTTGGAATAAATATCGGACACCATAGAATGAGGGAAATAATAATGTAAATAAAACTCAGATGGTACGTTCAGTAGATCAAAGTATTTTCGATGCTAATCTACAGCATTTGTTAGTGTAGTATCCCATTGGAATCGTTATAGAGTTCAAACCAAATTGTTGACCAGTGAATATAAGTTAACACAAAACATTTACATCATAAACTTAGTTAGCTTTTTAAAATAAAATTTATACAAAAGATATGTATAGATGGCCCACAAATAATGCCCTCGTACGGACAAGAGTGGGGATAGTCAGTTCTCCCTCTCCAAACACTCTCACACGGTCACCGCGTATACAATCACTGCCTTCTCGCATCACGGGTGTTGTTAACAAAATTGAGAGGACGAAAAGAGAATGTCCGACGCTTTAATCAGGTTGATGGATATAGAGAATACACCTAGGGCAGTTGTCCAACTCTGATTCCAAACCAATGGTGCACATAGAATCCAGGATCCTGAGGGAACAAATGAAGCACCAACCCACTGTCGGTCACCGGCTACCATGAGACTGCATCTCTTGACGTTGCTCCATCGCTTTGTGGATAAAACCTTTAGGTCGGAATACCACCTACTTCAGTTTGGGCACCCGGAAAGTATTGCAACCCACACACAAGTTAAGTGATTTATATGGCTCATATGTATTCGATGCCACCTTTTACCAATATTTATTTGCTCAAAGGGTTTATTATTGTTTAGAATATGAAATAGATAATACTAAATAGTTTAATAGTAAAGCTCCATTCATTCATTCATTCATTCATTCAGTTTACTGAGTTCTTTGATGAACTGTCCATAAACAACAACAACACTACTGGCTAATTATTTTAATTCAATTAAAATTCATCAAACAATCTTAAAGATTCTTTGAATAATAAAAGAAACATACTGATTAGATTAGATGAAAGGTAAGATGGAAATATTAAATTGGATTAAATAAACAAAAACAACGGTTTAAGATATACACAACTTATGTTCAATCTGGAATCATTATATAGAAATTTGAGGAAAAAAGTTATAACTCTATGAATAGTAGCTAACAGTGGAATTGAGGACATGCGTTTCATCTTATTTAGGACTCGTCAGTTGGATGTTACGGAATACCGGAATTGCAGTTCATTCTGGGAATCGAACTCAGTATTGTTCGCCTCAAACATCATTTTTTTAATCAATTTTACTACTGGGTTTGTATCTCAGAGTGTACATCAACACTGGGATAAAGATACGTGCAGATACCGAAAACCAAATGAAGTGGGACGTGTCATTAGATGGTGGTTGGAGGTAGTCGACAGGAAACCATGGAACCGGGTTTCATGCTACTTGGCACTTGTTAGCAAGGTGTACCTGAAATCTTGAGAACTGGTGCTCCCTGGCGGATTCGATCTCGTGTCACCCAGCTTCACAGTCAGAAACGTTACCACTGAGCTATCCGATCCGCGAACGACCTCCTGTAGGACTGAGATGTAATCACAATTGATTGATCACTAGAAAACAACGTTTATCCCCTATTTTGAGACGTCTCATTCATGTCAGCTTTCATGACTCCACCAACTGGAACTGAATCTGAGACTTCTAGACTTCATGATGAGCACTTTATTTCAAGTTTAATTAACCAGTAATCAACGATGTGCATGTTTAAATTCCAATTTGATTTATTCAAATGAAAAATACTTTAAACGTTCTATATCATATCAAAGAAACTGATGTGTTGGCAACAGAATGATAATGATCGTTTGTCTGCTTAGTCAAACATGTAAATAGTCTGACAGGTGTCAGATGAGTTATATATCCCCTTATCCTTATCATTAATTACTGATTGATTGTTCATTGTTATTGGATGGTGTCAGTTTTTGATATGGATATATATTTACGTTCTAGCCAGGCTAATCACATATTCCTGATCTGACTTGTGTTGAAGTCCTATAGAATAGACACTGGGAAGGAATTTAGTGTAGATATTCGTTCAAGGTAAATTAACATTCCATACGTGTAAACGTTGGAAAACCAACCGTTCAAACAGAAACATCTACACATCTATCATTTTCTGTACACACACAAAAAAAAATAATTGTATACTCATAACTACACTTGTTCCGTGTTAATCTTAAAAGCTTGAATCTATAGTAACCATATGATTTCTGTATGTATTGAATGTGTTGGGTAATCATAAATGAAATCAAACTCAGGGATTAAAAAGATTTAGATAAAAACCGTTGAAAGAAAACTCAAAAAAAATAATTTAAAATTTCAATATACAATGTTTAATTATTTGTTGCTAAGGAAGTCTGTTTACATTTAATGGGTTACTTTATGTGCTTTGATGAGTTCTATTCAACTATTGTTACTAGGCTTTTGTGTTTTATGTTAATGTTTTAATTATAAATTGAATTATTACATGGATGTTAAAGATAATTTCTTTAGTTTTCTTTTAAAATGTGTTTTCAAAATGAAAGAAACTAAACTGTTTTTTTCTTAAGTTTTATCTAAATCAAAAAGGAGGTTTTGTGGAGATTGTAGTAATAGTTGATTTCATGAGCCGATGAAAGCTAAACCATAATGGAAAACCTGAAGGCACTGAATGGCTGCTTCATCCTAGTATGGGACTCCTTAGAAGTGCGCATCCACGATCTCGACTTGAACCCAAGATCTATCAGTCTCTCGCGCGAACGTTTAATATCTAGACCACTAAGTTGTGTTAATGTATAACTTCAACTAATGCACGAAATTGAGCGACATATCCACTATTGTCTTCAGTGAGTCACTATCTCACAACAGACCTGGCTGAACTTCTCACTAAAACTCCAGGATATACCTCTTGAAGCTAGTCACTAGTGAGCATATGTTGATTAGTATCAAAATTAGGTTTCGTGAAGATCGTGTTAATTTAATAATTGAATTCATGAATCGATTTATGTTAGACCATTATAGAAAACCTAGAAAATATGAATAATATTAACTTTTAAGAGGTAAATATTTTCTTACAGTTTAACCCATATTATTGTAAACTTTCATTATGAGAATGTTTAAAATTTGACAATAGGAATTTATGAATTAAAGTGAAATACTACTTATAACTAAGTTATTGAGATTAGATGGTGGTTGGAGGTAGTCAACAAGAAACCCTGGGCACTGGTTTCGTGCTACTTGGCACTCGTCAGTCCTGCAGGAGGTCAGTCGCGACCCGAATAGCTCAGTGGTAACGTCTCTGACTGTGAAGCTGGGTGACACGGGATCGAATCCGCCAGGGAGAACCAGTTCCCTCAAGATTACAGGTACACCTTACTGACGTGTGCCAAACAGCATGAGACCCAGGTCCAGGGTTTCCTGTCGTCTACCTCCAACCACCATCTAATCTCAATATGTAGTCCACGTAATGTCGAGTCACCTAGACTGGTGGCCACATTGCAACATGGTCGATAGCATTCGATCTGCACTAAATAGGGACTTGACACACATGGCATTGATCACCACGCAGTGATCAATCAATTGTGAAAACTAAGTTATATAAATATATAGTCAGTTATTTTCCCATTTTAAAGTTTATCCAATAAGCTTTGAATAAATTCACTCGGTATTGTTTGGCTTGTATCATCCCATTGAGGTTTAAGACTACAATTGATCAGTCTGGATAACGTGATGGCGTTTGAAGCGAATAGTACTGGGTTCGAGTCCCAGAGTGAACATCAACTCTGAGATGCAGGTACATCTAGCTGACGAATCCCAAATAGGACGAAACGCGCGTCCTGGATTCCACTGTTAGCCACTTTCCATCAGTGCTTACAAAAAGCTTTGAATAAGCTATTAATTAATCTTGCATTCTTAATGGTTATTTATATACTAGCTACTTTTCTATTGGTTAATTTAGTTAGTTATTTTAATTAACCACTTGATCTAATTACATAATCTTTGAGATGAATATCAATCTATTTGATTAAGTAATGGTGTGATCATTTGGTTTGTTAACTATCATTAATAAGCATTAGATTAAGGATTAAACTGAACTTTAAGATCATTTTCAATAATTTTACAAAAAAGTAATCAAATTTTCGACTACAAAATTAATATCAAATGTAGTTGAGATCATACGGCGTGCCTCAGAAGATAGTCAATATTATACAGAGTTCATATGATGGATTACACTGCAAAATCGTGCATGGAGGACAGTTGACAAAGTCGTCCGAAGTGAAGACCGGTGTCAGGCAAGGTTGCTTACTCTCACCCTTTCTCTTTCTCCTGGTGATCGACTGGATCATGAAGACGTCAACGTCTGAAGGGAAGCACGAGATACAATGGACATCTAGGATGTAATTGGACGATCTAGACTTCGCAGATGACCTGGCCCTTCTATCCCAAACGCAACAACAAATGCAGGAGAAGACGACCAGTGTAGCAGCAGCCTCAGCAGCGGTAGGTCCCAATATACACAAACGGAAAAGCAAGATTCTCCGATACAACACAACATGCACCAATCCAATCACAATTGACGGAGAAGATTTGGAAGATGTAAAAACCTTTACATATTTGGGCAACATCATTGGTGAATACGGTGGATCTGATGCAGATGTGAAGGCGCGGATCGGCAAAGCAAGAGCAGCATATTTACAACTGAGGAACATCTGAAACTCAAAGCAACTCTCAGTTAACCAACACCAAGGTCAGAACTTTCAATAAAAATGTCAAGACAGTCCTACTGTATGTGGCAGAAACCTGGAGAACTACGAAAGCCATCATCCAGAAAATGCAGTTGTTTATTAACAGTTGTCTACGCAAAATACTTCAGATCAGTTGGCCGGACAATATTAGCGACAACATACTCTGGGAGAGAACGAACCTGATTCCGGCGGAGGAAGAAATCAAGAAGAAGCTCTGGAAGTGGATAAGACACACATTGAGGAAAGCACCCAACTGCGTCACAAGACAAGCCCTCACATGGAATCCTCAAGGCCAAAGGAGAATAGGATGACCAAAGAACACATTACGACGAGGAATGGAAATAGACATGGGAAAAATGAACAGGAATTGGATGTAACTAGAAAAGAAGGCCCAGGACAGAGTGGGTTGGAGAATGCTGGTCAGCGGCCTATGCTCCATTGGGAGTAACAGGCGTAAGTAAGTAAGTAAGTAAACAGTTGAGGTCAAAGTCAAAAGCTGATTAGCTCGTTTTATTTGAAACCTATATGAGTAAAAGAACTGATTGAGACTATATAAGGAAAAAGGTAGAACAACAACTAACCACCTTACTTACTTACTTACTTAATTACTTACTTACTTACTTACTTAATTACTTACTTACCTACTCACTTAATTACTTACTTACTTACTTACTCACTCACTCACTCTTACTTACTTACTTACTTACTTATTTATTTATTTACTTACTTACGTACTTACTTACTTACGTACTTACTTACTTACTTACGTTCGCCTGTTACTCCTCGTGTAGTAGCATAAGCCGCTCACCAGAATTCTGCATCCAAATCTGTACTAGAAAATCCTTTCCAGTAGTTTCCAGTTGCTATTCATCCTTTTCACATCTGATTCCGATTCACGATGTAGGGTGTTCTTTAGTCTTTCTCTTTTTCTTTTCTCTTTAGAACTCTAAGTTAGGGCTGGCCTTATGATGTAGTCCGATGATTTCTGCAATGTATATTCTATCCACTTCCATCGTTTTTTCCTAAATTCCACTTCAGTTGGTAGCTGCTTTGTTCTCTTCCGTAATGGGCTACTGCTGATGGTATGCCCGCTAGCGAACTTTGAACATCTTATGTAAACAACTGTTTATAAATATTTGATGATGGTTGTATTAGTTCCCCAAGTTTTTGCTCTACCTGTAGCTCTTTTAGAGTTACTGCCGGTCCCAAGCTCAGATAAAAGGAGGAGGTTTGAACGTGGAGTCGGCAACCCCATCCTGTAGAAAACACTAACCCGGATAAACAATTTAAAAATTAACTACCTACATAAATGTAAAAAGAAAAAAGAAGAAATTATTAATGAGAGTTTCACTAAAACCAATTCAACACATAACCATTGAATGATATTAGTTTAGTTTTTGTTTATAGTGAACCAGTATAATCAAATATTTCAATGAAATTTTATTGCCTTCTTCCGTGTTATCAAAAAGTTATACAACCATATGGAAAAGAAGAAGATTTCTGTAAAGCTTATTTATTATCAGAATGATGTTTGGTTGAGCTTTAAATGTGTTCAGACAAGCTCTATGACAGTATACCGATACTTGGAAGAAGTAACAGTTTAGGGGGGGGCGGCAAGAGAGGAAACTTTAAAAGGTTTGAATAGATAGATAAATAAGTGTAAACTGTACATCATGCAATACATTCTCGGTCATGATTGAATATAAGCATAAGATAAATAAAAGTTAGATTTTCAAGATTTGTGAATGGTGACTAATAGTGGAACCGAGTACGAGAGTTTTGTCCTAGTCAGAACTCATCAGTCGAATGTAATGTGTAACATATGCCTAAAACAGATTGATTTATTCCAGCGATTGGGCAAGATTCCAGTAATCAATACAAACGAACTAAGTCATATTTTCATTAGTAATCAAACCATGATGTAGTGAACAGAACACGGATGGGGACAATCGAATTGTTACTCGATAAAATAAAAAAACCATATAGCAACTCGTTAATTTGCGAAATATCAATCCATCATTTCAACCTAGAATGTTCCTGTTGCAAACATCAATCCATTGTCTCATATTTCATTATTCGTGCGTTTCCTTACAAATTACATTGTGTTCCCGCTCTTCCTTTCTTGATCTTCTCCCATCTTCTGCTGTCAGACATTACGTGTTTAACTCGCGTCATATACTACTTATATCAATATAAGTAGCACGCACCACAATGCTGATAAGGTTGGCTCAAATAACACAAAATGAGCAAAATGTCTTTCAAGGTTATTTCGAACTATTTTTCTACTTCATTATAACCGATACTTTTATGTATTCAGTATGAGTTATTCATTGAAATATGGAGTAAAAGAAACATTTTATTGTTAATTCATTTTGTATTGTTTGTTTGAATCTTCGCATTGATGCTTTGGACTGCAACTGATCAGTCACTTATTAGCATATGTGCATCCTGTGCGGGTTGCTTGACTTGAAATGATATCGAGGTAATCCGTACGGGATGTACATATGCCAATAAGAGACTGACCAATTGCAGTCCTATACATCGATGCGAAGATTAAAACAAGAAATAAAAATGAATTTACACGTCACATATTGCACAAACTAGTAGCTATTAGGACTCAGTAGAGATGTAGATAAAGTGAAGTGAACGGTACTAGGTTCGAGTCTCTGAGTGAACATCAACACTGAGATGCAGGTACATCCATCTGACGAGTTTCAGATATAACGAGATGTGCGTTCTAGATTCCACTACTAGCCACCATCTATCTTCGATCTTATCTTAAAGTTTTCATCATAATAGCTTGATTCATAAACAAACGAATGAAAATGCTCCCAGATCTTTAATGTTGAAATTCTCCTTGAATCTCAGGCCCATTATTTCGTTGGTGTTATTCTAATACTTGTTAGTGTGTTTAACCTTTGTGCCATTCAGTAATTGACATTAGGAACAATTAAATCTAAGAAACTGAGATCATTTAATGGTTGAGATCATGAATCAATCGAAGCTAGACCACCATGAAAAACCTGGAAGCACTGGACGGCCGTTTCGTCCTATGGTGGGACTTTTCAGCAACACGTATCCACGATCCCGCCTTGCAGGATTCGAACCCAGTACATATCACTCTCGCGTGCTAGCGCTTAACCACTAGACCATTAAGCTGACCGGCATCTAACGGATTTAATGTCTAACTTCAACTTATTCACGAAATTGAGAGATACATTAACCACGACCATCACTGATAGGCTCTGGGTTTGAATCCTGCGAGGTGGGATCGTGAATGCTCACTTCCAAGGAAGAGTCCCACAATAGTTCGAAACAGTTGTCAAACGGTGCTCCCATGTTTTCCATAATGGTCTAGCTTCAATTGAATCATGATCTCAACTATTGAAGATAAAGACCGTTTTTCTTTTCTTTTTCCATATTTTGTTTTATTAATTGATTTTCTTGAAAATATGAATAGAAAAATAAAAAAATAGTTTCTATATTTCATGAATATGGGAAATTCTATGCAATTGATTGTACCGTTTTATTTTTGTAATATACAAGGTCAAATGAAAGAAAACATTAGGACACGAAAAAACTTTGATACTAGTAGACAATCATTAATTTTCCTTTCAAGTAAAAAAAGGTAAAAACAAAACAACCAAACATCAATCTATTCTTGAGTGGTATTAGAGTTATGAGGGCGGTTATCACTTCCCGGTCGCCTACACCGTGGAAGGGTTCTTCTACAGGTACCTAAAAAGGAAATTGGATTAGAGGTGGCCTTAGTGACCTGAGAGTGTGACCACAGTGCCCAGGGGACAACTCCTTGTGGTCGTCCACACATGACCTTTTTATGAGTAATTTCCGCGTTGAGATCTTGCAGCCAGGAATGGATATCCGTGGGATAGGGCGAGGTGTGCACGAAACTCACGCCCTGAATTCCACGGCTAGCCACTATCCATCTTTGCTTATAATGCTTGTGAATTAAGGTAATTCTGAAGCAATACGCAAAGGATGTCAATAAATGACTGATCAATTGCAGTGCTAAACATTGATGGGAAGACTCAAGTAAACAATACCAAGTGAATTCCTATAGAGTTATGTTACGAAATGTGCTCAAAAATGTGTTTATTATGGGCTGTCTTGTTGTTCTTGCATCATTTGCATTTATTCAATAGTGCAAAGAAATGAGAAAATGAGTTTTATTGAAATCACAATCCGATATAAGTTAGAAAACCCTTGAAAACATGGAAAGACTGGATGACTGTTTTGTCACACTTGTAATGCGATCTTCTCAAAACAAGCAGCTTTTCTCAGATTATTGTTTTCACCAAATATATTAATGATGTAAACTACCGAGGAGTCCTGAATTAGGATAAAAACAACCGGGTTTATACAATAGTTTACCTCATTTAATCAATTCCTAGAATCTTGATTCAAAATATCTGAGGACATAATCCACAAGTCTAACGAACATTACGTCATTTCATTGTTCTCTTTGGTTGATTGAAAGATTTCTATCGTTTCTTGAATTACGGTAACCTGTTCACGTCATTTAGTCTAGACTTTTACTCAACAATACAAATATTGTAATACAATCTCAGATTCTAGTTCATATTCAAATAAAAAGTCCAACATGTTCATGATAACTGATGATAGAATACATAAGAGGAAATGAGTATCAGAGCAATTGGTATTATTCAACCCTTTATCTGTTCTTTGAAGTAGAAGAAACAAGACATATTTAGTCTAAAATGTATTCAAGGGATAAACAATATATGATAAAATGTCGTAGTATGATGTGTGATAATTATGACGACAGATATAAGTAGTATGTGACACCAATTGAATGTAGAATATTTGGCAGTAGAAGATTGAGAAGGTCAAATAGAAGAGAACAAGAATAGTGAATTATTGATATGAGAATGAAGGAACAACAAAGTATGAGACAATTGATGGACATTTTTTAATGAAGTATTGGACGTACTTACTTACTTACTTACACTTGTTACTCCCAGTGAAGCATAAGCCGCCGACCAGCATTGTCCAACCAGCTCTGCCTTCTTTTCTACTTCTATTCAATTGTTGTGCATCCTTATCATGTCTGTATCCAGTTCTCGGTGTAATGTGTTCTTTGATCTTCCTATTCTACTTTGGCCTTGAGGATTCCAAGCGATGCAGCTGGGCACTTTCCTCAATGTTTGTTCTATCCACTTCCAGCACTTCCTCCTGATTTCTTCCTCCCTTGGGATCTGGTTTGTTCTCTCCCAGAGTAGATTGTTGCTGGTAGTGTCTGACCAACGGATTCGAATTATTTTGTGTAGACAACTGTTAATAAACACTTGTATCTTCTGGATGATGGCTTTCGTTACTCTCCAAATTTCTGCTTTATACAGTAGAACTGTCTTGACATTTTTTTGAAAGTTCTGACCTTTGTGTTGGTTGACAGAGAGTTGTTTTGAGTTCCAGATGTTCTTCAGTTGTAAATATACTGCTCTTGCTTTGCCAATCGGCGCCTTGATAACTGTATCAGATCCACCGTATTCATCAATGATGTTGCCGAGATATGTAGAGGTTTTTTCACATCTTCCAAAGCTTCTACAATGATATAAATGTAAATGATTTTTTTCGATATGACACATTATTAATGCTTTAGCATAGAACAAAATGAAAAAATCACAGGATGACTTTTGTTTAGTATTATTTTCATATCCAATTCATGTCATAACTGTCCAGTTTACCATTCATATTCATTCAGTTTGATTTTATTCCAGTAGATAATACGTTTGTTTTTTCCAGCTTAACAACTATTCAGTATACTACTAGGTGTACTAATAAAATATTGTACTCATTTAATAGAATGTATAACATGAATTTTGTTGTCATATCTATTTCGGTTTTTCTCCTTAATTCAGTTATAGGTATGATATTCATAGACTTTGATAGAGTTTTATTCTCTGTTCTCTGAACTCAGAGAATAAAACTCCATTAAAATCATCCACCATCCAGCTAGAACACCTTCTCCACAAAATCAAATTCATAGACTTATTATCAAACATGGTTAAAATAGTTATATAAATGAGTAGATTTGGTTAACTATCAGTATAGGGTTGTGGAGATTCTTAAGTTTTTTCTTGATTGAGATCATGAACTGATTGATGTTAGACCACCATTGAAAACCTGGAAGCACTGGACAGCCGTTTCATCCTATTATGGGACTCCTCCTTGACAGTGCGCATCCACGACCGCGCTCGCGGGGTTCGAACCCACGGCCCTGATTTGGTTAAAATGGGAAATAAGATCTTCATCTACCTTCAACATTTTTTCGTCTTCCTTGTGTTGTGTAAATCTTACTTTAAAGATTACTGATAAGAGATTCATTGAATATTGTAAAGTTTCTACATTTGTATTGTTTTCATACTTATTACATGTAACTAAATCAGTTATATTCACTATTTGTTATTTTCATTGAATGGTTAAATTGGTTGGAAATTCCAATTAATCCTGTAGTTAGGGCTAGCAGTAAAATGTAGGATTTGTGTTTTGTCCTGTTTCGAATCCGATAGGTGGAGGTACTTGAACTATAGTATCAATGTATATGAAGAATTATGGTCTACTGTGATATTAGTACTGCTCTAATAATAGACCTAATCCTAAAATTGTAGATTTTTCATGATATAACTGCCTAATCTATAAGATCTTACGTGGAAGTCACATCATCGTCTACACCAACTCACTACATCGTAACAATTACCAGTACATGATAGAGAACAAACTTAGGCTATAGATAGAACAATATATTTGATATGAATGAAAGATAAAAGGTGACATTCAGCAGGGACCACGCAAGCATGGGCGAGCCATGCCATACGATCAACTCCCATTAATTCAATACATTCTTCCCGCCCTCTTCATCGTTTGGTTTTTCTCCGTGGTAAATGTTGAATGTCCATTTCCCATATTGTCTCGTATTAGGGCCCAATGCCACTACATATACTATAAAACTCGAGCCTAGTATCTATCACCTAAAAAGCCTATTGAGTTATCTACTGAGCAACTGATTTCAACTAGCAACTGGCTTGTCATATGTGTATCAATTTTATTTGTATACCTTCATGTATTTCTGTTATTGTTACGGACTACAATTGATAAGTCTTTTTTGTCATATTTTACGTCCTATGTGTTGGGGACGTTAGATCCCACAGAACTCACTTGGGAAAAGACCTAATTTTGTAATTTTATTTTGAAAATTTGAATTTCTTTGTGTTCGCGCCAAAAGTGCTCTTTTCAACTTCAGGTCGTATTTCCCACTCGAGAGAATCTTTAATGCTATTGGTCTGTTGTGTCTTTTAGTATACTATTTTGTAACGCTTCCCAAGGATGGTTTTGTGCTATATATTAAGTTTTGATTTGTGTCCGTTATTATCACTCGTGCTTTTGGCTTTTTTTATGAAATATACTTCCCCGTTCGGACTTCGACTTTTCTCTTTAGTTAGCGGTGCCGCGATGCAATAGAATAGCTATTTCATTGATCTTTGGTCACTGAGTCTTTGTTTCGTTTGCAGTCTAAGTGAACTTGTAATCGCTTCAAATATAGAACTATATGAACTCTCTCGATATTCGTATTCATTTGTTATCGCAGTTGGGATTTAGGTATAGTCATCTGGCAATTCCTAAATAGAATACAGCGCACTTCCTCTATTCTAATACTAGAAACTATTCTAACTGTACTTATAAACTTATGACAATTTGAATCAAATGGAAGTATATTAATAGAGATTAATTAATTGTGGATTATAACATCAACAATAGATAGATCCAAACCTCCATAAAATGAATAGAAGTTTATTTTTGGAATTATCACTGAAATATGTCTATTTCATCGATCATGTTACAATCACAATTGATTGATCACTGGGTGGTGATCAATGTCGTGGGTGTCAAGTCCTTATTTAGTGCAGATCGAATGCTATTGACCGTGTTGCAATGCGGCCACCAGTTTAGGTGACCTGACACTGCATGCACTATATATCAAGATTAGATGGTGGTTGGAGGTAGTCGACAGGAAACCCGGGTCCAGGGTTTCCTGTCGACTACCTCCAACCACCATCTAATCATGTTACAATGTTCAATCTATCTAATGATCACATTCAACATTATTCTATTAGACCAATATAAAAAGATAAGTATATATTACATAGTAATTATAAGATAACAATACATTCTATCACGAATCATTTCTTAAATATGAATTGTTTCTATCAGTAAACACCTATTTGATAACACCTGAGTAAACATTTCATTGTTTACATTATCATAATGCCTGTTATTTTATTTCTCTTTCTTTCCCCCCCTCTCTCTCTCGCTCCCTCGTAACCAAATTTTTTCATCTAGGTTGTCAACGGTTATTGGATTTTTGGAACAATGATCTGTGATATATTCATTATGTTCGATGTGTTATTCTGTACTGCATCAATACTCAATTTAGTAGCCATTTGTTTAGATAGGTAAACTAACTGTTGTCTTCTTTTTCTTAATTATCTCTAATATTTTTCTGATTATAAATTTAACTATATCTAATCATTGTAATGAAAGTCTTATGATTGTTTTCATCGCTATTTCATCTGTGTTACATATATATGTTTGTGTGTGTTTTAAGGAGTGATCTTACTGGAGACAATGAAGGATGTGTCGTTGAATTTCGTGCATTGGTTGAAGTTAGACATTCACACCGTTGGATGCCGGTCAGCTTAGTGGTTTAGAGGTTAGGTGATCACGCGCGAGACCGATAGATCCTGGGTTCAGATCTCGCGAGGCGGGATGGTGGATGCACACTACTGAGGAGCCGCATGATAGGACGACCCTGACCAATGACGCATAAAACAATTACAAGCAGTCCAGAGTCCTTATCGGTCCTGCTTCCTGCCTAGCCTAACCTGTTAAGTCTAGAACACCGATCTCAGCCTCTGCGATATGAACGATTTATTTCAAACATACTGGGATTATGTACATACCAAACAGGTAACATCGTACCATAAAATAGGAAATGACATTTGTACAAAATCTAGTCTAAAGTGGCTGCGAATATGGGAGATAGTGATTGATGGACAAGGCATAACTCAAGACCGGTAAATCGTATAATAATAGTCAAAATAAAGCTTATATTAAGAGAAACATGAATATGAATAGTTTATTTACTTAATAATTATACCATAAAAGTATATGTATAGTATTAGTCCAGAAATAGATTCAAACAGTTACTATTCATTATTCTCATCGGGATATAACAGTGGTGTATGCTACTTATGTCGACAGACTTGAGTAGTATATAACACTAATCGAAGTAGACAACCTATCAGCATTAGTCTATAAAAGTTATCTTGAATAAATCAGGAATGGTAATAGGAAGGAATTGTGACTTGAAAGAAACATACTGAATGTAAAGAACAAAAGATCAAAATTTGGTTCACATATTTTATCAAGAGATTCCGTAAATTGATCGTCCACCTCAAAGTTCTCATTCATTACAATTTCATGATCATTTTATAAGGAGTTTTCATTCAGATTACTAGTCTTAACAACAACAACAACAAGAAAGATTCAACTAAACGAAACACACACACATACCAATAAATACTAATTGAGTGATTCACTATTTGTTGTTGTTTTTCTTGTGTTGATTTTCATTTTAATGCAAATCAACAAAAAAGCAAGAAAAGGAACGAGAAATAAGTGGATTGGATGTTACCGTGATGAATATCTTGACTATTGATGTTTGTTTGCCTTTTTTCATTCTCAGTATAGGGGTGGTGGAGATTATTAGGTTTCGGATTGAGATCACGAACCGATTAATGTTAGAACATCATTAAAAACCTGGAAGCACTAGACAGCCGTTTCACCCTATTGTGGGACTCCTCAGC
Source organism: Schistosoma haematobium (assembly GCF_000699445.3). Taxonomy (NCBI): domain Eukaryota; kingdom Metazoa; phylum Platyhelminthes; class Trematoda; order Strigeidida; family Schistosomatidae; genus Schistosoma; species Schistosoma haematobium. The sequence goes on from NC_067202.1 coordinate 3,922,688, forward strand.
AGTGCCTTCAGTCTCGAGAGTGAACACTTAACCCAACTGGACCAATGAACCGGTCGGTATCCGATTGTGGTAATGTCTAACCCTGAACCAATCCACGAAATTGCGCAACCGTCTCCCATTGTACTGAAGTAGATACTTGTCTCTACTCAACACGGATTAACTCTACTGGTCATGGTTTCTTACTAGAACTCCGAGAATTCCCTCACGAATCTAGTCACTAGTGAGCATATGGTAACTATCAGTATAGGGGTTGTGAAGACTATTTCATTCTCTTTTTTTTTACTTTTTAAGCAAGTAATTGAGTAATAAATCAACATGTTTTTCGCTTCTTTTATTTGATTTACATTTAAGACATAGTATAAATGAATCTGAAGTAAACAATAAGAGAAAATGAGATTATATTAGATAGAAGAAAAAAAAGAAAGAGTAACCGAAAAAACGATGACAACAACAACAGAAAAGACACTTGTTTACGAGTTTCTTTTTATTATCGAGTATAGAAATAAATGATAGTCACAACCAATATATATATGATTTGAATGAATGATCTAGTGAATGGAAAAACAGTTTCCATGTTAAATAAATATCCGTTCGTTCGATCGTTGAACCAACCAACCAACCACCCACCCATCCACCCACCTACTCACTCACTCACTCACTCACTCACTTACTCAGCAACCCACCAACCCCCTCCCATCTCTAATATAAATTCGAATTCTTTCATAAAGATAACAATTTTACAAATTATTCTATATATATTTCTCTTATTTTTCTTCTTCTTCATTCATCTTAGCTATATCCATTTAAAAAAAATAAGGAAACAAAAGGAAACATAATTAGAGTTGTTTTCTACTTTTATCTCATCATGATTTTTTTGTTTGTTTGTTTCTTGTTAACGTTGAAAACATTGAAATCACTGGTAGATTATACATGATGAAGTTTTGTTTCTTTGATTTGGATAGTTATTATACTGATGATATCGGTCAGTAGAATGATGAAAGTTTCACAATCAAAACCATCCAAATTCAAAGAATAAAACTCTATCACAAAATCATTCGTATTTGAATGACAATAACGTCTCGACTATCCTCAAAATAAATTTCTCATTATGAGATTGTGAAGATTTCATTGAAATCATGAATTGATAAATATTAGACCAGCAGTGAAAAATTGAACGTCTTGGCTGGCCGTTTCATCCTAATATATATGTATATAACTGTGTGTGTGTGTGTGTGTGTGTGTGTAGGAGGAGGACTCATTCACAGTCACACTACCATTACAAAAACCAGTAAGTAATGAATAGCTATTTAGTCTTGTTCTCATGAATGACTAACTTTGATATTTAATTGCTGGGATTCTAGTAAGAAGCGGTAATTAGTAGAGTTCATTCATGTTGAGTGTAAGACAATTATCTACCTAAAGCAATAGAGAATAATCATTCATCATTTTGAATTCATTGAAGTTAGACATATACATTATTGGATCTTGGATCAGTAATTTAGAAGTTAAGTATTTATGAATGAGATTGTGAATGTTCACTGTTAACGAGCTATATACTATAGTGAAAAAGCTGTCCAGTATTTCCTAAGGTCCACTGGTTATCTAACTAAGATCAGTCCGTTACTTAATTAATTAGAATAATAATTGTTAATTAGCTTTATATCAACTTTTTTCAATCAGCTCCAATGATATCAACATTTTCCGATAATAATAATAAGATATATCAGGGTTAGAATAGAAGGAATGAGACTAGAATTGGATTTAGGCTCACATTTCATCACGTGGCTGCACCTCTGGAGAGTGATACAGTAAACCAAGCATGGTTTCCATGGTTAATGAATATAAATCACCCCCACTGTGGTGAAAGAAGTGAGCAGTGATGTTTAGATTGATTCATAATTCTATTGGTGAGATGGCCAATGACGTTTGCGACTTTAGTGAGAGTTTGTTCAAGGGTTTATTCACAAGGTAAGTGATGCCTTTGTTTTTTATTATTAAAGGATGCTACCTGTGTAGAAGCATGCAATTCACACGCCTAACATGCGGAATTGTAAACCGAATACTACCTAGTTATGTATGTATACCTATGTACATAAATTTGTCAGTAAAGTAACTCCTATCACTCCTTAACATTAGTTGGAGAATAACTGTTGTTTCAAATCACTCTGAGTTTCCTCAGCATCTATAACACATTGAAAGAATAGATTATAATGCTTGTGAATTAAGACAATATCGAGGCATACATACAGTATGCACATATGCCAATAAGAAACTGATCAATTACAGTCCTAAACATCAATGGAAAGATTCAAGTAAAACAATACCAAGTGAACTAAACTTCACACCATTTCACAAGTAAGTGGCTATTAGGGCTTAGTAGCTAAGTGGATAACGCGATGGCGTTTGAAGCGAACGGTACTGGGCCCGAGTCCCAAAGTGAACATAAACTCAGATGCAGGTACATCCAGCTGACGAATGCCAAAAAGGAAGAAATGCACGTCCTGAATTCCACTACTAGCCACTATCCATCTTTGCTTATAATAGATTTGTGTTCTTCAACTGAATTAAATTGACTAAAAGAACTATCTTAAACAAACTTTCGAAAATCTAGTGTAAAATCTATTTTGCATTAAAGATACTGGCTATAGAAACTACCTAATTTTATTCAGTGAAAGGTATAATGTTCTTAAGTATCATTTGAAATTACCAGCTGTCATGTGTTGTATCAATTAATCAATACAGAGAAAGAGAAAGGGAAATAGTGTTGGCTAACTAACAAGACCAGAGGACAGCGTTAAAAGGTTAAACATTATGGAAGAAATTTTTCCTAAGGTTGGCTGATTGATTTGTTCACTTTATATCTATCCGATCAGTGATCTCCTTTTGATTAATAACTCAGTTATCATGAAAATTGACTGGGGGGGAATCTTATTGTCTATTAGTACATAAGCTATTTCAGTCCAGTATCCAATTATAAGATAATGACAGCAAGGAAGTTAAGCTATCTATCTATCTATCTATTCTACTCTACTTTACTCTATTTTTAAACTATGAAAGCTAAATGGTATGGTTTCAAATCATTCATGGAATACCAATTTCATTATGAGAAGTGCTAATAATAACAAGTGCTAAATAGTCACTTAAGTTAATGGCCAAACTGCAACTTGATTAATAGAATTCGATCATGATAATTAGTTATTTCGGGGAGACTATGATTTATGAACAAACCAATCAGGTATAAGATACTAAGTCTTGGATTTTGGCGCGAAATTCACTCATCCGTTTAGTGAAATACTGTTTTGGCATTATAGCTGATGTCAGTTCGTGATGAAAACCCTAAATACAATCCCTAACATTAACCATCAAATGTAAATGATAATTCTAACTCGTCACACTGGTTTATAATCCTCATTTAGTCTTAGATATTAGATGGACACTCTGAAGATCAGTCTATCATCGCTCAAAGGTCATCCATAAATTGTAATCTCACCCTGAACTTTGAACATTGAAGGTGTTACAAATAATCTCAAGCCTAGATCAGATATAAAATTTGTTTGAAATTAGACATTAAAACCGTTGGATGCCGGTCAGCTCAGTAGTCTAGAAGTTAAGCGCTCGCGTAAGGGACTGATAAGTCCTGGGTTCGAATCTCGCGAGACGGGATCATGGATGCGCACTGCTAAAAAATCCTATACTAGGACGAAATGGCCATCCAGTGCTTCCAGGTTTTCCATATTAGTCTAGCTTCAATTAACTCATGATCTCAATCATTGAAATTACTATAAAACGTTTGTTGACTACTCAAATAACTCTTTAGTTGATATCATTTCTTAATGAAAATTAACTTGAAATTGTAAATCATCTTTTCAACAACAACAGGAACAACAGGAACAAGAAAAAGAATAATTAAAACAAAACAATCTTTATTTAGTCAATGTGTATATCCTGTATGTATGTGTGTGTGTGTGTAGTATATGTGTATGTGTGTGGTATGTAAGCATATTCAGGAAATAACAACACATTAACTAAATAAAATAACACTAAACTTTTGCATTACACTGTACTATCTCTCTCTCTCCCTCTATTTATATTTTTTTTACTCTTCATTTCATGTCAGTTGGCAACAAATCAAGGTGAAGTTGTGTTTTTTTTTTGTTTTATAATTTAAAGAATCCGTGAACAACATGGATGATGTTTCTATGTGTTGTTTTTTTAGCTTTATTTATTTTACAGATTATGTTTTTTTTTGTTTATTTTCTTTCATCATCCCTATTCTTTATTACATTAATATTCCTTTTTTTTCTCTTTCAACTGGTTCTTTATTTATTTGTGAACCAGTTTCCTTTAACAGAAAAAAAAAGCACAACTGTATTCTCTTATTAATTGGTACTCCTAATACAAATGATAATGGGATTATATCAATAGTCTAATGTTGTTTCCAATGGTTTGTTTTCTTTCTATTTTCATTTATTGTTTTATTTTTACGAGATCTTTTTGTAATGTATATGTTTCTTTCCTTTTCTTTTTTCTTCTCTTTCTCTCCTCCTTCACTCTCCCTCTCTCACTCTCCCCTTACTCTTCCCCTCTCACTCCTCCCTCACTCCCCCCTCACTCTCCTTCTCTCTGTTTTTATATTTTTTTGTCTTTTATAAAAAAACACATATACATATTGGTAAATATATAGAGTAAGGGATAGTAAGAGTTAGATTGTAAGTTAATATTTACCACCTAGAACTTTGGTTTTCTTTGCCAAATGTATAAATATATATATGTCATTTAATCAATTCCAATGTTATATGAATATTAGTATCAGTAATAAATAGATAATGTAGTACCAGGTTTTTCATGGTGGTCTAACCTCAATTGACTCATGATCTTAACCATTGAAATTAATATAATATCCACAAAACCCATCTGATATTAATCAACATATGCTCACTAGTGACTGGTTTCAAGAGGTATTTCCTGGAGTTTTAGTGAGAAGTTCAGCCAGGTCTGTTGTGAGATAGTGACTCACTGAAGACAATAGTGGATATGTCGCTCAATTTCGTGGATTAGTTGAAGTTATACATTAACACCGTTAGATGGAGGCCAGGTCAGTGGCCTAAATGTTAAGCGCTCGCGCGCGAGACTGATACGTCGTGGGTTTAAGTCTCGTGAGGCGGGATCGTGGATACCCACTGCTGGGAAGTCCCACAATAGGACGAACCAGCCTTCCAATGCTTCCAAGTTTTCGATGGTGGTCTAGCTTCAATCGACTCATCATCTCAACTACTGAAAAAGATAAGAGACAAGATAGACCAGATGAGATAAAGTAAAGAAAATTGTCCTGTCTTTAATTGAATAGGTTTAGCCATTGTTAAAAGAAAAGTTAATCAAATTGAAGGAATCATTTTATAAAAAGTTTGGTGGTGAATTGCAAGGGAATATAGAATAGACATTTTTTTCTTCTTACTTGGGACTTACTAATCAAATTGCGAAGTATATGATGTTAGTCTTGGGGTGACTAGTCCCACTAGTATCAAGGTACATTCATCTGAAGAATGCTAAATAAGACCATTTTGTTGAGATAAGATGGTGGTTGGAGGTAGTCAACAAGGAACTCTGGACCCGGGTTTCGTGCTACTACTACACACATGACATTGATGACCACCCAAATATCAATCAATTGTGATTACATCTCAGTCCCACAGAAGGTCGGTCGTGGCCCAGATAGCTCAGTGATAACGTCTCTGACTGTGAAGCCGGGTGACACGAGATTGAGTCCGTCAGGGAGCACCGGTTCCCTCAAGATTACAGGTACACCTTGCTGACGAGTGCCAAATAGCACGAAACCCGTGTCCAGGGTTCCTTGTTGACTACCTCAAACCACCATCTTATCTCAACATAGTGCACGCAATGTCGAGTCACCTAGACTAGTAGCCACATTGCAACTTGATCGATAGCATTCGATCTGCACTAAGAAGGACTTGATATACATGAAATTGATCACCACCCAGCGATCAATCAATTGTGAAGACCACTTTGTTGTAGTATTAGACTACCCAGAAGTGCACATTCATAATTCTATGAGAAATCCTACATTTGATCTATGAATGTGAACAATTAAGTAGTCCAACACTAGATTGGAACAACTGTCTTGTACATCCTGCTTGTCAATGGTTGCCTAACTTAGATCAGTCAATGATGTAAACTCAAAAATTTACCTGCAACTAGTATAATTGTAATGAACAATGTAAACAAGTGAATTAATCATACTTTCATTCATCTAAGTAATTAATGTTAGCACTTTATGATTTAGTCAACGTTTTACCCATCCATCTGCATAAAACTATTTTACATGTTCGTGTATTTCTAATTATTTTTTTCGCAAAATATAGATAATTAAAGTTACATCAAATTGAGATGATGAATCGATCAATGATAAATGACTATTTTAGACCTGGAATTACTGGACAGCCGTTTCGTCCCAGTATGGGAATCGTCAGCAGTGCATAGCCTAATCTCCCTCACGTGGATTGGTTGAAGTTAGACATTAACACCATTGGATGTCGACTCAGTAGTCTAAAGCTTAAGCGTTCGCGTGCGAGACTGATAGGTCCTGGGTTCGAATCCCGAGGGGCAGGATCGTAGATACGTGTTGTTGAGGCGTCCCACAATAGGACGAAATGGCCGTCCAGTGCATCAAGGTGGTCTAGTTTTAATTTACTCATGATCATGGTTCAAAATAATGAATATAGATTCCTCAGTAACAGTTCACTGATACACACCCAGTTGAATAGATTATTAGTATAATGGAGGAAATTTGTTAATAATCATGTCGAATGAAACTGACCCCCTAAATTGGTATGTATAGTTTGATCAAATAACACAACTTAAAGATATCGATGAATGAATATCCAAAGACCCAATAACAGGTTAGCAAGAAAGAGTTGATAGACATTACATTATGACAAATATATGGAAGAATTAATACAATATGGTAAATATCACTTAAAATACAAATGATTATAAGAAAGGGAGTTCAATAGGTCAATTAACAACTATTACCAATGAAATTTAACTATACATCTGATTTACTTTTTATCTCATTAACTAAATTGTAACTTATTATCAAAAAGGGTTTGGTGGAGATTTTAGTAACTTTACAGTTGAATTCATGATTCAATTAAGACTAGACCACCATGGAAAACCTGGATGCACTGGATGGTTGTTTCATCCTAACACGAAACTCTTCAGTGACAGTGCGCATCCACGATCTCACTCTGTGAGATTCGAACCCAGAATCTACCAGTTTCAGGCGCGAACGGTTAACCTAGTCGGCATTCAACAGTATTTATTTTATTTAAACACATAAACATTGGTACAAGGAGGCACCAAATACATATGCGCCACATAAATCATTCGATTTGTGTGGGGGCTGGGATAGTGTCCGGGTGCCCAAACCGAAGCAGGTGGTTTTCCTGGGGGGCCACACCCCGCGCCTTCGACCTGAAAATCTGATCCACAAGGCAGTGGAGCATCGTAAGGAGATGCAGTCCCTTGGAAGCCGGTGACCAACGATTGGTTCATACGCCATTTGTTCCTGCAGGATACTGGAGCCCATGTGCACCATTGGTTTGGAATCTGGTTAAAGCGCCGGACATTCGCTTTTCGTCCTCTTATTTTCGTAAACAACACCCATGATGTGAGAAGGCAATGAGTAGGACTTCCTGGTAGAGGCTGTATACGCGGGTTCACCTTACTCTCGGCCATACCAGGGCATTTGGGGGCAGTCTCAATGTCTAACTTGTGTTTTGATTTGTTCTTCTTCTTGTTTGTAACAAAAATACATTTTCTACACATAAATATCATTGTTTTCTCCAATCCTCCTCCACCCCTTCCCCCTCCTTATTTATATTCTTTCTTTGTATCTAGGTATTTAGCTGTAACACAACCAATAATCTATGCAAAACATAATAATATGAAACGTGTACAAATATCTATTGCATTAGTATGGATTGTATCATTCTTAATAGCTATACCATTAATATGCGGTTTAAATGTAAATCGTTATAATGATCCAACTATATGTCAATCATTTAATGCCTTATATATTATATGTTCATCATTAGGTTCATTTTATTTACCAGCTATTATATTAATTGTTGTTTATCAACGTATATTTGCTTTAATTAAACAACGACATAAATTATTACGATTAAATCAATCATTAAAACAACAACCATATACATCATCATTACAACAATTACAATTACAAAGAAAACAATCAAGATTACATGAAGAAGAAGAAGAAGAAGATGATGATGATGAAGAAGAAGGACGGGTAGTAGAAGAAGAAGAACAACAACAACAACAAGAACAACAATCGATTGTTCAATTATATGATCGTATTTGTTTAAATAATGATCAAACTATATCTACATTATATCATACAACAACAATGACAACGACAACAACAACAACTACTACTACTACTACGACTACTACAATAATGAATTCAAATGATGAAATTAGTTATTCTGAATTACAATCATCTTCACCAATCAAAGTAATAGAATGCATAAAACAACATGATTCAGATCATAAACAATTTACTAATGAATTCGATGAGAATTTCTCGGATGTAAATTTTGAAGGACCACGTTATGATATATCATCACCAAATTTAAATAATTCTGATCGATTCGTTTCAATAATGAATTATACCTATTCAATGGATCATTTGAAATTAACCAATCAAAATAAAAGAAGTCATTTCAATGAAAATAATAATGATTTATTAAATAATCAATTTAATCAATTATATCATTCTGATATAGATTTAAATACAATTCAATCAATGGAATCACCTAAACATATATTGAATAATTCAAATGATGTATCACTTATATCACCATATACCAAAGACGATGACGACGACGATGACGATGATCATGATGATGATGTTAATGAATCTAGGACTAGATTTCAATGTGGTTATCTATATAATGTATCGCCTTCTATACATTCAGAAGAAGAGAAACAATCACATACAGAACAAAAACAAACTATTCATAATTCTCCAATGATATTAAAAGAAGTCATTTGTAATTCAAAGAAACAATCAAAATCTTCTATATTGTCATTTGAAAAGTTTAATTCATATTCAACACAAAAATCTTCTTCTTGTCATCATCATCATCATCATCATCATCGTCGTCATCATCATCACGACCATCATCATATCTTATCTAGATCAAATATTAGAAATCTATTCAAATTATCATGGATTCATAAGTGTTTAAATCATTCACATGTATATAATAGTTCTTCATCATCAAATAATTCGGAATATTCATGTCCTGGACTATGTTCAGAAGAGATGATAAATTATAGGATTAAATTAAATAAAGGTCAGTTTTTCAACAACTATAATGGTGATGAAGAAGAAGATAATGATGATGATGATGATGATGATGACGATGATGATTATGATGATGATGTTGACGACGACGATGAAGACGATGATGATGATGATGATGATGATGATGATGAAACTGTGAATGAATTAACTCCATGTAAATTTTGTCAAAATCAATTAAAATCAAATTCATTATATCAATCTAATTATAATCAATCATATGAATGTATTCAATGTCAACCTATTATATTTCAATATAATTGTCAATCATTTAATCAAAATAAATCTATTCCATTACAAAATAATCATAAAATAAATTGTTACCATAGTAACGGATTACTGAGTAAAACTCATGAAAAAATCAATAAGAAAAATATGAAAAATTCAAAAAAAAATAAATTCAAATTTTCCCGCGATAAATTTCAAATTCAATTCAATGATCAATTTAAACAAAATATACAAGATTTTATGAAATATTTAGTTAGATTATTTAAATTTATTCATCATAAAACAAATATAAATGATCCTATAAATCATAATCATAATCATAATCATCATCATATTAATAAAACAATGACAACTAATTCAATTCTACCTATTGATATCGATATAAGTAGTGGTAAATCAACCCAAAAAACATTATATAGTCAAAGTCCTATATATAAAACAATAAAAACTAAAAATATTCTATCAAATAAAGAGAAAAAAGCAACAAAAACATTAGCTATTGTATTGGGTAAGTTCATTTGCCTAGTAACAATAAGATATTTGGATATAGTAACTAGAATTGAGTTACTATCTCATAACAGATCTGGTTGATGATGACTGAGAGGAGTAAGGGTTAAGGTTAAAAGGTATTGAATTTGACACTATAATTTATTAGACAAATCAATTAGAAAGGGTTTGTAGAGATTTTAGAAATTTCACAGATTGAAATCATGAGTCGATTGAAGCTAGACCACCATGGAAAACCTGGAAGTTGAAGTTTGACATTAACACCATTGGATTCCGGCCGGCTCAGTGGTCTAGTTGGTTAAGCGCCTGGCGCGAGAGTGATAAGTCCTGGGTTGGAAACTCGCGCGATGCGAGATCGTGGATGCGCACTGCCACTGAGGAGTCTCATACTAAGACGAGACGACCGTTCAGTGCTTCCAGATTTTCCATGGTGGTCTAGCTTCAATTGACTCATGATTTCAATTTGTGAAATCAATTAGATTTAGAATAATAGATCTTGGATTTCGATGTGAAATTTATTCATCTATCGGATTAAATAGCGTTTTGGCATTAAGTTGATGTTAGTACATGATGAAATTCATAAATCTAAATCCTAACTCTTACCATCAACTGTAAATCATTATCTTTATTCTTTAAACTCCTTTATAATCTAGTCTTATTATGTAGGTAGATACTCTCGGGGTCACTTTGGCGTCGCTTTAAGATCATCCATAAATTATAGTCTCACCAGATTTGTATATAGTGACTAGAAGTGAAATCAACGATTCATATCTCATCGCATTTGGTACATATAGATTAGATGATGATTTGATGGAGGTGGAGGGTTAAGATTAAGATGACATTTGTATCCTGCATTCTACTGTTAGTTGACTTTAATGAAAACTTGTGGAAACATTGCAATATCGATGTGATTGACTCAGAATGCATAAATACATTAATAGAGATTAGTTGCAGCTCTTCTTTACATTTATAAATGTAATATACGAACCCTTCCAAATTGCTAGAAACCTAGCTTTTTCTTATTACAAGGTTGTACTAGGCTAGACAATCATTAAAACTAAGGAGAATTGGAAATTTTGCCAACATCCAACAGGAACTCCACATCAAACTGTTTTAATGTGCTTAAAAGTCATAAGCTGAATGCATCTATGTTGCTTGAATGAGTATAAAATGACAATGAACAGCACTACCGTTTTAAATGTTACTTCAGAACCTATCTACATCAGTAATTCGTCTGATCATAGAAAACTGAGTGTAATGATCACTTCATCTAGCCTAAGTGTTTCGTTGACCCAAATAGATCAATAGCTGAATAAATCTCGATATTAACACAAAATGAAATTGGTTTACATCAACATATGGCATTTGTAGAATTAGTGAAATTTCTGTCTACATACATGAGTTTCGCTCAGTACTTCTTCATGGCTGTGAAGTCTACCAGTCGAAGGTAAAATACGTGAGTATGTCACTAGAATGGTAATACAAAGATCTTTCAGCATTTGTTAGAATACGGATAAACGATTATGTAAGTTATCTTAAGGTCACGCATAAGAGTACTTCATGGAGTCGAATAGCCAAACCATAAACTCTTGTCAATTTAAAAGGAGAAGATATAGGACATATAGGCAAATTGTCATTGCTTTTTATGTATTAACTAATGACTATATAAGTGTATGAAAGAAAGCTGAATACGGTCAGACTAAAGGAAAACATCGATTCCCGGCTTTTTTAGTAAGTTCACGTGGCAATTGAAGACCTTATTTAAAATAGCTCAATATCGATGGCATAGGTACACAGGTATGAAATCTTTATCTTCAAAACGATTTCCAGTCTTCGTATTGTTTCACTATCTATATTCCTCATTTTCATTAGTTATCATACCCATGAACTACTGGCATAATATTTGTCGCGAAGCCTGGATATTCTGGATTCGGTTAAAAGGTTTGTATGTGAATTTCACTGTTGTGGAGTTCCATGCTAAAAAGAAATAGCTATCCAATACTCTCTGATTTCTAATGGCATTCAAGTTAAGATCAAACTGTGATGAATATTGTATACTAATTAAACCAGTGCTGACAAAACCTCTCGAAATGAACCAGATTTTCAATGATTTTCTTTTCTATCATCACTGATATTACATTTATCTTGACTTGTTCGTCTTTCTCAATTGACTGAAACGAAGAGTAAGAATTTGAACCAGTTTCGCTGTCATCTGATTTCTTAATCAAACTAGACAAATGTATTAGAACAAGATAATCAAACAACAGTGTAACTCACTTCTTAGTTTATCATGTGTATATTCAATCAAACAAGCTTCAGTGAAACTTTGAATCTGGAATGCGGTCATACTTCATTACTCTCATTAATCGACGTTCTTCAAAATCGAAATTCTATAACCAAACTTCTATTGTCAACCCCTCACTGTGGCAAAGGTTTATATCCATAAGGGAGAATTAGTTCTCTCAAACTGTAAAACACGCCTTAATGAAAAGTTTAGACTACAGTTTAACCTTAACGTATTATGTTTCATTGACTGTCTACATACAACTAAAGTTGGAAACTCATTACCAATTTCATGGTTTTTCATCATTGAATAACCTGATCTAAACACCCAATAGAAACAAGAATGCACTTGATTCCTCAATACTCCATATCGATAGCTCTATTGCGGATCAAACTTAGGTCTATCAAAGAGGGCCTACTAAGTTCTTATCTATCAGTCTTTATTCATAACTTCAATCAACTCATTATATGGTGAGACTATAATTTATGGACTACCTTTGAACGACGCCAGACTGACCTTGAGAGCGTCAACCTACTTACAAGGGCTAAGTAAGGGTTATGATTTATAATTGATGGTTAGATTTAAGGTTTTCATCACGAACTGACATCAGCTATAATACCAGGATTCCATTTAGTCAAATGGATAAATGAATTCTGCGCCAAAATACAAAACCTGTTATTGTCAATTTGATTAGTTCGTCCATAAATTATAGTCTCGCCAGTCATAGATTCATATTAGAACACTTGGTATCACTTCTTATAATTAATCACTAACGGAAACAAAACTCTTTATATCATTCATAGTAACTATTCATAATTTGATTGTATATATTACAATTACAAAAAAACATATTGATTTTCCTTTTTTTCTTTTTCTTTATTTTAGGTGTTTTTCTAGCATGTTGGTTACCATTTTTTTCTATTAATATTGGTTTAGGTTTATGTATCTATTTAGGATCAGATCAATATGGTCTATGTGAATATGCTAGTAAATTAATGTCATCATGTACATGGCTTGGTTATATTAATTCTGCATTAAATCCAATTATATATACAATATTCAATATGGAATTTCGTTTAGCATTTCAAAAACTATTACATATCAAATAATAATAATAATAATAATAATAAAGGGGAAATGAAAGTGAATTCGAATAGATGACTGTAATTGTATATTTTCTATGGATGTATATATATAAAGGGGAAATAATCAATAAATTGATAGAAATTACAAGTGAAGTATCTTTTCTATTGAAATTTGAAAAGGGGTGTGAAGTGGGGGTGAAGGTGAAAATAAAAACTGTCATGTTGTTAAGTGTTATAAGTAAAGATGGATAGTGAATAGTAATGGAATCTAGGTTCATGCACGTTTTGTCCTATTTGAGACTCGTCTGCAGTAGAATGTACCTGAATGTACCTGGTGTGTCACTCTGAGACTCGAACTCAGTACTCAGTATTTTGTATTGAAATTTGAAGGGGTGTGGGGTGAAGGTGGAGGTGGAAATAAAAACTGTTATGTTATTAAATGATTTTATTATATGTTTCGTAAAAAGTTATTTTTGTATAGTTTAAAGAGAGTTAACGAGAAAGTTTTTGGTTTAATTAATGTAAAACCATACTCCTCTGTAATCAAGTGATCTTGTCTACTGTCGACATATCAAAGATTGAATTCACAAAATTATCTTCACATATTCTTGCTAGGTTTGAAGCGGTTACGAGTTCACTTAGACTGCAAACGGAACAAAGACTCAGTGACCAAACACCAATAAAATAGCTACTCTATTGCGTCTCAGCCCGGCTAACTAGAGAAGAAAGTCGAAGTCCGAACGGGGAAGTATATTCCATAAAAACTCCGGAAGCAAGAGTGATAATAACAGACACAAATCAAAACGTATATATACAGCACAAAACCATCCTTGGAGAGAGTTAGAAAATAGTGTACTAAAAGACACAACGAACCAATAGCATTAAAGATTCCTCCGAGTGGGAAATACGACCTGAAGTTGAAAAGAGCGCTTTTTGTACGAAAACAAAGAAATTCAAATTTTCTAAATAAAATTACAAAATGAGATCGTTTCCCAAGTGAGTTCTGTGGGATCTAACGTCCCCAACAGTTCTAGATATAGGATTTCCTATTGGTTGCTTTTATTCACTTAAGTTACTTTTTCTTTAGAATGACCAACATTGGAAATATGGGAGCACTGGACGTCCGTTCCATCCTAATATGATACTCAGTAATGCGCTTCTAAAGCCCCGCATCTGAACTTTTGGTCTCGTGAGCAAACTCTAGACCTTTAGTTTTCAATACTCCTTCGAATGATATCAAAGATATGATGAAATTTATATACAGACTTTAGTGTTAAGAGAATGATAATTTCAACATGATCTATATTTTGATTCCAGAGTCGATTTTAAAATTGATTTATCGGTTATCAGTAGTTAAGGTTATTTTTGTGTTATTTATATTAGTATCAGAAGGGGTTTTGTGGAATATTATAGTAATTTCAATAGTTGTGATCATGAGTCATTTAGAGCTAGACCACCATGGAAAACCTGAAAGCAGTGGATGCGCACTGCTGAAGAGTCCCACAATAAGACGAAACGATTGTCCAGTGTTTTCAGGTTTTCCATGGTGATTAAGCTTTAATTGACTCATGATCTCAACTAATGAAATTATTCGTATTACTTAAACACTTTTTAAAATATATTCAGTAGATTGGATAATTTGAGACAATGATACATTTCTCATTAATGTGTTATTGGATAAGTGTTCTACTATACTATACAGTTTCAAAGGTAACTTATGCTTTCTAAACTCTTTATGTTAATATACTGACTAATGTGTTATTTAGTGACTACTTATTAATGTCCCATCCCATACACTGACAAGAACTTTAAATTAAACACATTTGACCAGTGAAGCTAATCCATGTCGAGTGTGATACAGTTACCTACCGAAGACAATGGAAGATGATCTCACAGTATGGTGGATTGGTTAAAGTTAGACATTATTAGCATTGAATTCTGACTCAGTGGTCTGGAGTTAAAGCATTCGCGCGCAAGACCGAATGTCCTGATTTCAAATCCCAAATGCAGGACTGTAGAAGCGCATTACTGAGTCTCATACTAGGATAGGACGGACGTCCAGTGCTTCCATATTTCTAATGTTGGTCAATCTAAAGAAAAAGTAACTTAAGTAAATAAAAGCGACCTATGGGAAATCCTATATTTAGAACATGTGAAGATAATGTTGTGAATTCAATCTTTTATATGTCGACAGTAGGTAGAATCACTTAATTACAGAGGAGTATGGTTTTACATCAGTTAAATCAATAACATTTTCGCTACGTATTACAACAAATAATCTTGAATAATGACCATACTGCTCCCCTTACCGGCCAGTTAGAACACTAAGTCAGTAATCAATTGACGTACAAAATCCTATGAGCTTATAGTTCAGATGTCACTGCGATGCACAACATAGAATAAATCATAATTTGAACAGAAACAGGTGATACTGAACAAAATGGCAATACGACTGACAAAAATGATAATAGTTAATAAATGAAACGACAGCTTACGATAAGATCAGTATTTTAAAAATACTATAAACCAAGTAGCGAAATCCAACCAAAATCCTTCAAGAAACCTTGCTAGTTAATTTGAGCGGTCGGAGGAGATAGGACTAATTCAACACTACTGTAAACCGGATTAACTGGGTTACAGATTCAGAATTGACTGAAGTTTTGCATTCTCCCTGATGTACATGAATTGCATTGAGTCTTGGGTTGTGTAGTTTATATATGTAGATATTTGCGAAGGGTACGCGCCTGGGTTAGCTCGAATAACGTAAGCCGACAAAATATCTGCACTATATCTAATAAAATCAACAGCCTAATTCTTCAGGTTGAAGATATAATACGAATAATCTGGGAGCAAATACGGGGAGGAGGTACCCATCAATTCTCTCCGAAAGAATGCTTATGTTTATATGTATATCACGAAACGCAGCGCTTAAAACCCTTATACCAGTGATATCCTTGTAATGTGTAGGTGACAGTCAGTTGTAGAAAATACGTTAGGAGGGAATGGTGACTCATCATCCTACTAGGTAGATGAATCTATTTGTATCAATGCTATGGAATCCATGAGTGAAAACTTATGTGTTACCGGTGTTCACGTATCGTATATTTGAGCTCAGTGTTAACTATACCAATGTGTATATCAAAGGATGGATAAATGAAAACTTATATGATACCATAATACCTATATAATTGCCCCTGGTACGATTTATGCGCTTTAAAACTCGGTGGTATCGAGGTGGGTTTAAGGGCCTTGTAAAATGGAGTCCATTTCTAGAAAAATCAATCGGTTTCACGGGATAAGGCTTGACTAAGCTTAACACTGTTGGAAAGTCACACCATAAAACCTTAGTATCCTGAGTAATTTCGATGATGAAACAAGAACCGGCGTTTTCGAAGTTGTATGGTCCCTGACAATTGCAGTTCGACTCTAACTATACATCAACACATCACGAACACCAACTAATTAACTTCAAGTGCTTAATGTTCAATGAATTTTCATTATATTAGTTAATTCTCAAACGATAATTAATAAATTTGATAATTTCTGAAACTAATAATCATTGAATTTATTCAAAGTATAATTCAATGAACTCGAGTGTAATTCAGAAATACACTGGAGTCTCTATCATATAAATCTTCTTCGCAATATTTACAGTTAGGTTAGGTTAGAGTAAAAGAAAGAAGAAGTGTTATTCGACACATCTCTGTGATCAATGAGCATATCCACATGAAAATAGCTTTCATATTGTTTAGTGAAATTTGATTTTCTAAGTTAGTTGAATTTAGACATTAATACCGTTGGACGCCAGTCAACTCAGTGATATAGTTGTTAAGCGCTCGCGCATGAGTCTGATAGGTCCTGGGTTTAAATCCCAAGAAGCGGGATCGTGGATGCGCATTGCTGAGGAGTCCCATCATAGGACGAGACGGCCGTTCAGTACTTCAAGTTTATCCATAGTGGTCTAGCTTTAGTTGGCCCATGATCTCAACCAATGAAATTTGATTTTATTGATAATGAGTATAATAAAAGATTTATGATTTCGAATTTATAAAAATTACGTAATAACTTATTCGGACATTGACATCAGTTTAGTATTCAAATAGAAATGAAACCAACTGATCTAATAATTTTCTGATTAATCTGTACAGAGTAAATCGATACAAAGTCAACTTCATTGATCAAAAGTTGATCAAAAAAAAAAGAGAAGATCAAATAACAAAGGCGAAACCACATCAGATTATTTTCTTTCTCTTTTGATTGAGATCATGAGTCGATCAATATTAGATCACCATGATATTTCTGTTTAACAATTTGAATAGTTTAGAATAAGTTACATTGCAAAATTACAAATGATTTTTGATTATTTGAGATGAAATCGATAATTAATGGTTAAGTTCGTAAGTCTTCTTAAAGCTAAACCACCATGGAAAACCTAGAAGCACTGAACAGCTAGATGGTGGTTTGAGGTAGTCAACACGAAATCCTGGATACGGGTTTCGTGCTGTTTCGCACTCGTCAGCAAGGTGTACCTGTAATCTTGAGGGAACCGGTGCTCCCTGACGGACTCAATCTTGTGTCATCCAGCTTTACATTCAGAGACGTTACCATTGAGTTATCCGGGCCACGACCGACCTTCTGTAGGACTGAGATGTAATCAGAATTGACTGATCACTGGGTGGTGTTTAATATCATGTGTGTCAAGTCCTTCTTAGTGCAGATCGAATGCTATCGACCAAGTTGTAATATGGCCACTAGTCTAGATGGCTCAGACCCGTCAGGGATCACCAGTTCTCTCAAGATTACAGGTACACATTGCTGACGAGTGCCAAATAGCACGAAACCCGTGTCCAGGGTTTCGTGTTGACTACTTCAAACCACCATCTTATCTCAACATAGTGAACGCAATATCGAGTCACCCAGACTAGTAGCCGCATTGCAACTTGATGGATTGCATTCGATCTGCACTAAGAAGGACTTGACACACATGACATTGACCATCACCCAGTGATCAATCATCTGTAAACACTGAACAGCTGTTTCGTCATAATATTGGACTCCTTAGTTGTGCGCTTCCATGATCCCACTCGCGGGATTCCAACCCATGACCTAATTAATCAATGTACACATTTATTGGCATATTGTAAAAAAGTTTATTAAAATCTAAATAAAAATGAGAAATATCTTATATGTCATATCGTATATAAAGAAATGTCTAAAAAATATCATGAATGGACTGAGCGTTCATACGCGAGACCCAAAGTCATGGGTTCGAATCCCGAGGGGCGGGATCGTAGATGCCCACTGTTAAGGAGTCCTATACTAGGACTAAAAGTCCATCCAGTGTTTCTAGAGTTTCCATGGTGGTCTAGATTCAATTGACTCATGAATTCGACTATGAAGTTTATTGTTTTTTTCTTTCTTTTTTCTTTCGTTTTGCTTAAAGATTATTGTTTCTGACTACAAATTATAATGTGTATGCTTATCATTAAAATTATGCATAGTCCCATTTACATTTGGATAAAGAGACCGGAAGAAAATGAGAATTCAAAGGAAATAATCTTATAATTGGAATTCATTAATCAAAATCTTGTTGCTGGGTTTTTTTTCTTGTTCACATCTTTCGAGATGGTGGAGAAGATTTGTCGATCAGGTGGATGATTTTAATAGAGTTTAGTTCTTTGAGCTGGGTAGTTTATTCGTGGAGCTTTCATCATTCACTTCTACCTGAAGTTTTATACTGATGATATCGTTGTTCATAATCTCTCATTCAGCTCAGAGAACAAAACTCCATCAAAATCTTGTTCACAACACAAACAATAAACGATATTTGTGGAACGTGTGTATGTGTGTGGTTGTTGTTGTTGTTGTTGTTGTAATTTAGTTGATCTTAGTGTATTTGTCAAGTTGGTGGAAAGTAAAACTCATATATTGTTCATTTTATTACACTTATTGTAATATCCTAGCTCATCAAGGTCAATGGGATGGATTTATTTGATTGGGTAATAGTTGACCAATTAGAGGTGGAAGATAGTTATGAATATATTTTCCTGTTGTATTCAAATTCAAGTACTATTTGATCAGGAGTTTTCTTGTACGGATTGTGATCAAGTTAGTCAAAAGATGATCGGTAGGGAACGCAGCTTGGCATAGACTTTATGGTAGTTGAAACTAATTGCTAAACATACTGTAGTGGCTTTGTTTAGTTAACCAATCACCCTTGTAACCATTTTTGTATAAACCTCAACAGTGTTTGAAATCAGAAGGCAATGAAAAGCGTCAACTATAGTTTATTAACGGTTAGCGCAGATCACAAAGCTATAAGCACATCGAAAGAAACTGAAGCGGAGAGGCGAATAAGTAGATACGAACAATTACATCGGCAAATTTCTAGTTAAATTGCATAAGGGTGCAGCAAGGTAAAGCAAGGACTAATAATAGGATTTGAGTACATATATACCTGGGGAGGAGAATGAATCATCTAGTGATATTTAAGCGGTCAACATTTTAGCTACAGTCTGTCATATGATCTAGTGATCATAACGGTACAAAGAAATATGCGAATTGTTACTGATCAAATGACATTATCTGTTAAGTAGGCTAATAAAAGGCCTTAACCAAAATTAACCATAATCAAAAGTGGTTGTAGGAAGTGATGATATTTATGGGATTTGAATCTGTGTCCTTCATTTTTATAGTCTTGCATGTGACAGCTAAGCTATTAGGGAGGAAAACTACTAAGATGGTTTAGGTATTCACAATAGGTTGATCACCGACGTTACATTGAATATTACTCGGCGATCAACCAATATTAAGTAGTCAGTATAAGATTATAGAGATTGTTAAAAACTGCTTCCAGGTTTTAATCGGCGATCTAACTTAGATCGGCTCACTATTTTAATAAAATTCAACAATCTCCACAACCCTGTATTTGCGCTTATCATATTCTCACTAGTTAATGGCTTCAAAAAGAAATTTCCGTAGTTCTAGTGAGAAAACGTGACAGCCAGAGTGAAGCAGTTTACCACTTGAAACAATGGAAGATGGTCGTTTAATGTTGTGGACTGATTGAGTTTAGACATTAACACCGTTGGGTGCTAACTCAGTCGTCTGAAGGTTAAACGCCGGCACGGAAGGATGAAGTCAGTGGGTTCGGTGTTGGAATGAGGGTTGGTTAATGCCAACTGTTGAATAGTCACATACTAGAAGAAAACAGCCGTCCAGTGTTTTCAGATCTTCCTTAGTTCATGATTTTAACGACAATCGTAAATAATCCGTAAACGATTGATAAATAGGATAATCGACTGCTCACTTACATACCTACGCTCACCTGTTACCCATAGTGGAAGAGCATAGATCGCCTACCAGCATTCTCCAATACAACTCTATCCTAGACAATCCTTTCCAATTCTTTCCAGTCGCTATTCATCCTTTTCATACCTGCTTCCAATCCTCAATGCAATGTGTTCTTTGAACTTCCTCTTTTTCGTTTCCATTCAAGATACCAAGTTCTCACTTACCTCGTGATTCAGCTTGGTAGCTTCCGCAATGTATATCCTATCCACTTCTAACATCTTTGTCTAATTTGACTATGAACATCATAATCCATAAAATGGAGTACTATATTTGTTACAATTTGTAAACTATTCAATATGTTTCTCTACCTTACTAACTATTCACTAATAATCAAGCAATTCATTAAGGTATCTATAAGGATCTAGATAGTATATATAGTCGTTTATTCAAACTATTCTAGATGAATTCATTCAGCTTGTTAAACTATATTATATCTATCAACTAATAGACAATGATGGAAAGAGAATTCAGTCAATTTATTTACATACAATCTAATGATAACATCAGTTATTTCCAACTTTTAAAGTTTATGATCATCAATAAAAAGTTATGGTAGATTAGATCAATTTATAGATCGTCCCAAAAAGGAATGTGCTTCATCTCAATGATAAATACAATTAGATAACTGTTAACTAACGTAGGAAAAAAAAATATCATTATTATCAGAAGAGGGTAGTTGTGGAGATTTTTAGTAATTGAATAGTTGAATTCATGAGTTGATTAAAACTAGACCACTATGGATAATCTAGATGCACTGGACGGTTGATTCGTCTTATTGTAGGACTCCTCAGCAATGCGCATCCTCAACCGCGCTCACAGAATTCGAACATCAGAATCTACCGATGTACTGAAATCTCCACAAAACCCCATTATAATAAAAATTATCATGTTGTAGTGAACAGAACAGGGATGGGGACAATCGAATGTATTTACACAAAATTAAAGAGTATCTCAATAAAATCTGACAACCATATATTAAATCGTTAATTTCTAAAATGTCCACCAATTGTTCCAAAATATCTCAGACTACATTGTCCTTGCCTTTTCATACAAATTGCATTCTATTTCCGCTCTTGCTTTCTTGATCTTCCCTCATCTTCTGCTGACGGACATTACATTCCTGACTCGGATAATATACTACTTATATCAATATAAGTAGCACGCACCACAATGTGTTCACTAGTGACTGATATCAACAGCGATTTCCTGGAGTTCTAGTGAGAACCAGTGAACAATGGAGATCAACCATGTTTGTTGTAGAGGTAGTGACACATTGAAGATAATGATGGATGGTCACACAATATTGTGGATTGGTTGAGGTTAGGCAATTATAATGTTGAATGCCGGCTTCATGGTCTGCAATTGAACCGTTCAACCTTGAGATTGAATGTCCTGAGTTCGAGTCTTTTTAATGTAGGATCGTAGATGTACATTACTGAGTAATCTCATACTTGTACAAAACAACCATACAGTTGTTCTAGATTTTCCATGATGGTCTATCTTTAATCCACAAACTTTTCTATGACCTCTAATTCACATATTTATTCAACATACTACATGTATCCATAGAAATCACTAACCATCTTTTTAAAGATTTCCGGATTATTGTTCATTTAACATTCAGAAACATTTAAGAAAGAAAAAAAGCGTTATTCAAATATAATTTTATGATTATTTCATTTGATCATTATGATAAACATCGGGCATATACTACTTATATATACATATATATGTTACAATTATTAGTAAATAGAACTAGGTCAGATTATTCTTCTGATAATAATATTAAAATAGTGACTAGCTAACCAAGAAAATATTCCTTGGGATATATGATGTTGTTAAGTTAAAAGGTGATTTAGTGTTGGCAGGGGACTGAAGAGAATATGCATAAATTTGAATCAACAACAACAACAACAAAATACTGCATAGTGATACTATTTCGTATTGAAGTCAATTGTTTTGATAACTGGAAGGTTTTCATTTACATTCTTTGGGAAGAAAGAGAGAGAAATGTTTATATATATAAATGTCATAGTTTTACTGATTTTATAATAAAGAAACGTTTTAAAAATCATCTAGTAGTAGTAGTAGTAGTAGTAGTAGTAGTAGTAGTAGTAGTAGTAGTAGTAGTAGTAGTAGTAGTAGTAATAGTAGTAGTAGTAGTAGTAGTAGTAGTAGTAGTAGTAGTAGTAGTAGTAGTAGTAGTAGTAGTAGTAACAATTTACTTGAATTTCGAATCGAATCGATCCGTGAGTAGAACGGCAAATTCGATTTATCCCTTTTCCATTCATCTATCTTGTCTTCCATGTTCCTTACCTTATCAGAAGTGACAAACTGCTTCTCCTCCTCCTCGTCCTCCTTCTACTAATACTACTGCTTCTACTACTATTACTTCTCTTTTTTTTTGTTACCAACTATCGAATAACTTACTCTGTAATTCCATGGGTGGTTTGTTTTTGTAAATTATCATTTTCAAGTTTATCTACTAATGGTTTTATTTGTCAGTATGTCTTATATTGAGAATAATGAGATGAGAGAAAGGGTCAAAGAAATAAGTAGTCACTTGAATGATTTCAACATTTTTGTTTTTGATAATATGAAGTTGTAACATGAAAATATTTGATTTTGACTAATGATACTTTTTCTTAATAGTTGAATCCATCAGTCAATTAAAGATATACCACCATGGAAGACCTGAAAGCAATAGACAGCTGTTTCATCCTAGTGTGGGATTCCACAACAGTGTACATACACGATCCTGTGTCAAACAGACTTGAACTCAGTACATTCAATCTCAGGGGTGAACGGTTCAACTCCAAACTACTGAGTCGGCATTTAATAGTAATAATGCCTAACTTCAACCAATTCACAATATTGTGTGACCATCCATCATTATCTTCAATATGTCACTGCCTCTACAACAGACACGGTTGATCTCCATTGTTCACTGGTTCTCACTAGAACTCCAGGAAATCGCTGTTGATATCAGTCACTAGTGAACACATGATGATTGTTATTAGCATGAGGTTTTTTGGAAATTTTAGTAATTACAAATTACTACAATATTCACAAAACACTATTCTGATATGAATTTCATTTTCGTAAACAAATATTTCGAATTTATGAATTTACGTCTTTGGAAGCCATATGATATCAACATACCTACTTACCTCGTTATTCCCATATTGATAGTGGTAGATATGTTGCTCAATTTCGTGGATTAGTTGAAGTTAGACATTAACACCATTGGATGCCGGCTCGGCAGTCTAGTTGGTTGAACGCCTGGCGCGAGACTGATTGGTCCTTTTTTCTAGTCTCGCGATGCTGGGTCGTGGATGCTCACTGCTGAGGGGTCCCACAATAGGACAAAACGGCTGCCCAGTGCTTCCAGGTTCTCCATGGTGGTCTAGCCTTAATTGACTCATGATCTCAACTATTGAAATTCCCATATTTACCTTCATACAAAAATTCATCAAGAAAATCCATCTTATTTGAAACTTAACCGAAAAATAGCTGTCCAAATTAAGATCTAAATTCGATACATTTAAGCAAGATGACTAATAATAAAGTGTCTAACAGTTGAATAATACAATTGTCCAATATAACCCATTGAGAATCAGACAATTGATTCGTCATAGTTTTAGACTTCCTAAAAGTTGTTAGATTTGAAGTTAACACGAGTTCATTTGATCTGCGAACGAGAACAAAGACTCAGTGACCAAGATCAGTAAGCTAGCTATTTGATACGTCTCAGCCCCACTAACTAGAGGGAGAAGTCCAAGTTTGTAATGGGAATGTATATTCTACAAAAAACCAGTAACGAGCGATAACAACAAGCACAGTTCAAAACGTATATATACAGCACAAAACCATCCTTCGGGAGAGTTACAAAATAGCATACTGAAAGACACAACGAACCAATAGCATTTAAGATAGTTCCCATTGAGAAATACGACATGAAGGTGAAAAGAGCGTTTTTGGTACGAAAACAAAGAAATTCAAATTTTCAAAATAAAATTACAGAATGAGGTCGTTTTCCAAGTGAGTTATGTGGGATCTAACGTCCTCAACAAAAGTATACATCTATGATCCAATACATAATTTAACAAACTGTCTTTGCAAACGTGATACTACTATTCCGATACTGAACCCTTTTAACATTAACTAACTTATAATATGACATAACAACCGTTTAGTACCATACATTGGTAACTACCTGTTTCCTATGACCCGACACACAAACACACAAACTTATATTTCCACAGTCATAACTTTCGTTTAAAATATTCAACATCTATTTCTAAGCTAATCATTAATTTATATACAATTCATTCACAAGAGTTTAATAACAAGACATGTTCGTTCTTTTTCAAAACTTTTAAAATGGTGGTTGGAGGTAATAAACAGGAAGTCCTGGACACAGGTTTTTTGCTATTTGGCACTCATCAGGAAGATATACCTATAATCTTGAGGGAACTGGTACTCCTTGACGGATTCGATTGCCTGTCACCTAGCTTCACAGTCATTGTGCTATCCAGGCAGCGATTGACCTCCTATATAACTGAGATGTTATCACCAAGAAGTACCTGACACACATAACATTGATCACTATCCAGTGATCAATCAATTGTGAATACTTCAAACCTTTTACAGTTTTCATTCTTCTAATCAAGGAAAAGTTTAATCATTCAACAGCAACAACACGAAAAACGATCTAGTTTTCATGATTAATTAATGACACTTTATCAAATTACTGATTAGCCTGAATTGATAATTGAATGATAAAATTAATTACTCAATTAATAGTGAAGAATTAATTGACCTTATTAGTTCTTTAATTTTGTTCACTTAAAATGGTAATAAATTTAGGTCAAAGATAAATTATTTATTATTTTATGAATTAAATCATCATTGAAAGTTTTAAGTTATATGTCAAATAAATAATATTTGAAAAAGCAATGAAATAACTGTGATGATAAATATTAATTACGTTAAATGTGATTAAGTAACGAGAAGTGTTTTTTAACGATATAATTTAAACTACTTACAAGTAGGCTAATTATTTATTTCAATATTTGAGATCATGAGTCAATCGATTTAAGACCATTATGAAAAAACCTAGAAGTACTGCTGGGAAACCTCAACAGTACGCATCTAAGATCCCGTGGATTGGTTGAAGTTAGACATCAACACCGTTGGATGCCGGCTCAGTGGTCTAATGGTTAAGCGCTCGCGCGCGGTACTGATAGGTCCTGGAATCGAATCTCGTGGGGGGGGACGCGGGATCGCGGATGCAAACTGCTGAGGAGTGCCACAATAGGACTAAACGGCCGTCCAGTGCTTCCAGGTTTTCCATGATGATCTAGCTTCAATTGACTCATGATATCAACCATTTTTCAACACTGACATTACATCAAATGACATCATCGTTTGACCTTTAGTGTTCATGTTTTTGATTTTTTTTAGACGAACTGGAACACATGCTTAATACTATGCTTTACTAGGTGTCTGTAAAATGATTTTAAAACGGTTACTAACCACTTTGCTACAGTATGATAAGAGGGATCGTACATATCAAAAATTTGTGTACCTTCGTTAGTCCGCATAACCTAGGTAAATGGGTATCTATCGGCTTAATTTTTTCATATATGTTTGATGAAATCATCTGTTGATCTTTGAGCTTTCTTAAAGATCTGATCATCCAGTTCCTCAAATCTTTGGTTATCACTCAAGGTGTTATTCATCTTGTCAATATAGTCTTTTTCATTAAGTAGAACAGTTCCTGTTCTTTTATCAGGTTTCGTGATAATAAGAATCTGGTCACAAATCTATTTATTATTATTGGCTTTATTCAATATCATATTTCTGGTACAATATAGAATTCTCAGCATAAAGTATTTCAACAAGTCTCCTTTTCTTATTTCTTGATCGATCCTTGAGATAAATATTGAGTAGTCGCCAGTTAGATGTTAGCAGTTCGGGAATCGACAATTGAATAATATACATTCTTTTTTATGCATATTGTCAGCAACCATTATGTCTCTGATTGGACTCTTTTGTAACTTGTACAGTAAAATGTTGTAAACTTGTCACAAACACCTGAATAGGTTATGCGACTAATAGGCATAATGATGTGTTAAAACAAACAAGAAAACAGATAACTTGTTGAAATATCCAGATGGCAGGAACAAGTAGCCCAGATATTCAAACTGGTCGTCGAGTTGATGGATACGGAGGGTCCACCTAGGGGGAGTTCACAGACCCTGATTGCAAACCAATGGTGTACATGGGCTCCAGTATCCTGAAGGAACAAGTGGGGTATGAACCTATTATTGGTCACCGGCTACCATAGGACTACATCTCCTTACGCCGCTCCACTGCCTTTAGGTCGAAGGTTCCAAATGTGACCCCCTAAGGAAACCACTTCCTTCGGTTTGTGTACCCTGGCAGTATCATAGCCCGTACACAAATCAGGTGACTTGTTTGGAGCATATCTGTTTGAAGCCTCTTTGTACCAATCTTTGTGTTCAAATAAATAAATATTGTAGTTTCCAAACGACATTTTGTATACACCACCAGAGGAGTACACACTACAGAAATAATGTAGTCTAGGCTAAAAGAATTTTTGCAACCTAATTATAGCTCCAAAGGCCAACTATTATCGGGTCATATGGACGAGATTTTGTATCGTATGCATTATGATTTCAGAACTTCAGAGCCTTTTTCTAATCTTGAAATGTTTTATCCCATGTTGTAAAAGTGTATCCACTTCAATTATTTTTTTGGTTTTTATATAACACATTCTTAACCTATACCAGTTGTCTTCTGATTGGCTGAAATCTCCCAACATCACTTGGGATTCGTTTAAAGGGCAATCACAAATTATGTTCTCACCATCATTAAATTGATGAAAAAGTCAGTTACTCATGTATTAAATGAAATGATGGCATGGTCTTCTTGATTTAGCTTCAAAGGTTTTAACCAATCAACGGAAAGGTTTCATTTGCCATTATTATGATAATTATTTCTTTCCAGTAGTTTCAATCATGAGTCAATTGAAGCTAGACCATAATGGGAAACCTGGAAGCACTGGACGGCCGTTTAGTCCTATTGTGGGACTCCTCAGCAGTGCACATCCACGATCCCGCCTCGCGAGATATGGATAGTTTAATTATTTAACAATTATGCGATAAAAATATACGTTTAGTATTGGTACATCAATAGATCCTAAAAGTTACCATTCATTATTCTCGTCGGGATATAACACTTCTGCTATCAGGCATTTCACTTTCTATTGATGATATATGCTACTTATATCTGTTGACATCAGTAGCACACACATACACACACCACAGCGATACAATAAACATGTCTAAAACTAAATTCAATAAAGTGAGAATTGATTGATTAGCATAATATTTAATGATTGAATGTATCAACTGCTCAATAACACTAACATGACTGTAATTACTCTAAAACAAAATACCTCAATAATAGAACACATAAACAGCTCAATTCCCTTCCAAATTTGATTATTCTAAAAGCTAAATATTGTAACAAGAATATTTATTAGGAAGGGATCAAAGAAAAGTTAATTTTTTGGTGAAGTTAACTTAGTTACTGAACTGATTAAACTCGACATCTGAAGGAAAACACGGAATACAATGGACAGCTCAGAATCAATAAGACGATTTGGACTTCGCAGATGACCTAGCCCTCCTATCACGTACACACGAACAGATGCAGATGAAGACAGCCAGTGTAGCAGCAGTCTCTGCATCAGTAGGCCTCAGCATACACAAAGGGAAAACCAAGGTCCTCAAATTCAAAGCGGAAAACAGCAATCCAATCACTCTTGATGGCGAAACTCTGGAAGATGTAGAGTCCTTCACATACCTGGGAAGCATCATCGATGAACAAGGAGGATCCGATGCAGACGTAAAGGCGAGGATCGGCAAAGCAAGGGTCGCATTCCTACAATTAAAGAACATATGGGACTCAAAACAACTTTCAACCAATATCAAAGTGAGAATCTTCAATACGAACGTCAAGGCAGTTCTACTGTATGGAGCTGAAACTTGGAGAACTACAACAACCACAATCAAGAAAGTACAAGTATTTATAAATAGCTGTCTACGCAAGATACTCAACATCCATTGGCCGGATACCATCAGCAATAGCCTTCTGTGGGAGAGAACAAACCAACTTCCAGCTGAAGAAGAAATTAGGAAAAGACGATGGAAATGGATAGGACATACATTACGCAAATCGTCAATCTGCATCACGAGGCAAGCCCTAACTTGGAATCCTGAAGGGAAGCGGAAAAGAGGAAGGCCAAAGAACACATTGCGTCGGATAATAGAATCAGATATGAAAACGATGAATTACAACTGGACGGAGCTAGAAAGCATTGCCCAGGACAGGGTTGGATGGAGAATGCTGGTGAGCGGCCTACGCTCCTTCACGAGGAGTAACAGGCGTAAGTAATTAAGTGATTAAACTCAGTGATTATTTTAGAAAATTATCAAGTTGGACAATTTTAACTAGTAAAGAAAAAAAGACAATCCCAAGTGCATAATGATGCAGACTACTTGGTTGGGGTCCACGTGACTATCGTAACCAATGGTCTGAGATCAATCGGGTTTTATATGCAAAGATCGATGATGGCTAACAGTGGAAGCCAGGACGCGAGTTTCATCCCATTCAAGAATCGTAAGTTGGATGTATATGTATCCCTGAGTTGATGGTCAATCCGAAAATCGAAACGTGAATCCTGGATTCCACTGCTAGACACCACTCATCTATGATTATAAATCATGTGACTTAAAGCAATATCGAAGCAATACGCATAGGATGCACATATACTGACAAGAGAATGATAAATTGCAGTCCAAACAACAAGTGAATGTAGATGAGTCGAATTTCAACAAAATAGATAATCAGCAATGTGATACAATATTCTTTATTGGCTACGAGCATGATGAAGAACTGAGGCAGCTTAAAAGTGAGCTGATAAGAAGCCTACACAATGATCATGAACAGTGGTGGGTAGCGAAAGCAGAAGAGCGAGAAATGGCAGTAGCGGTAGGTAACAGTAGACAACTGTTCAGATTTATCAAAAATCAAGCTCTTGGTTAGTCTATCCCGCATAAAAACGGGACCATAATTCACTCTCTATCAAACAGATCAGACAGCTGGATAGAACGCTCTAGGGAACAGTTCAACTAACATTCAACCACACCTCTGTCACTTGCCATTTCCATGCAACCTAAATAACAAACTCTCAATAAGGTTGAAGCGGCCATAAGCAATCTCAAGTGAGGGGAGCAGCAGGATCTGATGGATTAACCTCCGGAATTTTTGGGTTAGTGGTTCAGTTTTTTCAGTTAACCCCATCTGACTGGTCTCCCAGTTTATAAAGAAGGATAAAAATCCTCTTACGATAACCACAGAGGAATCAGTCTAACAAATAAAGTATCTAAAATATTAGCCTCAAACATACTTGGAAGTCTACCTAGAGCTCGTGAAGAGCGGACCCGAGAAACCAGGCTGGTTTCAGACCTAGACGTGAATGTATGTACAGACCAAATATTCACCCTCCACCAGGTTCTGAAACATAGACATGCTTTTCAACGTCCATCTATGGTTGTATTCCTTGAACTTAAGTCGGCATTCGACTCTATTGGTCGGGAGGTTCTATTGCAGTGTCTACCATTGAGATATGTACCAAAGAACTACACCAACCTTGTACAAACTCTCTATTCAAACACTACTGGTGAAGTGAGAACTTATAGCGAAACGTCATCAAAATTTGGTACTTCAAATGATGTTCATCAAGGCTGTCCTCTCCACATTTTTACTTGACTTCGTCATGATGGATATGATTCCTCCAGAGACAACGGTTTCATCGTTTAACTTTTCAGGGGTTAATTTTCTAGCACGAGATTCACTTGTTCACTTAGTATGGGCAGATGACATAGTTCTACTTGGTGGAGACGCTGACAAAACGCAGTCTCCTGATTCAGACATGTTCAAATAGGATTCTCTCCTTCCAAATGCTAAATGTTGCTTCGCTACCGGACCCAGTCAACTCTCGAATTTATCATATAGAGTCAAGTTAGTAGCTCAGTGTGTTTACCTGTTCACTCTTACTGGTAGTCTTAGCAGTCTCGATGGTTTGATCTCTCGTGAAATCTCGGCACCAATTCACAAAGCGTCATTGACTTTCGCCAACTTGCGTCATTTATAGTGTAAGCAAGATATATGTCTACTCAGAGAACCTGTTCGATCCATCCTCATCTATAGCTGTGTAAATGACCACTATGATGACAGATTATTTGTAGATTATCAGTATTAGATTTCAGGTGTCCTTCAAGTATCACTCGTGTATTGTAGGATCATTGAATGAACAAAATCGGTGTAAGACACAAGGCACTATGTATATACGAAAAATCGACTGATCAGGTAGTGAATCTACATCACTTGGCACATTTCTGACATATACTCGACACCGTGTACCTCGAGGGGTGGTCATGGGTGCATCAACTCTTTGTCTTTCCCCAAATTTTGAGCGTATGAATTTATCACGATTTTCTTGTTTGAATTTCACTCATTTACATTCTCATTACCTCGTCAATTGATTTTATATCTTCATCTGGTGCAATTCACTTTACATTTTAGCATTATTCACTCATTAGTCCTAACATACACGAGAAGACACTTATGATCATCTGTGGTCACGTTTTAAATCTGTAACTTAATTTATCATGCAACAGCACAATATGCTCATATTTAATTATTTTGTTTATTTAAACATATAAACAATAATACAAGGAGACACCAAATAGATATGCGCCACATAAATCACTCGATTTATGTGATGGCCCGGATGTCCGAACCGAAGTAGTTGGTTTTCTTAGGGGTCACACCCGGAGCCTTCGACCTAAAAGTTTGATCGACAAGGCAATGGAGCAACGTAAAGAGATGAAATCCCATTGTAGCTGGTAACCAACGATTAGTTCATACGCTATTTGTTCCTTCAGGATCGTGAAGCACATGGACACCATTTGTTTGGAATCAAGGATTTCCAATTCCCGTAGGTGTATCCTTCGTGTCCACCAAGACCGCCGCCACGAAGAGGCAGTGAGTAGGACTTCCTGGAAGTGGTTGTATGCATGTGGCCATGTGAGAGCATTTCGAGAGCCAGAGCTGACTCCTCCCACTCTCGGCTGTGCCATCTGCATTCCATCATTCCATCCTCTTCATCATCAGTAAACATTTAAAACATAGTGATCTCATGAAATGATGATTGCAATTTCACTTGATGAACCAATAACATTAACATATCAATTCAATGTTTAACAATACACAAATAATAATACCAATTGAATAGTAATTAATTATTAATTTATTATAGTACTACTTCTGAATAATCAAATGAAGTTATGTAGACAAATGAAAGAAGGAGGAAAAATGAAGAAATGAGGAAACAGTAAACAATTTGAGAATAGAAGCATAACTAAGAAAGAAGAATAGAAAAACAAAGAAATACAGAAGAGGAGCATATTCTGATTGGTTACCATATAGTCATGCTCGTATATATAGATAGATTTATGGAAATGTGTATAAGAAAGAGATGAAGGGAGAATACTTACTTAACACAATCTTAATTAGTAAATATATGGATGAAAAGTATATACTCTATAATATCCATTCTATGCTCTCTGTTAGGTGAATAAATTAACCTTCTTTAAAAAAAAAACCGGAAAGAAGAAGAACAAGATTCAAAAGAAAGTCAAACATTAAACACACAGTATATCCACATCATTCTATTCATTATGCAACCGGATAATAGTAATATTAAGCATCCATTGTTTAAGACAAACATACAAATAGTTATCAAACTGAACATTTTATCACTGTGTATGTGGCATAATTATAAATAGTACTACTACTACTACTACTACTACTACTACTATGTGCTGCTGCTGCTGCTGCTGCTGCTGCTGCTGCTGCTGCTGCTGCTGCTGCTGCTGCTGCTGCTGCTGCTGCTGCTGCTGCTGCTGCTGCTGCTGCTGCTGCTGCTGCTGCTGCTGCTGCTGCTGCTGCTGCTGCTGCTGCTGCTGCTGCTGCTGCTGCTGCTGCTGCTGCTGCTGCTGCTGCTGCTGCTGCTGCTGCTGCTGCTGCTGCTGCTGCTGCTGCTGCTGCTGCTGCTGCTGCTGCTGCTGCTGCTGCTGCTGCTGCTGCTGCTGCTGCTGCTGCTGCTGCTGCTGCTGCTGCTGCTGCTGCTGCTGCTGCTGCTACTGCTGCTGCTGCTGCTGCTGCTGCTGCTGCTGCTGCTGCTGCTGCTGCTGCTGCTGCTGCTGCTGCTGCTGCTGCTGCTGCTGCTGCTGCTGCTGCTGCTGCTGCTGCTGCTGCTGCTGCTGCTGCTGCTGCTGCTGCTGCTGCTGCTGCTGCTGCTGCTGCTGCTGCTGCTGCTGCTGCTGCTGCTGCTGCTGCTGCTGCTGCTGCTGCTGCTGCTGCTGCTGCTGCTGCTGCTGCTGCTGCTGCTGCTGCTGCTGCTGCTGCTGCTGCTGCTGCTGCTGCTGCTGCTGCTGCTGCTGCTGCTGCTGCTTTGCTGCTGCTGCTGCTGCTGCTGCTGCTGCTGCTGCTGCTGCTGCTGCTGCTGCTGCTGCTGCTGCTGCTGCTGCTGCTGCTGCTGCTGCTGCTGCTGCTGCTGCTGCTGCTGCTGCTGCTGCTGCTGCTGCTGCTGCTGCTGCTGCTGCTGCTGCTGCTGCTGCTGCTGCTGCTGCTGCTGCTGCTGCTGCTGCTGCTGCTGCTGCTGCTGCTGCTGCTGCTGCTGCTGCTGCTGCTGCTGCTGCTGCTGCTGCTGCTGCTGCTGCTGCTGCTGCTGCTGCTGCTGCTGCTGCTGCTGCTGCTGCTGCTGCTGCTGCTGCTGCTGCTGCTGCTGCTGCTGCTGCTGCTGCTGCTGCTGCTGCTGCTGCTGCTGCTGCTGCTGCTGCTGCTGCTGCTGCTGCTGCTGCTGCTGCTGCTGCTGCTGCTGCTGCTGCTGCTGCTGCTGCTGCTGCTGCTGCTGCTGCTGCTGCTGCTGCTGCTGCTGCTGCTGCTGCTGCTGCTGCTGCTGCTGCTGCTGCTGCTGCTGCTGCTGCTGCTGCTGCTGCTGCTGCTGCTGCTGCTGCTGCTGCTGCTGCTGCTGCTGCTGCTGCTGCTGCTGCTGCTGCTGCTGCTGCTGCTGCTGCTGCTGCTGCTGCTGCTGCTGCTGCTGCTGCTGCTGCTGCTGCTGCTGCTGCTGCTGCTGCTGCTGCTGCTGCTGCTGCTGCTGCTGCTGCTGCTGCTGCTGCTGCTGCTGCTGCTGCTGCTGCTGCTGCTGCTGCTGCTGCTGCTGCTGCTGCTGCTGCTGCTGCTGCTGCTGCTGCTGCTGCTGCTGCTGCTGCTGCTGCTGCTGCTGCTGCTGCTGCTGCTGCTGCTGCTGCTGCTGCTGCTGCTGCTGCTGCTGCTGCTGCTGCTGCTGCTGCTGCTGCTGCTGCTGCTGCTGCTGCTGCTGCTGCTGCTGCTGCTGCTGCTGCTGCTGCTGCTGCTGCTGCTGCTGCTGCTGCTGCTGCTGCTGCTGCTGCTGCTGCTGCTGCTGCTGCTGCTGCTGCTGCTGCTGCTGCTGCTGCTGCTGCTGCTGCTGCTGCTGCTGCTGCTGCTGCTGCTGCTGCTGCTGCTGCTGCTGCTGCTGCTGCTGCTGCTGCTGCTGCTGCTGCTGCTGCTGCTGCTGCTGCTGCTGCTGCTGCTGCTGCTGCTGCTGCTGCTGCTGCTGCTGCTGCTGCTGCTGCTGCTGCTGCTGCTGCTGCTGCTGCTGCTGCTGCTGCTGCTGCTGCTGCTGCTGCTGCTGCTGCTGCTGCTGCTGCTGCTGCTGCTGCTGCTGCTGCTGCTGCTGCTGCTGCTGCTGCTGCTGCTGCTGCTGCTGCTGCTGCTGCTGCTGCTGCTGCTGCTGCTGCTGCTGCTGCTGCTGCTGCTGCTGTTGCTGCTGCTGCTTTGCTGCTGCTGCTGCTGCTGCTGCTGCTGCTGCTGCTGCTGCTGCTGCTGCTGCTGCTGCTGCTGCTGCTGCTGCTGCTGCTGCTGCTGCTGCTGCTGCTGCTGCTGCTGCTGCTGCTGCTGCTGCTGCTGCTGCTGCTGCTGCTGCTGCTGCTGCTGTTGCTGCTGCTGCTGCTGCTGCTGCTGCTGCTGCTGCTGCTGCTGCTGCTGCTGCTGCTGCTGCTGCTGCTGCTGCTGCTGCTGCTGCTGCTGCTGCTGCTGCTGCTGCTGCTGCTGCTGTTGGTGCTGCTGCTGCTGCTGCTGCTGCTGCTGCTGCTGCTGCTGCTGCTGCTGCTGCTGCTGCTGCTGCTGCTGCTGCTGCTGCTGCTGCTGCTGCTGCTGCTGCTGCTGCTGCTGCTGCTGCTGCTGCTGCTGCTGCTGCTGCTGCTGCTGCTGCTGCTGCTGCTGCTGCTGCTGCTGCTGCTGCTGCTGCTGCTGCTGCTGCTGCTGCTGCTGCTGCTGCTGCTGCTGCTGCTGCTGCTGCTGCTGCTGCTGCTGCTGCTGCTGCTGCTGCTGCTGCTGCTGCTGCTGCTGCTGCTGCTGCTGCTGCTGCTGCTGCTGCTGCTGCTGCTGCTGCTGCTGCTGCTGCTGCTGCTGCTGCTGCTGCTGCTGCTGCTGCTGCTGCTGCTGCTGCTGCTGCTGCTGCTGCTGCTGCTGCTGCTGCTGCTGCTGCTGCTGCTGCTGCTGCTGCTGCTGCTGCTGCTGCTGCTGCTGCTGCTGCTGCTGCTGCTGCTGCTGCTGCTGCTGCTGCTGCTGCTGCTGCTGCTGCTGCTGCTGCTGCTGCTGCTGCTGCTGCTGCTGTTGCTGCTGCTGCTGCTGCTGCTGCTGCTGCTGCTGCTGCTG